>NC_054467.1:237997725-238297892 GCF_017639515.1 Carcharodon carcharias | reverse complement strand
TTTTGTTAGCCAAAGCTATTAAGGGACGTAGGCCAAAGGTGGGAATGTGGCACTTTGTCACAGATCAGCGATGATCTCATTGAATTGTGGACAGGCTCGAGCAGCTAAATGGCTGAACAACCCCAGCTTCTCCAACCTTACCATGTGGCTAATCCCTGGAGCTATTCTGATAAAGCTTCTCTGCGCTCTCTCAAGGACCCTCACATCTTTCCAAAAGTCTGGTGACTGGAACCGGATGCAATACTCTAACTGAGGCCTAACCAGAGCTTTACAAAAGTTCAGGATAACCTGGCTGCTTTTGTGCTGAACGCCTCTATTTATGAAGTCCCAGCTCCCATATACTTTGTTAATTACTTTCAATAGGTCCTGCCACCTTAAAAGATCTGTGCACATGGACCCACCCTCCCAGTCCCTCTGCTCCTGCACACTCTTTAGAACTATGCCATTTAGACTCTATTGCCTTTCTTCCTTCTGCCAAAGTGCATTGCCCCATTCTGCTAGCCTACTAATGCTCTTTGATATCATCCTCATTGCTTGCCACACCTCAACAAATTTTGAAATTTTACTGCACATTCCTTTTTCTACACAGTTGTGGTGTTGCTTACGTTCAGTGTTGTGAGTTCTAGTCCTGGCCGGACTCCTGGTTTTCCTGTTTTTTAAAAATAATTTACCTTTTTGTGGTGACAATTCAACACATTTCTGGAGAAGCCCAAGGAGAGCAGTTTTTTCCCCCCACAAGTAAAAAGCAGCTCCATACCCACACCTACAAACATTTCCAGCCCACACAAACACTCTATACATATATCACCACACACCTACACATACATATCCCCATGCAAACCCATCTCCAGTTACAAACTTGCAAAGATATGCACATATATACCAACAAAGAAACATCCTATATATACCCACAACATAAACACCCAACACAAAATACCCACAACAACCCCATCGCCACACATGCACACACACATATACAATGCACCCATCTACGCAAGATGAAATATCACCCCAGACCTGCGCGCACACATCTCTTCCCTGTATGTTTCTGTAGACACAAAACCTCTCTCACACAAAGACACGTTAAAACTCCCTCACATACAGGGGTCAGCTTGATGCTGCAGCTCCGAAGTAGCGAAGAGAAGGTAGTGTGTGTGTGTCTGTAACTCAGGGCTGTGGTGTGACAGCTCTGACTGTCCCTGGGTCTGAGAGCTGGGGCTTGTAGCGCTGCTCTGCTCCAACACCGCGGTCAATCCCAGCCGAATACTGTCCTATCCCTCGATCCCAGAGTAAAGGAAACAAATCCTTGCCTGGCAACGGCCCCTCGGCTCTCCTGGTGTCCTTTGCGAGTCTTTGCGTTTCAGAGAGAGCGATGCTGTGAGCTGGACATGGGTCTGCCTGATATGTAAATGTTGGAAGCGCTCCTCTCAGGTGTGAACTCACCGATGAAGGAGTAGGGTGCAGATAATGCCTCGGTCCTAGATAATGCCTCGCTGCCTAGCCCCAGCTCCAAATCCAGTAGCAACCTCAGGATTCAAGGTAGGATTTGAATGTTCACTCAGCTTGCCATAGTTCCACTCCTCAGGACTCAGCATGAGATGGTTGTCTGAAACAAACACAGAAAATGCTGGAGAGCTGAGGAAGAGTTATATGGACTCGAAATGTTAACTCTGTTTCTCTCTCCACAGATGCTGTCAGACCTGCTGAGTTTTTCCAGCATTTTCTGTGTTTGTTTCAGATTTCCAGCATCTGCAGTATTTTGCTTTTATCTGAGATGGTTGCCTCCTTGGCTCATGGCTCTTGGGGCTATTTATGTACCCTGGGGCTCAGAGCTGCTGACTAGAGCTGGAGAGGATTGTCTCGGTTTAGCCAACATTCAGTTGCTTGTTTTGGACCATCTGGATCTTGCTATCAGATGGGCAATTTGAGAGTGTGGCATCAAGCTTTGAGTCAAGCACAGAAAGCAATGAGGTAGGTTAAGAAAATAGCTCAGACCTCACAACAAAAATATATCCCAGTGAGGAAGAAGGATTCTAGGAAGGGGATAAACCAACCATGGTTAACCAAAGAAGTTAAGGATAGTATCAACTTAAAAGAAAAGACATACAATGTGGCAAAGATTAGTGGTAAACCAGAGGATTGGGAAAGTTTTTTTAAAAACCAGCAAAAGATGACCAAAAAATAATAAAGAGGGAGAAAATAAACTTTGAGGGTAAACTAGCAAGTATTATAAAAATGGACAATAAGAGCTTCATTAAATATATAAAAAGGAAGAGAGAGACAAAAATGAACATAGGCCCCTTACAGAGTGAGGCTGGGGAAATAATAATGGGGAACCAGGAAATGGCAGAGGAGTTGAATAAATACTTTGCATCAGTCTTCACGGTAGAAGACACTAATAGCATTCCAAAACTAAATAATGAATGGGCAAAAGAGGAGTGGGGGGAAGGAATAAATATAATAACTATCATTAGAAAAAAAGTACTAGAGAAACTAATGGGGCTAAAGGCTGAAAAGTCCCATGGACTTGATGGGTTGCATCTTAGGATATTAAAGAAAGCAGCTACATAGATAGTGGATGCATTGGTAGTAATCTTCCAAGGAATTCTTAGATTCTGAAAAAAATCCCAGAGGATTGGAAAACTGCCGATGTAACACCCTTATTCAAGAAGAGAGGGAAACCAAAAAAGCAGGTAACTATAGGCCAGTTAGCTTAACATTTGTCATTGGGAAAATGTTAGTCTATTATAAAGGGTGTAAAAGCAGAGCATTTAGAATTACATGATCAAATCAAGCAGAGACAGCATGGCTTCACAAAGGGGAAATCATGCCTGACAAATTTATTAGAATTCTTTGAGGAGGTAACAAGCAGGCTAGATAAAGGGGAACCAGTAGATGTAATATATATTTGGATTTCCAAAAGGAAGATTGGCAAATCATATCAAACAGCATGTAAGGCTACTTAAAAAGATAAGAACCCATGGTGTTGGGGGTAGTATACTGGCACAGATAAAGGATTGGCTAACTAATAGAAGACAGAGAGTTGGAATGAGGGGGGCATTTTCAGGTTGGCAACTTGTAATTAGTGGAGTGCCAAAGGGATCAGTGTGAGGGCCTCAATTATTTACAATATATGTTAATGACTTAGATGAGGGAAGTGAATGTACTATCACCAAACTTGCAGATGATACAAAAATAGGTGGGAAGGCAAGAGGTGAGGATGATACAAGGAGTCTGCAGAGGGATATAGACAGGTCAAGTGAGTGGGCAAAGAATTGGCAGATGGAATCTAATGTGGGGAAATGTGAGGTTATGCACTTTGGCAGGAAGAATAGAGGAGCTGAATATTATTTAAAAGGAGAAAGACTGCAGAAGGCTGCAGCACAAAGGGATTTGGGAGTCCTTGTACATGAAACCCAAAAAGTTAATGTACAAGTTCAACAGGTAATAGGGAAGGCAAATGGAATGTTGGCCTTTATTTCATGAGGGAATGGAGTACAAAAATAGGGATGTCTTGCTAAAACTATACTATAAAACTATAAAACTAAAGCACTAGTTAGACCACACCTAGAATACTGTGAACAGTTTTGGTCCCTTTATCTGAGGAAAGATATACTGACATTGGGGGCAGTCCAGAGAAGGTTCACTAGAGGATGGAGGGATTTTCTTATGAGGAGAGATTGAGTAGGTTGGGTCTGTACTCATTGGAGTTTAGAAGAATGAGAGGCGACCTGATTGAAACTTTTAAGATTCTTATGGGGCTTGACAGGGTAGATGCTGAGAGGTTGTTTCCCCTTGTGGGAGAGTCTCGGGCTAGAGGGCATAAGATCAGAGTAAGGGGGTCACCCATTTAAAACAGAGATGAGGAGGAATTTCTTCTCTCAAAGGGGTGTTAATCTGTGGAATTCTTTACCGCAGAGGGCTGTAGAGGTTGGGTCGTTAAATATATTCAAGGCTAAGATCGACAGATTTTTAATCAGTAAGGGAATCAAGGGTTATGGGGAAAAGGCAGGAAAGTGGAGTTGAACCATGATCTCATTGAATGGCGGAGCAGACTCGATGGGTCAAATGCCCTCCTACGTCTTAAGCTCTTATGGTCTTATAGGTCACACACATGGAATCCCAACCTATACTTCTGGACTAAGTCACCAAGGATAATATGTATATAGTAACATAGAAACATAGAGACTAGGAGCTGGAGTAGGCCGTTCGGCCCTTCGAGCCATTCAAATGATCATCCTTTATCTTAATATCATATTCCCGCTTTCCCTCCATACCCCTTGATGTCCCTGATATCCAAAAAATTATCTATTTCTTTCTTGAATATACTCAGTTACCCGGCCCCCACAGCCTTCTGTGGTAGAGAATTCAACAGGTTGACCACCCTCTGAGTGAAGAAGTGTTTCCTCATCTCAGTCCTAAATGGCCTGCCTCGTATCCTGAGACTGTGGTACCTGGTTCTAGACCCCCCAACCAGGGGAACCATCCTCCCTGCATCTCGCCTGTCTAGGCCTGTTAGAATTTTATACGTTTCAATCAGATCCCCTCTCATTCTTCTAAACTCTAGTGAATACAGGCCCAGCCGAACCAATCTCTCCTCATACAACATCTCTGGTATCAGCCAAATGAACATTTGCTGCACTCCCTCCATGGCAAGTATATCCTGTCTTAGGTAGGGAGACCAAAACTGCATGCAATACCCCATGCATGGTCTCACCAAGGCACTGTATAACTGTAGTAAGACATCCTTACTTCTGAACTCAAATCCTCTTGCAATGAAGGCCAACATACCATTTGCCTTCTTAATTACTTGCTGCACCTGCCAATTTATTTTAATTGACTGGTGTACAAGGACACTCAGATCCCTTTGTACATCCACATTTCCCAATAAATCACCATTTAACATGTTTTTCACACTTGAGTGTGTAACAACATTTATCCACGTTATACCGCATGTGCCATGTGTTTGCCCACACACACAACATGCCTAAATCACCCTGAAGCCTCTTTGCATCCTCCTCACAACTCACAACCCCACCCAGTTGTGTGTCATCGGCAAACTTGGAAATATTGCATTTGGTTTCCTCATCCAAGTCGTTTATATATATCATGAATAGCTGGGGCCCAAGCACTGATCCCCGCAGTACATCACTTGTCACCGCCTGCCATCTGGAAAAAGACCCTTTTATTCCCACTCTCTGTTTCCGGTCTGTCAGCCAATTCTCAATCCATGCCAGTATATGACTCCCGATCCCATGTGCTTTAATTTTGCTGACTAGCCTCTTATGTGGGACCTTGTCAAAAGCCTTCTTGAAATCTAAATACACCACATCCACTGGTTCTCCCTTACCTATTCCACAAGTTACATCCTCAAAAAACTCCAGCAGATTAGTTAAACATGATTTCCCTTTCATAAACCCATGCTGACTTTGTCTATCCCATTACTGCTTTCCAAGTGTTCTTTTACCACGTCTTTTATAATAGAGTCTAGCATTTTCCCCACTACTGATGTTAGGCTAACTGGTCTGCAATTCTCTGTTTTTTCTCTCCCTCCTTCTTTAAATAGTGGGGTTACATTTGCTACTCTCCAATCTGTAAGAACTGCTCCGGATTCCATAGAATTTTGGAAGTGACCACCGATGCATCCAATATTTCCAGGGTCTTTTCCTGTCATATTCTGAGATGTAGATTATCAGGCCCTGGGGATTTGTCAGGCTTTAACTCCATTAATTTCTCTAGCACCATTTTTTTTCACTAATACTGATTTTCTTTAATTTGTCCCTCTCACTAGAACCTTGGTTCCCTAACATTTCTGGGAAATTATTTCTGTCCTCTTTTGTGAAAACAGAACCAAAATATGTGTTCAATTCTTCCGCCATTTCTTTGTTCCCCATTATAATTTCCTCCGTTTCTGACTGTAAGGGACCTACATTTGTCTTTGCTAATCCTTTTCTCTTCACATACTTATAGAAGCTCTTAGAGTCAGTTTTTATGTTCCCTGCAAGTTTACTCTCATGCTTCATTTTCCCCTTCTTGATCAACTTTTTCCTCCACTTTTGCTGAAATCTAAACTGCTCCCAATCCTCAGGCTTGCTGCTTTTTCTGCTAATTTTATATGTCTCCTCTTTGGATCTAATGCGATACTAATTTCTTTTGTAAGCATAGTTGAGCTACCTTTCCTGTCTTATTTTTGCGCCAGACAGGGAATGAATAATTGTTGTAATTCATGCATATGTTCCTTAAATATTAGCCATTGCCTATCCATTGTCAACCTTTTTAGTAAGGTTCCCCAATCCATCATTGCCCAACTCACACCTCATACCCTCGTAGTTCCCTTTATTTAGATTCAGGGCCCTACTTTCGGATTCAACTTCTTCATTCTCCACCCTAATGAACAATTCTATCATTTTTTGGCCGCTCTTCCCTAAGGGACCCTGCACAACAAGGTTGTTAATTAATCCTTTCTCATTGCACAATACCCAGTCTAGGATAGCCTGCTCTCTAGTTGGTTCCTCAACATATTGGTCTAAAAAACCATCATGTACACACTCCAAGAAATCCTCCTCCACAATATTATTGCTAGTTTGGTTTGTCCAATCTATATGTAGATTAAAGGCACCCATGATTACAGTTGTACCCTTATTGCATGCATCTCTAATTTCCTCTTTAATGCCTTCCCTTACATCTCTGTTACTGTTCGGGGGCCTATGGACAACGCCCACCAACGTTTTCTGCCCCCTTAGTGCTTTTTATCTCCATCCAAATAGATTCCACATCATGATTTTCTGAGCCAATATCCTTCCTCACTATTGCATTGATTTCCTCTTTACTAACAATGCTACCCCACCTCCTTTCCCTATTTGTCTGTCCTTCCCAAATATTGAGTACCCCTGGTTGTTCAGTTCTCATCCTGGGTCACCCCACAGCCATGCCTCCGTAATTGCAACTATATCATAACCGTTTGTATCTACTTGCGCTGTTAATTCATCTACCTTATTACAAATGCTCCACACATTAAGATACAGTGCCTTTAGACTTGTCTTTTTAACCTTGTGAGTCATCTTAGCTTTATTTTACACTGTGACCCCATTTGTTTCTCTCCCTTGTTTTTTCTGCCTTCCACTTTTAATTCTTACTTTTCTGTCTTTTGTTTCTACCCTTGTTTCCTCCTCCTCTGTCTCCCTGCTCAGAGTCCCACCCCCTTGCCATTCTAGTTTCAACCCTCTCTGACAGCACTAGCCAATACCTCTCTGAGGACGTTGGTCCCGGTCCTGCCCAGATGCAACCCCGTCCTGTTTGTACTGGTCCCACCATCCCCAGGACTGGTCCCAATGTCCCATGAATCTGAATCCCTCCCCTCTACACCATTTCTTCAGCCACATATTCATCCAATATATCCTGTTATTTGTACTCTCGCTAGCACATGGCACTGGTAGTAATCCTGAGATTACTACCTTTGAGCTCCTACTTTTTAATTTACAGCCTAACTCCCTATATTCAGCTTGTAGCATCTCATCCTTTTTTTCCCTATGTCATTGGTACCAATATGTACCACGACTACTAGATGATCGCCCTCCCTCTTCAGAATGCCCTGCAGCCTCTCCAAGACATCCTTGACCCTGGCACCACAGAGGCAACATACCATCCTGGAGTCTCTTTTGTGGCCACAGAAACGCCTGTCTGTTCCCCTTACTATTGAATCCCCTATTGCTGTAGCTCTGCCACTCTTCTTCCTCCCCTTTTGTGCAGCAAAGCCACCCATGGTGCCTTAGACTTGGCTCCTGCTGCTTTTCCTTGAAAAGTCAGCTCCCCCAACAGTATCCATAGCGGTATATCTGTTAGAGAGCAGGTTAGCCACTGGGGATTCCTGCACTAACTGCCTTCCTCTCCTCTTCCTGGTGGTCACCCATCCCTTTTCTGCCTGCAGAGTCTTTACCTGCGGCGTGACCACCTCACTGAATGCACAGTTCATAACAGTCTCAGCATCGTGGATGCTCCACAATGAATCCAACCACAGCTCCAGCTCCAAAATATGGTTAGCCAGTAGTTGCAGCTGGACACACTTCCTGTACACATGGTTGCCAGGGACAATGGAAGTGTCCATGACTTCCCACCTAGTGCAGGAGGAGCATATCATGGGTACAAGCTCTGCTGCCATGACTTCACTTTAGATTAAGCTCATTAGTTACTCCCTTTAAAGAATACTAATTACGTTAGGGGGCCTTATTCCACTCCAGATGCTCCTGCTACAGTCCAAAGTCCTCACCTTATTTTGTTTAAGCAAAAGTGAAGTGGAGGGACCAAGGGGCCTGTTACACTAGAGGTAATCATGTGAGCAAAGGCTGTAAATACCCAAGCAGGAGGAGAGCAGTATCTCTGGGTGGATTACTGAGGGAGAGATGTTGGAATAGGATGGGGTGCTCAGGACTTGGAAGAAGAGGGAAAATTGAGAAAGGACAAAGTTAGCCCCAAAGCTTTCCTGCAGGAATCCCTTGGGCTAAGAACTTAGGAGCATAGGAGCAGGAGTAGGCCATTCGGCCCCTCAAGCCTGCTCCCCCATTTCACTGGATCATGGCTGATCTTCTACCTCAACATCATCTTCCCGTGCCATCCCATATCCCTAAAATTCATTGCTATCTAGAAATTTATTGACCTTTGCTTTGAATATACTCAATGACTGAGCCTCCACAGTCCTCTGGGCAGAGAATTCCAAAGATTTACCACCCTCTGAGTGTGGAAATTCCTCCTCACCTCAGTCCTAAATGCCCTATTCCTTATTCTGAGACTGTGTCCCCTTGTTTCTAGACCCCTCAACCAGGGGAAACATCTTTCTTGCATCTATCCTTCCAAGCCCTGTAAATGGTTTGTATGCTTCCATAAGATCACCTCTCATTCTTCTAAACTCTAGAGAATACAGGCCCAGTCTCCTCAATCTCTCCTCATAGGACAATCCTGCCATCACTGAGAAGAGTCTGGTGAACCTTCATTACACTCCCGCTATGGTCAGTATATCCTTCCTTAGGTAAGGAGATCAAAATTGCACACAGTACTCCAGGTATGGTCTCGCCAAGGCTCTATTTAACTGCAACAAGACTTCTTTATCCCTACATCAAATTCCCTTGCAATAAAGGCTAACATACTATTTGCATCCCCCGCTATCAATACCTTGTGGGGGTCATTGTTCACCAGAAACTGAACTGGACCAGCCATATAAATACCATGGCTACAAGAGCAAGTCAAAGGCTTAGAATTCTGTATCAAGTAACTCACTTCCTGACTCCCCAAAGCCTATCCACCATCTACAAGGAACAAGTCAGGAGTGTTCACTAACCTGGGTGAGTACAGCTCCAACAACAGTCAAGAAGCTCAACACCACCCAGGGCAAAGCAGCCCTATTGATTGGCACCCCACCCACCATCTTAAACACTCACCCTCTCCTCACTAACACACAGTAGCATCACTGTGCACCAGCTAGGAGAAAGACCACAGCAAAGCATCAAGGCTCCTTCAACATCACCTTCCAAACCTGCAACCTCTACCACCCAGAAGGACAAGGACAGCAGATAGATGGGAACCCCACCACCTGGAAGTGTCCTCCCCCAAGCCACCCACCACCCTGACTTGGAAATATATTGCCGTTCCTTCACTGTTGCTGGGTCAAGATTCTGGAACTCCCTCCCTAACAGCACTGTGGGTGTACCAACACCATATGGACTGCAGCAGCTCAGGAAGGCAGCTTACCACCACCTTCTCAAGGGCAATAATTAGCGATGGGAAATAAATGGTGACCTAGCCAGTAGTGGTCACATCCCTCGGATGAACAAAAGAAAACTTGACAATGTTGAAGGGTTTAAAAGTTGTTTAAGGTTGTTCTTGAAAGAGGTGGGGTGGGGACGAACAAGAGAGACAAGATGATGATGGTGGAAAACATGGGCAGAAGACCTGAATTTGGGATGGATGAGTGACAGGAGGGGAGCGGATCATGCTCTTCATGAATGAAATTAGTGAATTAAGGACTGAGAAGTCAATGGGGAAGATTTGCAGAGAATGGAAAGGGTCATTGGGCCCTAACATTAATGTTTTTATATTACAACTTTAACTATACTTCCAAGCTATTGCAGCATTGGTTGCAGCATGCTTTGGGACATGCTGAGATTGTGAAATAGGCTTTATAAATAACAGCCATCTTTAGCTAGGTGCTGCTGATGGGGAAATTGAGTGTTTGTGGGAACGGGGCGGGTGGGAAGTGTGGGGAAGTTGGAGTGTGGGAGTGGCGGGGGGGGGAGTTTTAATGTGGGTAAAGGCAGGTGGGGGAGTTACAGTTTGGGAATGGGGAGGGAGAGGAGGCACAGGCTGTTGTGAGGAATGGGTTTGATTTTGGGTTTGTGATTAACAGCCTCCTGGGATATTGTGTCTCAGATGAGGATATTCTGTAAGGTGGAAGGATTAGGATCCTGACAAATCAGTTAGTCACAGTGAAAGGAGTTTGAATAGTTTCTTTTCTCTCAGATGATGTCAGTGATTCTGACCTAAGTTTTGCCTCTGTTGGGAACTAAAATTATTTTAAAATACCACATTATTTTCCAAACAGTGGTCTCCAGCCTAGCAATGCACTATCATTCTGAATACATGTGACTGTATAAAAACAGGGGAATTGATTTTCACAGCTAGGAAGATGTCCACACAATAATATCAGTCCTTATAAAAAAAAAACAGATTGTGAACTCAGATAAAATGTATTATCAACAACCATCTTTAGGTAAGAGTGTTACAGTCAGATGACTGAAAGGAAGTGGTAAGACCAGACAGAGCTTGAGCTGTCAAGTAGTACATCACAGCACAAAACAGCTCAAATAAAAGCCACAGTAAGGGGGCCAAAGCACCCAATGCAACATGAGCCAGTTTAATACATGAGTGAAAAGCTGCAGAGAAAGGTATTATCAGACCATCTGATGTTTACTTTTTCTAATATAGAGAAGAGAACTGATATGAGTAAAGCCCATGGTTTATTTTTCTGTATTAAATAACAGCAAGAGCATTATTTAGTCTTTTAAACATGGTAAATAACACTCCAAGATCTTTAACATTGTACATGCGGATATAATAAATGATTGATACATTCTCGCCTCGTCTTCCATTCCCACATCTCCTCTCTGCTGCTCCCATTCCTCCCTCCCCTCCCCTTCCTCTTCTCCTCTCCTCCTCTCCCTCTCTCCTCCTCTCCCTCTCTCCTCCTCTCCATCTCTCCTCTCCTCTCCTCTCCCTCTCCTCCTCTCCCTCTCTCCTCCTGTCCCTCTCTCCTCCTCCTCTACTCTCCTTTCTCCTCTCCTCCTCTCCTGTCTCCTCTCCTCTTCTCCTCTCCTCTCCCTCTCTCCTCTCCTCCTCTCCCTCTATCCTCCTCTCCCTCTCTCCTCCTCTCCCTCTCTCCTCTCCCTCTCTCCTCTCCTCTCCCTCTCTCATCCTCTCCCTCTCTCATCCTCTCCCTCTCTCCTCCTCTCCCTCTCTCCTCTCCTCTCCCTCTCTCCTCCTCCTCATCTACTCACCTTTCTCCTCTCCTCCTCTCCCTCTCTCCTCTCCTCTCCCTCTCTCCTCCTCTCCCTCTCTCCTCCTCCTCCTCTACTCTCTTGTCTCCTCTCCTCTTCTCCTCTCCTCTGCCTCTCTCCTTTCCTCCTCTCCTGTCTCCTCCTCCTCTACTCACCTTTCTCCTCCCATCCTCTCTCCACCTCTGCTCTCCTCTCCTTTCCTCTCTCCTCCTCTCCTCTCTCCTCCTCCTCTCCTCTCTTTCGACACCTTTCACCATTTGGTGCTTTGAGTGAGCTCCCATTCTTCCTATCTGGGCTTTTACAGCCAATGTTTGTGGGGTAATTAAATGTGAAAGCAAGGATGCCTCAGAGTGGAGCACGCTCATGTCCTTAATTAATATCCAGACACAAGGCTGACTGGGTCACATCATGAAGCAGGAATCCAAGCCAAATCTCCCTTGCCTAACCAAGGAACACTGAACCCCATCCCCCCTCCCAAGATTATAGCCCCCCCACCCCGGCTGAAAGGTGTGACGATTAACAAAATTCAACATTTAAAAAAAAACAGCCTCTCTATAATGTTTAGCCCCATAATGTCTGTTAGCCCACAATAAGATGTATTTACTGATTAACGCAAGGCTATTGTGACAGAAAAAGCAGAAATAATCTTTGTAGTTAACAAGATTTGCATAATGATATTTTTAAATAAACTTCTGACAGCAAAGCAAATTGCTTCCAACAAAGCCTATTATTTTCTTATGTTTTACATGCTAGTTATCAAAGCTAAACATTAGTAGCTAACTCTAGTAAGCAGTGGGTCTTCTGCATGTTAATTAAAAGTAGGTTAATGATTGGGAGCAGGTTTATAGGACTCAGGGATACCATTTTTGCTGCCTGCGATCATCAAGCTGATGCATACTCCTGTACCTGATTTACATTTACAATGAAAGTGCTCTCAACCACAAAAGCTGTCAGGATTGTGAGCTGAAAGTGTGTTCAGCACTGAATACTACAGTTTCCTTATTCATCCCACAGCCAGTGCCAAATTAACACAAGATTAAAGCGTTGCCTTTAACAATAAAAATGATCAGACACGATATTAATATGGACCCTTTCTGGGGAATAATTGGATGTATTGTTGGGGAAAGGAGCATCAATGCTTAGTTCTTGTTCCTTCAGCTTTGTTTACCTCACATCAGTGATTTCCATTCACTTCTTCATCTCTCAAACTCCCGAAAAGACTGGTTCATGTTAACGTATAGTTCGGATTTTGATTAAAATGTCACTAACGCACAGCGATCAGGGGAATATTCTTTGCTATCTTTGCAATGTCACTGCTACAATCAGGTGAGGAGGGGTCAGATGGCTCCCTTCTTTCCCCTTCCTCGTTTGAACCCATCAAATCCAATATACTTTCCAATTCTGTGAGTGTTTAACTGTTTACATGGTGTGACAATAAAAGACACAGTCAGGCAGGTTTTCTTGAATTTTTAAGAAATAAAAGAGGATAGCTTTTAGTGTATTTAACCCTGTCCAAGAAAAATAATAAAAACGCTCCGACTTTCACACACACACATACACTTGAGGTTCACACAAACACGTATGGATTGCAGAGTGAAGAAGATAGACTAAGTAATTTAGAGATCGGTAAAGGAGTATACAGCTCTTATAGGTTGATGACTTGGCTGGTTTCAGGATGAATTCACTGGTCCTGCTGCTTTCAGTGTGAAGGCGGCTTCAAGATGTAGCCGGACAATTGATCTGTTTTTTCTGGAGACAGCAGTGATGGGTTGAGCTCTTTTTAAAATTTCTTCTGTGGCACCTGGATAGTCAAGATCAGGAGACAGGATTCAAAACTTGCCAGTTGAATGGAGAGAAGGAAAGAGAGAGAGGGTGGGAGAAGGAACCCATTCAGGGTCTTGTCCCTACCGTTGTTTAGTTGTGTGCCCTATTCTGCAGAGAAAGCAGGGGCTCAAACACACAAAGGTTTGGCTTGTCACATGACCTCTCTCCAACTGCCCAGTGACCCAAATACGGTCCTGGAACTCAGAAGAAGAGTCATATTTAACCCGAAACATTAGCCTTGTTTGTCTCTCCACAGATGCTGCCAGACCTGCTGAGTTTTTCCAGAACTTTTTATTTAATTTCAGGCCTCCAGCATCTCCAATATTTTGCTTTTATTTCACCGTATGAATTTAAAACTAGCTGCTTAATGAACAAGGAAATCCAACCTTTAAACAAGTTTTCAGGTTTTCAGAGGCTTGATTCAGAGAGTATAAAAACAGGCCATCTTACAGTGCTGACTCTGCCTGCAGTAGAGTGCTTAAATTGGAGTTTGGTGACTGAGGGAATTTAACGGTTAATTTCTATCTAAAGTCTAGTCTTTCTTCAATTTAGTAATTAACTAAAAGTTGCTGTTTGCGTTGGAAGAAGGTGATTTTTAGGCCAGCTTTAAAATAGGGTTCATACAGGCTCTGCTTGCAGCTACAGCTAGTTAATTAGATAACTAGCTTAAACAGATTTTCAGATGCTAGGTTCAGAAAGTATAAAAACAGGCCATCTTATAGTGCTGACTTTGTCTGCACTGGAGTGCTGCTTTGGGCTGCAGTAGAGTGCTTAAGTTGGAGTTTGGTGACTGAGGGAGTTTGGTGAGGAGGGAACGAGGTGATCCTTCGAGTACGGCCGGGTAAGTATTTACTTTTATCGCACATAGTTTTTAAGGTCTTATTTTGTGGTTCATCGTTTGTAAGGACTATATTCGGTAACAACGAGGAGCAGGGAAGAAGGGTCCTAGAGTAATTGATTTGATATGATTTGATATTAAGTATCTTCCAAAAGCTTTAATTTAATTTAAAGGGGTAATTCATGGCAGGAGAGCTCAAAGCCGTGGTGTGCTCCTCCTGCTCTATGTGAGAAGCCAGGAACATGTCCAGTGCCCGGGGCCAACATGTATGCAGGAAGTGTCTCCAGCTGCAGCTCCTGGTAGCCCGGGTTTCGGAGCTGGAGGGACAGCTGGGGACACGGAGGACTCAACCTGCAAGTTAACCTTAAGAGAATCCTGGACTAGGACTCCCAAGTCCGTTTGCACTCCAGATTTCTGAATTCTCTCCCCATTTAGAAGATAGTCTATGCCTCTATTCTTCCTACCAAAGTGCATGACCTCACACGTCCCTATGTTGTGTTCCATCTGCCACTTATCTGCCCATTCTCCTAACCTGTCCAAATCCTTCTGCAGCCTCCTCAATACTACCTGTCCCTCCACCTATCTTTGTATCATCTGCAAACTTAGCCAGGATGGCCTCAGTTCCATCATCTAGATCATTAATGTATAAAGTGAAAAGCTGTGGTCCCAACACTGACCCCTGCGGAACTCCACTAGTCACCAGCCGCCATCCTGAGAAGGACCCCCTTATCCCCACTCTCTGCCTCCTGCCAGACAGCCAATCTTCTATCCATGCTAGTACCTTGCCTCTAAAACCATGGGCTCTTATCTTACCTAGCAGCCTCCTGTGTGGCACCTTGTCAAAGGCCTTCTGGAAGTCCAAGTAGATAACATCCATTGGCTCTCCTTTGTCTAACCTACTTGTTACCTCCTCAAAGAACTCTAACAGATTTGTCAGGCATGACCTCCCCTTGATGAAACCATGCTGACTTTGCTCTATTTTACCATGCACTTCCAAGTATTCTGAAATCTCATCCTTAATAATGGACTCTAAAATCTTACCAATGACCGAGGTCAGGCTAATCGGCCTGTAATTTCCCGTCTTTTGCCTCACTCCCTTCTTAAACAGGGGGGTTACATTAGCGATTTTCCATTCCTCTGGGACCCTCCCTGACTCCAGTGATTCCTGAAAGATCACAATTAATGCCTCCATTATCTGTTCAGCTATCTCCTTCAGAACTCTGGGGTGTAATCCATCTGGTCCAGGTGATTTATCCACCTTCCGACCTTGCAGTTTTCCTAGCACCTTCTCCTTGGTAATGGCCACCATACTCACCTCTGCCCCCCGACTCTCTTGAACTTTAGGGATGTTAGCCGAGCCTTCCACCGTGAAGACTGAAGCAAAGTGCCTATTCAGTTCTTCTGCCATTTCTTTGTTCCCCACTACCAATTCTCCAGCTTCATTTTCCAGTGGCCCAATGTCCACTTTTGCCTCTCTCTTACCCTTTATATATCTAAAAAACTCTTGCAATCTTCTTTTATATTATTGGCTAGTTTACCTTCATATTTAGTCTTCTCCCTCCTTATTTCTTTTTTAGTTGTCCTCTCTTGGTCTTTGTAGTCTTCCCAGTCCCCTGGTTTCCCACTGCTCTTCGCCGCATTGTATGCTTTCTCTTTAGCTTTTATGCTGTCCCTGACTTCCCTTGTCAGCCATGGTTGCCTCGTCCTCCCTTTAGTCTGCTTCTTCTTCCTAGGGATGAATTTTTGCTGTGTCTCCCAAATTACTCCCAGAAACTCCTGCCATTGTTGTTCCACTGTCTTTCCTGCTAGGCTCATCTCCCAGTCAATTCTAGCCAGCTCCTCACTCATGCCTCTGTAGTTGCCTTTATTCAACTGTAATACCATTACATCTGAGTCCAGAATTTTCCTCTTAAATTGCAGGGTAACTTCTATCTTATTATGGTCACTTCCTCCTAAGGGTTTCTTCACCTTAAGTTCCCTTATCAAATCTGCCTCATTACACATCACTAAATCTAGAATTGCCTGTTCCCTAGTGGGCTCCACCACAAGCTGCTCTAAAAAGCCATCTCATAGACATTCCACAAATTCCTTTTCTTGGGATCCACTACCAACCTGATTTTCCCAGTCTACCTGCATATTGAAATCCCCCATGATCACTGTAACCTTGCCTTTCTTACACATCTTTTCTATCTCCTGGTGTATCTTGTGCCCCACATCCTGACTACTGTTCAGAGGCCTGTATATAACTCCCATTATGGTTTTTTTACCTTTGCAGTTCCTCAACTCTACCCACACAGATTCTACATTATCTGACCCTATGTCATTTCTTGCTATCAATTTAATTTAATTTCTTACTAACAAACCAACCCCACCCCCTCTGCCAACCTGCCTATCCTTGGATATTTAGCTCCCAGTCCTGATCCCCTTGCAGCCATGTCTCCGTGATGCCCACCACATCATACCTGCCAATTTCAATCTGCGCCACAAGCTCATTTACCTTATTTTGTATACTGCGTGCCTTCAGATACAACACATTCAGTCCTGTATTTCCCATCCCCTTTCTCATTGTCGTCCCTTTATCTGATGTGCTTGAAGTTAGATTCCTAACTTTTTCCAAACACTCTGTCCTATTTTGTGTCTGGAGACTTTAATAGCCTCTCCTGGGCTCTCCTTTCTTTTCAGTTTTTTCATAATTTTCCATGAAGTTGAATCCAACCCCCACCCACCCCCCCACCACCTACATGCTAACCTGCTGCTTTGTTTCCCATTAGTCATACTTCTTGGAGTTTTACCCTTCCCTTCCCCCCCACTTTCTAGTTTAAAGTCCTGTTGACCACCCTATTTACCCTTTTCGTTAGAACATTTGTCCCAGATCAGTTCAGGTGGAGACCATTCCAACAGTACAGATCCCTCCTGTTCCAATACTGATGCCAGTGCCCCACGAAATGGAACCTCTCTTTCCCACACCACTCCTTTAGCCACATGTTTACTTCACTTATTCTCGCGTCCCTATGCCAATTTGCATGTGGCTCGGGTAGTAAACTGGAGATTATAACCGTTGAGGACCTGTTATTTAATTTGGTTCCGGGTTCCTGATAATCCCCAAACAGGTCCTCTTTCCTAGTCTTACCTATGTTATTTGTCCCAACGTGGACCACAACAACTGGATCCTCCCCCTCCCTCTCTAATATCCTTTCAAGCCGGTCAGAGATATCCCTCACCCAGGTACCGGGCAGGCAACGTACTATGCAGGACTCTCGATCCTGCTTACAAAGGAAGCTATCAATTCCCCAAATTATATAATCCCCTACAATTACCACTTGTCTTTTTGCTCCCCCCTCTTGAATGGCCTCCTGTGCCACAGTGCTGTGGTCAGCTGGCTCATCCTCCTTACAGCCCTGTTCCTCATCTACACGGGGAGCAAGTACCTCGTACCTATTGGACAAAGTCAAGAGCTGAGGCTCCTCTGTTTCTGAACACAGGGTCCCTCTACCTGCCTCACTTGCAGTCACACCCTACTGACCTTGACCACTGACCGGACTTGAGGTACGTAATCTACCGGGTGTGACTGCCTCCTGATACAAAACGTCCAGGTAACTCTCCCCCTCCCGGATGTGCCGCAGTGTCTGGAGATCGGACTCCAACTCATCAATTCTGAGCCGGAGATCCTCCAGCATCCAACACTTGCTGCTGATGTGGTCACTGCAGCTCACAATGGGATCTGCCAGCTCCCACATCATACAGTACAGCACATCACCTGCGCAGCCATCTCTACTTAGTTAATTAATTTATTAATTAGCTTTGCAGTGTTTACTTTTTTCAAATTTGGTGCAGGTTTCCTATCAACCAATCAGGTCACAGCTTTCCTATGATGTCACTTTTTCACTTTTATTCTGTGTCTCCACCGCGCTCCTCCCGCTCTTTTATCCTGTGTCTCCGCCACTCTCCTCCCGCTCTTTTATCCTGTGTCTCCGCCACTCTCCTCACGCTCTTTTATCCTTTGTCTTCGCCACTCTCCTCGCGCTCTTTTATCCTGTGTCTCCCCCGCTCTCCTCGGTCTCTTTTATCCTGTGTCTCCGCCGCTCTCCTCGCACTCTTTTATCCTGTGTCTCCGCTAGTTTCCTCACGCTCTTTTATCCTGTGTCTCCGCCGCTCTCCTTGCGCTCCTTTATTCTGTGTCTCCGCTACTTTCCTCACGCTCCTTTATTCTGTGTCTCCGCTACTTTCCTCACGCTCTTTTATCCTGTGTCTCCGCCACTCTCCTCACGCTCTTTTATTCTGTGTCTCCGCCGCTCTCCTCGCGCTCTTTTATCCTGAGTCTCAGCCACTCTCCTCGCGCTCTTTTATCCAGTGTCTCTACTCTCCTCGTGCTCTTTTATCCTCTGTCTCCGCTCTCCATGCGCTCTTTTATCCTGTGTCTTCACCGCTCTCCTCGCGCTCTTTAATTCTGTGTCTCCACCACACTCCTCGCCCTCTTTTATCCTGTGTCTCCGCTACGCTCCTCGCGCTCTTTTATCCTGTGTCTCCGCCACTCTCCTCACGCTCTTTTATCCACTGTTGCCGCCGCTCTCGTCGCGCACTTTTATCCTGTGTCTCTGCTCTCCTCGCGCTCTTTTATCCTGTGTCTCCGCTACTTTCCTCGCGCTCTTTTATCCTGTGTATCCGCCGCTCTCCTCGCGCTCTTTTATCCTGTGTCTCCACCGCTCTCCTCATGCTCTTTTGTCCTGTGACTCCACTCTCCTCGCACTCTTTTGTCCTGTGTCTCTGTTCTCCAAGCGCTCTCTTATCCTGTGTCTCCGCTCCCGTCACGTTCTTTTATCCTCTGTCTCCGCTCTCCTCACGTTCTTTTATCCTGTATCTCCGCCGCTCTCCTCGCACTCTTTTATCCTGTATCTCTGCTGCTCTCCTCGTGCTCTATTATCCCGTGTCTCCACTCAACTCACGCTCTTTTATCCTGTGTATCTGTCGCTCTCTCGCGCTCTTTTGTCCTGTGTCTCTGATGCCCTCCTCACGCTCTTTTATCCTGTGTCTCTGCTCTCCTCACGTTCTTTTATCCGGTGTCTTCACTCTACTCACGCTCTTTTATCCTGTTTCTCCGCTCTCCTCACGTTCTTTTATCCTGTATCTCCACTGCTCTGCTCGTGCTCTATTATCCCGTGTCTCCGCCGCTCTCCTCATGCTCTTTTATCCCGTGTCTCCACTCAACTCACACTCTTTTATCCTGTGTCTCCGTTGCTCTCCTCGCACTGTTTTATCCTGTGTCTCCCCGTTGCTCTCCTCGCACTGTTTTATCCTGTGTCTCCGTCGCTCTCCTCGCGCTCTTTTGTCCTGTGTCCCTGATGCCCTCCTCGCGCTCTTTTATCCTGTGTCTCCCCTCTCCTCGCGTTCTTTTATCCTGTGTCTCTGATGCCCTCCTCGCGCTCTTTTATCCTGTGTCTCCGCTCTCCTCGCGTTCTTTTATCCTGTGTCTCTGATGCCCTCCTCGCGCTCTTTTATCCTGTGTCTCCGCTCTCCTCGCGCTCTTTTATGCTGTGACTCCACTCTCCTCGCACTCTTTTATCCTGTGTCTCCACTCAACTCAAGCTCTTTTATCCTGTGTCTCCGGTGCTACCCTCGCACTGTTTTATCCTATGTCTCCGTCGCTCTCCTCGCGCTCTTTTGTCCTGTGTCTGTGATGCCCTCCTCAGGCTCTTTTATCTTGTGTCTCCCCTCTCCTCGCGCTCTTTTATGCTGTGTCTCCACTCTCCTCGCGCTTTTTTATCCTGTGTCTCCGCCGCTCTCCACGCGCTCTTTTATCCTGTGTCTCCACGGCTCTCCTCACGCACTTTTATCCTGTGTCTCCGCTCTCCTCACGCTCTTTTATCCCGTGTCTCAGCTCTCCTCTGGCTGTTTTATCCTGTGTCTCCGCTCTCCTCACGCTCTTTTATCCTGTGTCTCCGCTCTCCTCACGCTATTTTTTCCTGTGTCTCTGCTCTCTTCGTGCTCCTTTATCCTGTGTCTCCACTCTCCTCGCGCTCTTTTATCCTGTGTCTCTGCTCTCCTCACGCTCTTTTATCCTGTGTCTCTGTTCTCCACGTGCTCTCTTATCAGGATGTCTCCGCACTCATCATGTTCTTTTATCCTTTGTCTCCCCTCTCCTCGTGCTCTTTTATCCTATGTCTCCGCCGCTCTCCACGCGCTCGTTTATCCTGTGTCTCCTCCGTATTCCTCGCGCTCTTTTATTCGTTGTCTCCACGCTCTCCTCGCGTTCTTTTATTCTGTGTCTCCACTGCTCCCCTCGCGCTCTTTTATCCTGTGTCTCCACCGCTCTCCTCGCGCTCTTTTATCCTGTGTCTCCGGTACTTTTCTTGCGCTCTTTTATCCTGTGTCTCCGCCACTCTCCTCGTGCTCTTTTATCCTGTGTCTCCACCGCTCTCCTCGCGCTCTTTTATCCTGTGTCTCCGCGGCTCTCCTCACACTCTTTTATCCTGTTTCTCCGCTCTCCTCACATTCTTTTATCCTGTTTCTCCTCTCTACTCACGCTCTTTTATCCTGTTTCTCGGCTCTCCTCGTCCCATTTTATCCTGTATCTCCGCCGCTCTCCTCGTGCTCTATTATCCTGTGTCTCCACTCAACTCATGCTCTTTTATCCTGTGTCTCCACCGCTCTCCTCGCACTGTTTTATCCTGTGTGTCCGTTGCTCTCCTCGCACTGTTTTATCCTGTATCTCCGTCGCTCACCTCACTCTCTTTAATCCTGTGTCTCCGCTCTCCTCGCGCACTTTTATCCTGTGTCTCCACCGCTCTCCTCACTCTCTTTAATCCAGTGTCTCCGCTATTTTCCTCGCGCTCTTTTATCCTGTGTCTCCACCGCTCTCCACACACTCTTTTATCCAATGTCTCAGCTCTCCTCTCGCTCTTTTATCCGGTGTCACTGCTCTCCTCACGCTCTTTTTTCCTGTGTCTCTGCTCTCTTTGTGCTCTTTTATCCTGTGTCTCCCCTCTCCTCGCGCTCTTTTATCCTGTGTCTCCACTCTCCTCGCGCTCTTTTATCCTGTGTCTCAACCGCTCTCCTCGCGTTCTTTTATCCTGTGTCTCTGCTGCTCTCCTCGTGCTCTTTTATCCTGTGTCTCCGCCGCTCTCCTCGCGCTCTTTTATCCTGTGTCTCCTCCGCTCTCCTCGTGCTATTTTGTCATGTGTCTCCACTCTCCTCGCACTCTTTTATCCTATGTCACTGTTCTCCACGTGCTCTCTTATCCTGTGTCTCCGCTCTCGTCACGGTCTTTTATGCTCTGTCACCGCTCTCCTCGCGCTCTTTTATCCTGTTTCTCCGCCGCACTCCTTGCGCTCTTTTATTCTGTGTCTCCACCGCTCTCCTCGCACTCATTTATTCTGTGTCTCCACCGGTCTCCTCGCGCTCTTTTATCCTGTGTCTCCGCTCTCCTCGTGCTCTTTTATCCTGTGTCTCCACTGCTCTCCTCGCGCTCTTTTATCCTGTGTCTCCGCGGCTCTCCTCACACTCTTTTATCCTGTTTCTCCACTCTCCTCATGCTCTTTTATCCCGTTTCTCCGCTCTCCTCGTGCCATTTTGTCCTGTGTCTCAACCGCTTCCTCGCGCTCTTTTATCCTGTGTCTCCACCGCTCTCCTAGCGCTCTTTTATCCTGTGTCTCCACCGCTCTCCTCGCTCTCTTTTATCCTGTGTCTCCGCTCTCCTAGCGCTCTTTTGTCCTGTTCCTCCGCTCTCCTCACGTTCTTTTATCCTGTGTCTCCGCCGCTCTCGTCGCGCTCTTTTATCCTGTGTCTCCGCCACTCTCCTTGTGCTCTTTTATCCTGTGTCTCCGCTCTCCTCGCACTCTTTTATCCTGTGTCTCCGCTCTCCTCGTGCTCTTTTATCCTGTGTCTCTGCGTAATCCTGTGTCTCCACTCTCCTCATGCTCTTTTATCCCGTGTCTCCACCGCTCTCGTTGCATGCTTTTATCCTGTGTCTCCACTCTCCTCGCGTTCTTTTATTCTGTGTCTCCACCGCTCTACTTGCGCTCTTTTATCCTGTGTCTCCGCTCTCCTCGCGCTCTTTTATCCTGTTTCTCCACTGTCCTCTTGCTCTTTTATCCTGTCTCTCCACCACTTTCCTCGCACTCTTTAATCCTGTGTCTCCGCGGCTCTCCTCACACTCTTTTATCCTGTGCCTCCGCCGCTCTCCTCACGTTCTTTTATCCTGTATCTCCACCGCTCTGCTCGCGCTCTTTTATCCTGTATCTCTGCCGCTCTCCTCGCGCTCTTTTATCCTGCATCTCTGCCGCTCTCCTCATGCTCTTTTATCCCGTGTCTCCACTCAACTCACGCTCTTTTATCCTGTGTCTCTGTTGCTCTCCTCGCACTGTTTTATCCTGTGTCTCTGTTGCTCTCCTCGCACTGTTTTATCCTGTGTCTCCATCGCTCTCCTTGCACTCTTTTGTCCTGTGTCTCTGATGCCCTCCTCGCGCTCTTCTATCCTGTGTCTCTGATGCCCTCCTCGCGCTCTTTTATCCCTTGTCTCCTCTCTCCTCATGCTCTTTAATCCGGTGTCTCCGCTCTCCTCACGCTCTTTTATACTGTGTCTCTAATACTTTCCTCGCGCTCTTTTATCCTGTGTCTCCACCGCTCTCCTCACGCTCTGTTATCCCATGTCTCAGCTCTCCTCTCGCTGTTTTATCCTGTGTCTCCGCTCTCCTCATGCTCTTTTTTCCTGTCTTCCACTGATCTCCTTGCGCTCTTTTATCCGGTGTCTCTGCTCTCCTCATGCTCTTTTATCCTGTGTCTCCGCCGCTCTCCTCACGTTCTTTTATCCTGTGTCTCCGCTACTTTCCTCGCACTCTTTTATCCTGTGTCTCCGCCGCTCTCCTCGCTCTCTTTTATCCTGTGTCTCCGCTACTCTCCTCGCACTCTTTTATCCTGTGCCTCCGCCGCTCTCCTCACGCTCTTTTATCCTGTGTCTCCTCTCTCCTCGCACTCTTTTATCCTGTGTCTCCGCTCTCCTCGTGCTCTTTTATCCTGTGTCTGCGTAATCCTGTGTCTCCACTCTCCTCACGCTCTTTTATCCCATGTCTCCACCGCTCTCGTCGCATGCTTTTATCCTGTGTCTCCACTCTCCTCGCGTTCTTTTATTCTGTGTCTCCACCACTCTCCTCGCGCTCTTTTATCCTGTGTCTCCGCTCTCCTCGTGCTCTTTTATCCTGTTTCTCCACTGTCCTCTTGCTCTTTTATCCTGTCTCTCCACCACTCTCCTCGCGCTCTTTTATCCTGTATCTCCGCGGCTCTCCTCACACTCTTTTATCCTGTTTCTCCACTCTCCTCACGTACTTTTATCCTGTATCTCCACCGCTCTGCTCGCGCTCTTTTATCCTGTATCTCTGCCGCTCTCCTCGCGCTCTTTTATCCTGTATCTCTGCCGCTCTCCTCATGCTCTTTTATCCCGTGTCTCCACTCAACTCACGCTCTTTTATCCTGTGTCTCTGTTGCTCTCCTCGCACTTTTTTATCCTGTGTCTCTGTTGCTCTCCTCGCACTGTTTTATCCTGTGTCTCCATCGCTCTCCTTGCACTATTTTGTCCTGTGTCTCTGATGCCCTCCTCGCGCTCTTCTATCCTGTGTCTCCGCTCTCCTCGCGCTCTTTTATCCTGTGTCTCCACTCTCCTCGCGCTCTTTTATCCTGTGTCTCAACCGCTCTCCTCGCGTTCTTTTATCCTGTGTCTCTGCTGCTCTCCTCGTGCTCTTTTATCCTGTGTCTCCGCCGCTCTCCTCGCGCTCTTTTATCCTGTGTCTCCTCCGCTCTCCTCGTGCTATTTTGTCCTGTGTCTCCACTCTCCTCGCACTCTTTTATCCTATGTCACCGTTCTCCACGTGCTCTCTTATCCTGTGTCTCCGCTCTCGTCACGGTCTTTTATACTCTGTCTCCGCTCTCCTAGCGCCCTTTTATCCTGTGTCTCCACCGCTCTCCTCGCTCTCTTTTATCCTGTGTCTCCGCTCTCCTAGCGCTCTTTTGTCCTGTTCCTCCGCTCTCCTCACGTTCTTTTATCCTGTGTCTCCGCCACTCTCCTTGTGCTCTTTTATCCTGTGTCTCCGCTCTCCTCGCACTCTTTTATCCTGTGTCTCCGCTCTCCTCGTGCTCTTTTATCCTGTGTCTCTGCGTAATCCTGTGTCTCCACTCTCCTCATGCTCTTTTATCCCGTGTCTCCACCGCTCTCGTTGCATGCTTTTATCCTGTGTCTCCACTCTCCTCGCGTTCTTTTATTCTGTGTCTCCACCGCTCTACTTGCGCTCTTTTATCCTGTGTCTCCGCTCTCCTCGCGCTCTTTTATCCTGTTTCTCCACTGTCCTCTTGCTCTTTTATCCTGTCTCTCCACCACTTTCCTCGCACTCTTTAATCCTGTGTCTCCGCGGCTCTCCTCACACTCTTTTATCCTGTTTCTCCACTCTCCTCACGTTCTTTTATCCTGTATCTCCACCGCTCTGCTCGCGCTCTTTTATCCTGTATCTCTGCCGCTCTCCTCGCGCTCTTTTATCCTGCATCTCTGCCACTCTCCTCATGCTCTTTTATCCCGTGTCTCCACTCAACTCACGCTCTTTTATCCTGTGTCTCTGTTGCTCTCCTCGCACTGTTTTATCCTGTGTCTCTGTTGCTCTCCTCGCACTGTTTTATCCTGTGTCTCCATCGCTCTCCTTGCACTCTTTTGTCCTGTGTCTCTGATGCCCTCCTCGCGCTCTTCTATCCTGTGTCTCTGATGCCCTCCTCGCGCTCTTTTATCCCTTGTCTCCTCTCTCCTCATGCTCTTTAATCCGGTGTCTCCGCTCTCCTCACGCTCTTTTATACTGTGTCTCTAATACTTTCCTCGCGCTCTTTTATCCTGTGTCTCCACCGCTCTCCTCACGCTCTGTTATCCCATGTCTCAGCTCTCCTCTCGCTGTTTTATCCTGTGTCTCCGCTCTCCTCATGCTCTTTTTTCCTGTCTTCCACTGATCTCCTTGCGCTCTTTTATCCGGTGTCTCTGCTCTCCTCATGCTCTTTTATCCTGTGTCTCCGCCGCTCTCCTCACGTTCTTTTATCCTGTGTCTCCGCTACTTTCCTCGCACTCTTTTATCCTGTGTCTCCGCCGCTCTCCTCGCTCTCTTTTATCCTGTGTCTCCGCTACTCTCCTCGCACTCTTTTATCCTGTGCCTCCGCCGCTCTCCTCACGCTCTTTTATCCTGTGTCTCCGCTCTCCTCGCACTCTTTTATCCTGTGTCTCCGCTCTCCTCGTGCTCTTTTATCCTGTGTCTGCGTAATCCTGTGTCTCCACTCTCCTCACGCTCTTTTATCCCGTGTCTCCACCGCTCTCGTCGCATGCTTTTATCCTGTGTCTCCACTCTCCTCGCGTTCTTTTATTCTGTGTCTCCACCGCTCTACTCGCGCTCTTTTATCCTGTGTCTCCGCTCTCCTCGCGCTCTTTTATCCTGTTTCTCCACTGTCCTCTTGCTCTTTTATCCTGTCTCTCCACCACTCTCCTCGCGCTCTTTTATCCTGTATCTCCGCGGCTCTCCTCACACTCTTTTATCCTGTTTCTCCACTCTCCTCACGTACTTTTATCCTGTATCTCCACCGCTCTGCTCGCGCTCTTTTATCCTGTATCTCTGCCGCTCTCCTCGCGCTCTTTTATCCTGTATCTCTGCCGCTCTCCTCATGCTCTTTTATCCCGTGTCTCCACTCAACTCACGCTCTTTTATCCTGTGTCTCTGTTGCTCTCCTCGCACTTTTTTATCCTGTGTCTCTGTTGCTCTCCTCGCACTGTTTTATCCTGTGTCTCCATCGCTCTCCTTGCACTCTTTTGTCCTGTGTCTCTGATGCCCTCCTCGCGCTCTTCTATCCTGTGTCTCTGATGCCCTCCTCGCGCTCTTTTATCCCTTGTCTCCTCTCTCCTCATGCTCTTTAATCCGGTGTCTCCGCTCTCCTCACGCTCTTTTATACTGTGTCTCTAATACTTTCCTCGCGCTCTTTTATCCTGTGTCTCCACCGCTCTCCTCACGCTCTGTTATCCCATGTCTCAGCTCTCCTCTCGCTGTTTTATCCTGTGTCTCCGCTCTCCTCATGCTCTTTTTTCCTGTCTTCCACTGATCTCCTTGCGCTCTTTTATCCGATGTCTCTGCTCTCCTCATGCTCTTTTATCCTGTGTCTCCGCCGCTCTCCTCACGTTCTTTTATCCTGTGTCTCCGCTACTTTCCTCGCACTCTTTTATCCTGTGTCTCCGCCGTTCTCCTCACTCTCTTTTATCCTGTGTCTCCGCTACTCTCCTCGCACTCTTTTATCCTGTGCCTCCGCCGCTCTCCTCACGCTCTTTTATCCTGTGTCTCCGCTCTCCTCGCACTCTTTTATCCTGTGTCTCCGCTCTCCTCGTGCTCTTTTATCCTGTGTCTGCGTAATCCTGTGTCTCCACTCTCCTCACGCTCTTTTATCCCATGTCTCCACCGCTCTCGTCGCATGCTTTTATCCTGTGTCTCCACTCTCCTCGCGTTCTTTTATTCTGTGTCTCCACCGCTCTACTCGCGCTCTTTTATCCTGTGTCTCCGCTCTCCTCGCGCTCTTTTATCCTGTTTCTCCACTGTCCTCTTGCTCTTTTATCCTGTCTCTCCACCACTCTCCTCGCGCTCTTTTATCCTGTATCTCCGCGGCTCTCCTCACACTCTTTTATCCTGTTTCTCCACTCTCCTCACGTACTTTTATCCTGTATCTCCACCGCTCTGCTCGCGCTCTTTTATCCTGTATCTCTGCCGCTCTCCTCGCGCTCTTTTATCCTGTATCTCTGCCGCTCTCCTCATGCTCTTTTATCCCGTGTCTCCACTCAACTCACGCTCTTTTATCCTGTGTCTCTGTTGCTCTCCTCGCACTTTTTTATCCTGTGTCTCTGTTGCTCTCCTCGCACTGTTTTATCCTGTGTCTCCATCGCTCTCCTTGCACTCTTTTGTCCTGTGTCTCTGATGCCCTCCTCGCGCTCTTCTATCCTGTGTCTCCGCTCTCCTCACGCTCTTTTATCCTGTGTCTCCACTCTCCTCGCGTTCTTTTATCCTGTGTCTCTGCTGCTCTCCTCGTGCTCTTTTATCCTGTGTCTCCGCCGCTCTCCTCGCGCTCTTTTATCATGTGTCTCCTCCGCTCTCCTCGTGCTATTTTGTCATGTGTCTCCACTCTCCTCGCACTCTTTTATCCTATGTCACCGTTCTCCACGTGCTCTCTTATCCTGTGTCTCCGCTCTCGTCACGGTCTTTTATACTCTGTCTCCGCTCTCCTCGCGCTCTTTTATCCTGTTTCTCCGCCGCACTCCTTGCGCTCTTTTATTCTGTGTCTCCACCGCTCTCCTCGCACTCATTTATTCTGTGTCTCCACCGGTCTCCTCGCGCTCTTTTATCCTGTGTCTCCGCTCTCCTCGTGCTCTTTTATCCTGTGTCTCCACCGCTCTCCTCGCGCTCTTTTATCCTGTGTCTCCGCGGCTCTCCTCACACTCTTTTATCCTGTTTCTCCACTCTCCTCATGCTCTTTTATCCCGTTTCTCCGCTCTCCTCGTGCCATTTTGACCTGTGTCTCAACCGCTTCCTCGCGCTCTTTTATCCTGTGTCTCCACCGCTCTCCTAGCGCTCTTTTATCCTGTGTCTCCACCGCTCTCCTCGCTCTCTTTTATCCTGTGTCTCCGCTCTCCTAGCGCTCTTTTGTCCTGTTCCTCCGCTCTCCTCACGTTCTTTTATCCTGTGTCTCCGCCGCTCTCCTCGCGCTCTTTTATCCTGTGTCTCCGCCGCTCTCCTCGCGCTCTTTTGTCATGTGTCTCCGCCGCTCTCCTGGTCTTTTATCCTGTGTCTCCGCTACTTTCCTCACACTCTTTTATCCTGTGTCTCCACCGTTCTCCTCGCATGCTTTTATCCTGTGTCTCCACTCTCCTCACGTTCTTTTATCCTCTGTCTCCACCGCAATCCTCGCACTCTTTTATCCTGTGTCTGCGCCGCTCTCCTCGCGCTCTTTTATCCTGTGTCTCCACCGCTCTCCTCGCGCACTTTTATCCTGTGTCTCCGCCGCTCTCCTCGCGCTCTTTTATCCTGTGTCTCCGCCGCTATCCTCGCGCTCTTTTATCCTGTGTCTCCACCGCTCTCCTCGTGCACTTTTATCCTGTGTCTCCGCCACTCTCCTCGCGCTCTTTTATCCTGTGTCTCCGCTCTCCTCGCACTCTTTTATCCTGTGTCTCCACTCTCCTCGCACTCTTTTATCCTGTGTCTGCGCTCTCCTCATGCTCTTTTATCCTGTGTCTCTGCTTTATCCTGTGTCTCCACTCTCCTCACGCTCTTTTATCCCGTGTCTCCACCGTTCTCGTCACACGCTTTTATCCTGTGTCTCCACTCTCCTCGCGTTCTTTTATCCTGTGTCTTCACCGGTCTCCTCGCACTCTTTTATTCTGTGTCTCCACCGCTCTACTTGCGCTCTTTTATCCTGTGTCTCCGCTCTCCTCGCGCTCTTTTATCCTGTTTCTCCACTCTCCTCTTGCTCTTTTATCCTGTCTCTCCACCACTCTCCTCACGCTCTTTTATCCTGTGTCTCTGCTCTCCTCACACTCTTTTATCCTGTTTCTCCACCGCTCTGCTCGCGCTCTTTTATCCTGTATCTCTGCCGCTCTCCTCGCGCTCTTTTATCCTGTATCTCTGCCGCTCTCCTCGTGCTCTATTATCCCGTGTATCCGCCGCTCTCCTCATGCTCTTTTATCCCGTGTCTCCACTCAACTCACGCTCTTTTATCCTGTGTCTCCGTTGCTCTCCTCGCACTGTTTTATCCTGTGTCTCTGTTGCTCTCCTCGCACTGTTTTATCCTGTGTTTCCATCACTCTCCTTGCACTCTTTTATCCCTTGTCTCCTCTCTCCTCATGCTCTTTAATCCAGTGTCTCCGCTCTCCTCACGCTCTTTTATCCTGTGTCTCTACTACTTTCCTCGCGCTCTTTTATCCTGTGTCTCTGCTCTCCTCACGCTCTTTTATCCTGTGTCTCAACCGCTTCCTCGCGGTCTTTTATCCTGTGTCTCCACCGCTCTCCTCGCTCTCTTTTATCCCGTGTCTCCGCTCTCCTAGCGCTCTTTTGTCCTGTTCCTCCGCTCTCCTCACGTTCTTTTATTCTGTGTCTCCGCCACTCTCCTTGTGCTCTTTTATCCTGTGTCTCCGCTACTTTCCTCGCACTCTTTTATCCTGTGTCTCCGCCGCTCTCCTCGCTCTCTTTTATCCTGTGTCTCCGCTACTCTCCTCGCACTCTTTTATCCTGTGCCTCCGCCGCTCTCCTCATGCTCTTTTATCCTGTGTCTCCGCTCTCCTCGCACTCTTTTATCCTGTGTCTCCGCTCTCCACGTGCTCTTTTATCCTGTGTCTCTGCGTAATCCTGTGTCTCCACTCTCGTCACGCTCTTTTATCCCGTGTCTCCACTCAACTCACGCTCTTTTATCCTGTGTCTCTGTTGCTCTCCTCGCACTGTTTTATCCTGTGTCTCTGTTGCTCTCCTCGCACTGTTTTATCCTGTGTCTCCATCGCTCTCCTTGCACTCTTTTGTCCTGTGTCTCTGATGCCCTCCTCGCGCTCTTCTATCCTGTGTCTCCGCTCTCCTCGCGCTCTTTTATCCTGTGTCTCTGATGCCCTCCTCGCGCTCTTTTATCCGTTGTCTGCTCTCTCCTCATGCTCTTTAATCCGGTGTCTCTGCTCTCCTCACGCTCTTTTATACTGTGTCTCTAATACTTTCCTCGCTCTCTTTTATCCTGTGTCTCCGCTACTCTCCTCGCACTCTTTTATCCTGTGCCTCCGCCGCTCTCCTCACGCTCTTTTATCCTGTGTCTCCGCTCTCCTCGCACTCTTTTATCCTGTGTCTCCGCTCTCCTCGTGCTCTTTTATCCTGTGTCTGCGTAATCCTGTGTCTCCACTCTCCTCACGCTCTTTTATCCCATGTCTCCACCCCTCTCGTCGCATGCTTTTATCCTGTGTCTCCACTCTCCTCGCGTTCTTTTATTCTGTGTCTCCACCGCTCTACTCGCGCTCTTTTATCCTGTGTCTCCGCTCTCCTCGCGCTCTTTTATCCTGTTTCTCCACTGTCCTCTTGCTCTTTTATCCTGTCTCTCCACCACTCTCCTCGCGCTCTTTTATCCTGTATCTCCGCGGCTCTCCTCACACTCTTTTATCCTGTTTCTCCACTCTCCTCACGTACTTTTATCCTGTATCTCCACCGCTCTGCTCGCGCTCTTTTATCCTGTATCTCTGCCGCTCTCCTCGCGCTCTTTTATCCTGTATCTCTGCCGCTCTCCTCATGCTCTTTTATCCCGTGTCTCCACTCAACTCACGCTCTTTTATCCTGTGTCTCTGTTGCTCTCCTCGCACTGTTTTATCCTGTGTCACTGTTGCTCTCCTCGCACTGTTTTATCCTGTGTCTCCATCGCTCTCCTTGCACTCTTTTGTCCTGTGTCTCTGATGCCCTCCTCGCGCTCTTCTATCCTGTGTCTCCGCTCTCCTCGCGCTCTTTTATCCTGTGTCTCTGATGCCCTCCTCGCGCTCTTTTATCCCTTGTCTCCTCTCTCCTCATGCTCTTTAATCCGGTGTCTCCGCTCTCCTCACGCTCTTTTATACTGTGTCTCTAATACTTTCCTCGCGCTCTTTTATCCTGTGTCTCCACCGCTCTCCTCACGCTCTTTTATCCCATGTCTCAGCTCTCCTCTCGCTGTTTTATCCTGTGTCTCCGCTCTCCTCATGCTCTTTTTTCCTGTCTTCCACTGATCTCCTTGCGCTCTTTTATCCGGTGTCTCTGCTCTCCTCATGCTCTTTTGTCCTGTGTCTCCGCCGCTCTCCTCACGTTCTTTTATCCTGTGTCTCCGCGGCTCTCCTCACGCTCTTTTATCCTGTGTCTCCGCCGCTCTCCTCGCGCTCTTTTGTCATGTGTCTCCGCCGCTCTCCTGGTCTTTTATCCTGTGTCTCCGCTACTTTCCTCGCGCTCTTTTATCCTGTGTCTCCACCGTTCTCCTCGCATGCTTTTATCCTGTGTCTCCACTCTCCTCACGTTCTTTTATCCTCTGTCTCCACCGCAATCCTCGCACTCTTTTATCCTGTGTCTGCGCCGCTCTCCTCGCTCTCTTTTATCCTGTGGCTCCGCTCTCCTCGCACTCTTTTATCCTGTGTTTCCGCCGCTCTCCTCGCACTCTTTTATCCTGTGTCTCCGCCGCTCTCCTCGCTCTCTTTTATCCTGTGTCTCCGCTCTCCTCGCACTCTTTTATCCTGTGTCTCCACCGCTCTCCTCGCGCACTTTTATCCTGTGTCTCCGCCGCTCTCCTCGCGCTCTTTTATCCTGTGTCTCCGCCGCTCTCCTCGCTCTCTTTTATCCTGTGTCTCCGCTCTCCTCGCGCTCTTTTATCCTGTGTCTCCACCGTTCTCCTCGCATGCTTTTATCCTGTGTCTCCACTCTCCTCACATTCTTTTATCCTCTGTCTCCACCGCAATCCTCGCACTCTTTTATCCTGTGTCTGCGCCGCTCTCCTCGCTCTCTTTTATCCTGTGTCTCCGCTCTCCTCACACTCTTTTATCCTGTGTCTCCGCCGCTCTCCTCGCACTCTTTTATCCTGTGTCTCCACCGCTCTCCTCGCTCTCTTTTATCCTGTGTCTCCGCTACTTTCCTTGCTCTCTTTTATCCTGTGTCTCCGCTCTCCTCGCGCTCTTTTATCCTGTGTCTGCGCCGCTCTCCTCGGTCTCTTTTATCCTGTGTCTCCGCCGCTCTCCTCGCTCTCTTTTATCCTGTGTCTCCGCTCTCCTCGCGCTCTTTTATCCTGTGTCTCCACCGTTCTCCTCGCATGCTTTTATCCTGTGTCTCCACTCTCCTCACGTTCTTTTATCCTCTGTCTCCACCGCAATCCTCGCACTCTTTTATCCTGTGTCTGCGCCGCTCTCCTCGCTCTCTTTTATCCTGTGTCTCCACTCTCCTCACACTCTTTTATCCTGTGTCTCCGCCGCTCTCCTCGCATTCTTTTATCCTGTGTCTCCACCGCTCTCCTCGCTCTCTTTTATCCTGTGTCTCCGCTACTTTCCTTGCTCTCTTTTATCCTGTGTCTCCGCTCTCCTCGCGCTCTTTTATCCTGTGTCTGCGCCGCTCTCCTCGGTCTCTTTTATCCTGTGTCTCCGCTCTCCTCACACTCTTTTATCCTGTGTCTCCGTCGCTCTCCTCGCACTCTTTTATCCTGTGTCTCCACCGCTCTCCTAGCGCTCTTTTATCCTGTGTCTCCACCGCTCTCCTCGCTCTCTTTTATCCTGTGTCTCCGCTCTCCTAGCGCTCTTTTGTCCTGTTCCTCCGCTCTCCTCACGTTTTTTTATTCTGTGTCTCCGCGGCTCTCCTCGCGCTCTTTTATCCTGTGTCTCCGCCACTCTCCTTGTGCTCTTTTATCCTGTGTCTCCGCTACTTTCCTCGCACTCTTTTATCCTGTGTCTCCGCCGATCTCCTCGCTCTCTTTTATCCTGTGTCTCCGCTCTCCTCGTGCTCTTTTATCCTGTGTCTCTGCATAATCCTGTGTCTCCACTCTCCTCACGCTCTTTTATCCCGTGTCTCCACCGCTCTCGTCGCACGCTTTTATCCTGTGTCTCCGCTCTCCTCGCGCTCTTTTATCCTGTTTCTCCACTGTCCTCTTGCTCTTTTATCCTGTCTCTCCACCACTCTCCTCGCGCTCCTTTATCCTGTTTCTCCGCGGCTCTCCTCACACTCTTTTATCCTGTTTGTCCACTCTCCTCACGTTCTTTTATCCTGTATCTCCACCGCTCTGCTCGCGCTCTTTTATCCTGTATCTCTGCCGCTCTCCTCGCGCTCTTTTATCCTGTATCTCTGCCGCTCTCCTCATGCTCTTTTATCCCGTGTCTCCACTCAACTCACGCTCTTTTATCCTGTGTCTCCACCGCTCTCCTCGTGCACTTTTATCCTGTGTCTCTGCCGCTCTCCTCGCTCTCTTTTATCCTGTGTCTCCGCCGCTCTCCTCGCTCTCTTTTATCCTGTGTCTCCGCTCTCCTCGCGCTCTTTTATCCTGTGTCTCCACCGTTCTCCTCGCATGCTTTTATCCTGTGTCTCCACTCTCCTCACGTTCTTTTATCCTCTGTCTCCACCACAATCCTCGCACTCTTTTATCCTGTGTCTGCGCCGCTCTCCTCGCTCTCTTTTATCCTGTGTCTCCGCTCTCCTCGCACTCTTTTATCCTGTGTCTCCACCGCTCTCCTCGCACTCTTTTATCCTGTGTCTCCGCCACTCTCCTCGCTCTCTTTTATCCTGTGTCTCCGCTAATTTCCTTGCTCTCTTTTATCCTGTGACTCCGCTCTCCTTGCGCTCTTTTATCCTGTGTCTGCGCCGCTCTCCTCGCTCTCTTTTATCCTGTGTCTCTGCTCTCCTCACACTCTTTTATCCTGTGTCTCCGTCGCTCTCCTCGCACTCTTTTATCCTGTGTCTCCGCCGCTTTCCTCGCTCTCTTTTATCCTGTGTCTCCGCTACTTTCCTCGCTCTCTTTTATGCTGTGTCTCCGCTCTCCTCGCACTCTTTTATCCTGTGTCTCCACTTTATCCTGTGTCTCCGCTCTCCTCACGGTCTTTTATCCCGTGACTCCACCGCTCTCCTCGCACGCTTTTATCCTGTGTCTCCAATCTCCTCGCGTTCTTTTATCCTGTGTCTCCACCGCTCTCCTCGCACTCTTTTATCCTGTGTCGCCACTCTCATCGCGTTCTTTTATCCTGTGTCACCGCCACTCTCCTCGCGCTCTATTATCATGTGTCTCCGCCGCTCTCCTCGCGCTTTTCTCCTGTGTCTCCGCTCTCCTCGCATTCTTTTATCCTGTGTCTCCGCCGCTCTCCTCGCTCTCTTTTATCCTGTGTCTCCGCCGCTCTCCTCGCGTTCTTTTATCCTGTGTCACCGCCACTCTCCTCGCTCTCTTTTATCCTGTGTCTCCGCTCTCCTCGCACTCTTTTATCCTGTGTCTCCGCTCTCCTCGCGCTCTTTTGTCCTGTGTCTCCACCGTTCTCCTCGCATGCTTTTATCCTGTGTCTCCACTCTCCTCACGTTCTTTTATCCTCTGTCTCCACCGCACTCCTCGCACTCTTTTATCCTGTGTCTCCGCCGCTCTCCTCGCACTCTTTTATCCTGTGTCTCCGCCGCTCTCCTCGCTCTCTTTTATCCTGTGTCTCCGCTACTTTCCTTGCTCTCTTTTATCCTGTGTCTCCACTCTCCTCGCGTTCTTTTATCCTGTGTCTCCACTCTCCTCACGCTCTTTTATCCTGTGTCTCCACTCTCATCGCGTTCTTTTATCCAGTGTCTCCGCCACTCTCCTCACGCTCTATTATCATGTGTCTCCACCGCTCTCCTCGCGCTCTTTTCTCCTGTGTCTCCGCTCTCCTCGCATTCTTTTATCCTGTGTCTCCGCCGCTTTCCTCGCACTCTTTTATCCTGTGTCTCCGCTCTCCTCGCGCTCTTTTATCCTGTGTCTCCGCTCTCCTCACGGTCTTTTATCCCGTGACTCCACCGCTCTCCTCGCACGCTTTTATCCTGTGTCTCCACTCTCCTTGCGTTCTTTTATCCTGTGTCTCCACCGCTCTCCTCGCACTCTTTTATCCTGTGTCGCCACTCTCATCGCGTTCTTTTATCCTGTGTCTCCAGCACTCTCCTCGCGCTCTATTATCATGTGTCTCCACTGCTCTCCTCACGCTCTTTTCTCCTGTGTCTCCGCTCTCCTCGCGCTCTTTTATCCTGTGACTCCACCGCTCTCCTCGCACTCTTTTATCCTGTGTCTCCGCTCTCCTCATGCTCTTTTATCCTGTGTCTCCGCCACTCTCCTCACGCTCTATTATCATGTGTCTCCACCGCTCTCCTCGCGCTCTTTTATCCTGTGTCTCCACTCTCCTTGCGCTCTTTTATCCTGTGTCTCCGGCGCTCTCCTCGCACTCTTTTATCCAGTGTCTCCGGCGCTCTCCTCGCACTCTTTTATCCTGTGTCTCCACTCTCCTCGCGTTCTTTTATCCTGTGTCTCCGGCGCTCTCCTCGCGTTCTTTTATCCTGTGTCTCCACCGCTCTCCTCACGCTCTTTTATCCTGTGTCTCCGCCGCTCTCCTCGCGTTCTTTTATCCTGTGTCACCGCCACTCTCCTCGCTCTCTTTTATCCTGTGTCTCCGCTCTCCTTGCACTCTTTTATCCTGGGTCTCCGCTCTCCTCGCGCTCTTTTGTCCTGTGTCTCCACCGTTCTCCTCGCATGCTTTTATCCTGTGTCTCCACTCTCCTCACGTTCTTTTATCCTCTGTCTCCACCGCACTCCTCGCACTCTTTTATCCTGTGTCTCCGCCGCTCTCCTCGCTCTCTTTTATCCTGTGTCTCCGCTACTTTCCTTGCTCTCTTTTATCCTGTGTCTCCACTCTCCTCGCGCTCTTTTATCCTGTATCTCCGCTCTCCTCATGGTCTTTTATCCCGTGACTCCACCGCTCTCCTCGCACGCTTTTATCCTGTGTCTCCACTCTCCTCGCATGCTTTTATCCTGTGTCTCCACTCTCCTCACGTTCTTTTATCCTGTGTCTCCGCTGCTCTCCTCGCTCTCTTTTATCCTGTGTCTCCGCTACTTTCCTCGCTCTCTTTTATCCTGTGTCTCCGCTCTCCTCGCCCTCTTTTATCCTGTGTCTCCACTTTATCCTGTGTCTCCGCTCTCCTCACGGTCTTTTATCCTGTGTCTCCACCGCTCTCCTCGCACTCTTTTATCCTGTGTCGCCACTCTCATCGCGTTCTTTTATCCTGTGTCTCCACCGCTCTCCTCGCGCTCTTTTCTCCTGTGTCTCTGCTCTCCTCGCGCTCTTTTATCCTGTGTCTCCACTCTCCTCACGTTCTTTTATCCTCTGTCTCCACCGCAAACCTCGCACTCTTTTATCCTGTGTCTGAGCCGCTCTCCTCGCTCTCTTTTATCCTGTGTCTCCGCTCTCCTCGCACTTTTTTATCCTGTGTCTCCGCCGCTCTCCTCGCACTCTTTTATCCTGTGTCTCCGCCGCTCTCCTCGCTCTCTTTTATCCTGTGTCTCCGCTACTTTCCTTGCTCTCTTTTATCCTGTGTCTCCGCTCTCCTCGCGCTCTTTTATCCTGTGTCTCCGCTCTCCTCACGGTCTTTTATCCCGTGACTCCACCGCTCTCCTCACACGCTTTTATCCTGTGTCTCCACTCTCCTCGCGTTCTTTTATCCTGTGTCTCCACTCAACTCACGCTCTTTTATCCTGTGTCTCTGTTGCTCTCCTCGCACTGTTTTATCCTGTGTCTCTGTTGCTCTCCTCGCACTGTATTATCCTGTGTCTCCATCACTCTCCTTGCACTCTTTTGTCCTGTGTCTCTGATGCCCTCCTCGCGCTCTTCTATCCTGTGTCTCCGCTCTCCTCACGCTCTTTTATCCTGTGTCTCTGATGCCCTCCTCGCGCTCTTTTATCCCTTGTCTCCTCTCTCCTCATGCTCTTTAATCCGGTGTCTCCGCTCTCCTCACGCTCTTTTATACTGTGTCTCTAATACTTTCCTCGCGCGCTTTTATCCTGTGTCTCCACCGCACTCCTCACGCTCTTTTATCCCATGTCTCAGCTCTCCTCTCGCTGCTTTATCCTGTGTCTCCGCTCTCCTCATGCTCTTTTTTCCTGTCTTCCACTGATCTCCTTGCGCTCTTTTATCCCGTGTCTCCAATCAACTCACGCTCTTTTATCCTGTGTCTCCGTTGCTCTCCTCGCACTGTTTTATCCTGTGTCTCTGTTGCTCTCCTTGCACTGTTTTATCCTGTGTCTCCGTTGCTCTCCTCGCACTGTTTTATCCTGTGTCTCCATCGCTCTCCTCGCCCTCTTTTATCCTGTGTCTCCACTTTATACTGTGTCTCCGCTCTCCTCACGGTCTTTTATCCTGTGTCTCCACCGCTCTCCTCGCACTCTTTTATCCTGTGTCGCCACTCTCATCGCGTTCTTTTATCCTGTGTCTCCACCGCTCTCCTCGCGCTCTTTTCTCCTGTGTCTCTGCTCTCCTCGCGCTCTTTTATCCTGTGTCTCCACTCTCCTCACGTTCTTTTATCCTCTGTCTCCACCGCAAACCTCGCACTCTTTTATCCTGTGTCTGAGCCGCTCTCCTCGCTCTCTTTTATCCTGTGTCTCCGCTCTCCTCGCACTCTTTTATCCTGTGTCTCCGCCGCTCTCCTCGCACTCTTTTATCCTGTGTCTCCGCCGCTCTCCTCGCTCTCTTTTATCCTGTGTCTCCGCTCTCCTCGCGCTCTTTTGTCCTGTGTCTCTGATGCCCTCCTCGCGCTCTTCTATCCTGTGTCTCCGCTCTCCTCACGCTCTTTTATCCTGTGTCTCTGATGCCCTCCTCGCGCTCTTTTATCCCTTGTCTCCTCTCTCCTCATGCTCTTTAATCCGGTGTCTCCGCTCTCCTCACGCTCTTTTATACTGTGTCTCTAATACTTTCCTCGCGCTCTTTTATCCTGTGTCTCCACCGCACTCCTCACGCTCTTTTATCCCATGTCTCAGCTCTCCTCTCGCTGTTTTATCCTGTGTCTCCGCTCTCCTCATGCTCTTTTTTCCTGTCTTCCACTGATCTCCTTGCGCTCTTTTATCCCGTGTGTCCACTCAACTCACGCTCTTTTATCCTGTGTCTCCGTTGCTCTCCTCGCACTGTTTTATCCTGTGTCTCTGTTGCTCTCCTTGCACTGTTTTATCCTGTGTCTCCGTTGCTCTCCTCGCACTGTTTTATCTTGTGTCTCCATCGCTCTCCTTGCACTCTTTTGTCCTGTGTCTCTGATGCCCTCCTCGCGCTCTTTTATCCTGTGTCTCCGCTCTCCTCGCGCTCTTTTATCCTGTGTCTCTGATGCCCACCTCGTGCTCTTTTATCCCTTGTCTCCGCTCTCCTTATGCTCTTTTATCCTGTGACTCCACTGCTCTCCTCATGCTCTTTTATCCTGTGTCTCCACCGCTCTCCTCACGCTCTTTTATCCCATGTCTCAGCTCTCCTCTCGCTGTTTTATCCTGTGTCTCCGCTCTCCTCATGCTCTTTTTTCCTGTCTTCCACTGCTCTCCTTGCGCTCTTTTATCCGGTGTCTCTGCTCTCCTCATGCTTTTTTATCCTGTGTCTCTGCTCTCTTCGTGCTCTTTTATCCTGTGTCTCCCCTCACCTCGCGCTCTTTTATCCTGTGTCTCCACTCTCCTCGCGCTCTTTTATCCTGTGTCTCTGCTCTCCTCACGCTCTTTTATCCTGTGTCCCAACCGCTCGCCTCGCGCTCTTTTATCCTGTGTCTCCATTCTCCATGCGTTCTTTTATCCTGTGTCTCCGCTCTCCTCATGCTCTTTTATCCTGTGTCTCCGCCACTCTCCTCACGTACTTTTATCCTGTGTCTTCGCGGCTCTCACGCTCTTTTATCCTGTGTCTCCGCCACTCTCCTTCTGCTCTTTTATCCTGTGTATCCGCTCCTTTCCTCGCGCTTTTTTATCCTGTTTCTCCACCGCTCTCCTCGCGCACTTTTAACCTGTGTCTCTGCCGCTCTCCTCACGCTCTTTTATCCTGTGTCTCCGCTCTCCTCGCATTCTTTTATCCTGTGTCTCCGCCGCTCTCCTCGCGTTCTTTTATCCTGTGTCACCGCCACTCTCCTCGCTCTCTTTTATCCTGTGTCTCCGCTCTCCTCGCACTCTTTTATCCTGGGTCTCCGCTCTCCTCGCGCTCTTTTGTGCTGTGTCTCCACCGTTCTCCTCACATGCTTTTATCCTGTGTCTCCACTCTCCTCACGTTCTTTTATCCTCTGTCTCCACCGCACTCCTCGCACTCTTTTATCCTGTGTCTCCGCCGCTCTCCTCGCTCTCTTTTATCCTGTGTCTCCGCTACTTTCCTTGCTCTCTTTTATCCTGTGTCTCCACTCTCCTCGCGCTCTTTTATCCTGTATCTCCGCTCTCCTCATGGTCTTTTATCCCGTGACTCCACCGCTCTCCTCGCACGCTTTTATCCTGTGTCTCCACTCTCCTCGCGTTCTTTTATCCTGTGTCTCCACCGGTCTCCTCGCACTCTTTTATCCTGTGTCTCCACTCTCCTCACGCTCTTTTATCCTGTGTCTCCACTCTCATCGCATTCTTTTATCCAGTGTCTCCGCCACTCTCCTCACGCTCTATTATCATGTGTCTCCACCGCTCTCCTCGCGCTCTTTTCTCCTGTGTCTCCGCTCTCCTCGCACTCTTTTATCCTGTGTCTCCGCCGCTCTCCTCGCACTCTTTTATCCTGTGTCTCCGCCGCTCTCCTCGCTCTCTTTTATCCTGTGTCTCCGCTACTTTCCTTGCTCTCTTTTATCCTGTGTATCCGCTCTCCTCGCGCTCTTTTATCCTGTGTCTCCGCTCTCCTCACGGTCTTTTATCCCGTGACTCCACCGCTCTCCTCGCACGCTTTTATCCTTTGTCTCCACTCTCCTCGCGTTCTTTTATCCTGTGTCTCCACCGCTCTCCTCGCACTCTTTTATCCTGTGTCGCCACTCTCATCGCGTTCTTTTATCCTGTGTCTCCAGCACTCTCCTCGCGCTCTATTATCATGTGTCTCCACTGCTCTCCTCGCGCTCTTTTCTCCTGTGTCTCCGCTCTCCTCGCGCTCTTTTATCCTGTGTCTCCACCGCTCTCCTCGCACTCTTTTATCCTGTGTCTCCACTCTCATAGGGTTCTTTTATCCTGTGTCTCCGCCACTCTCCTCACGCTCTATTATCATGTGTCTCCACCGCTCTCCTCGCGCTCTTTTATCCTGTGTCTCCACTCTCCTCGCGCTCTTTTATCCTGTGTCTCCGGCGGTCTCCTCGCACTCTTTTATCCAGTGTCTCCACCGCTCTCCTCACGCTCTTTTATCCTGTGTCTCCACTGCTCTCCTCACGCTCTTTTATCCTGTGTCTCTGCCGCTCTCCTCGCGCTCTTTCATCCTGTGTCTCCACCGCTCTCCTCGTGCTCTTTTATCCTGTGTCTCCAGTCTCCTCACGCTCTTTTATCCTGTGTCTCCGCTCTACTCGCGCTCTTTTATCCTGTGTCTCCGCCGCTCTCCTCGCGCTCTTTTATCCTGTGTCTCCGCCACTCCCCTTGTGCTCTTTTATTCTGTGTCTCCGCTACTTTCCTTGCGCTCTTTTATCCTTTTTCTCCACTGCTCTCCTCGCGCACTTTTATCCTGTGTCTCCGCCGCTCTCCTCGCGCTCTTTTATCCTGTTTCTCCACCGCTCTCCTCACGCACTTTTATCCTGTGTCTCCGCCGCTCTCCTCGCGCTCTTTTATCCTGTGTCTCCGCTCTCCTCGCACTCTTTTATCCTGTGTCTCCGCCGTTCTCCTCGCTGTCTTTTATCCTGTGTCTCTGCCGCTCTCCTCGCTCTGTTTTATCCTGTGTCTCCGCTCTCCTCGCACTCTTTTATCCTGTGTCTCCGCCACTCTCCTCGCTCTCTTTTATCCTGTGTCTCCGCCACTCTCCTCGCGTTCTTTTATCCTGTGTCACCGCCACTCTCCTCGCTCTCTTTTATCCTGTGTCTCCGCTCTCCTCGCACTCTTTTATCCTGTGTCTCCGCTACTTTCCTTGCTCTCTTTTATCCTGTGTCTCCGCTGCTCTCCTCGCTCTCTTTTATCCTGTGTCTCCGCTACTTTCCTCGCTCTCTTTTATCCTGTGTCTCCGCTCTCCTCGCCCTCTTTTATCCTGTGTCTCCACTTTATCCTGTGTCTCCGCTCTCCTCACGGTCTTTTATCCTGTGTCTCCACCGTTCTCCTCGCATGCTTTTATCCTGTGTCTCCACTCTCCTCACGTTCTTTTATCCTCTGTCTCCACTGCAAACCTCGCACTCTTTTATCCTGTGTCTGAGCCGCTCTCCTCGCTCTCTTTTATCCTGTGTCTCCGCTCTCCTCGCACTCTTTTATCCTGTGTCTCCGCCGCTCTCCTCGCACTCTTTTATCCTGTGTCTCCGCCGCTCTCCTCGCTCTCTTTTATCCTGTGTCTCCGCTACTTTCCTTGCTCTCTTTTATCCTGTGTCTCCGCTCTCCTCGCGCTCTTTTATCCTGTGTCTCCGCTCTCCTCACGGTCTTTTATCCCGTGACTCCACCGCTCTCCTCACACGCTTTTATCCTGTGTCTTCACTCTCCTCGTGTTCTTTTATCCTGTGTCTCCACTCAACTCACGCTCTTTTATCCTGTGTCTCTGTTGCTCTCCTCGCACTGTTTTATCCTGTGTCTCTGTTGCTCTCCTTGCACTGTTTTATCCTGTGTCTCCATCGCTCTCCTTGCACTCTTTTGTCCTGTGTCTCTGATGCCCTCCTCGCGCTCTTCTATCCTGTGTCTCCGCTCTCCTCACGCTCTTTTATCCTGTGTCTCTGATGCCCTCCTCGCGCTCTTTTATCCCTTGTCTCCTCTCTCCTCATGCTCTTTAATCCGGTGTCTCCGCTCTCCTCACGCTCTTTTATACTGTGTCTCTAATACTTTCCTCGCGCTCTTTTATCCTGTGTCTCCACCGCACTCCTCGCGCTCTTTTATCCTGTGCCTCTAATGCCCTCCTCGCGCTCTTTTATCCCTTGTCTCCGCTCTCCTTATGCGCTTTTATCCGGTGTCTCCGCTCTCTTCACGCTCTTTTATCCTGTGTCTCCACCGGTCTCCTCGCACTCTTTTATCCTGTGTCTCCACTCTCCTCACACTCTTTTATCCTGTGTCTCCGCTCTACTCGCGTTCTTTTATCCTGTGTCTCCGCCACTCTCCTCGCGCTCTATTATCATGTCTCCACCGCTCTCCTCACGCTCTTTTCTCCTGTGTCTCCGCTCTCCTCGCGCTCTTTTATCCTGTGTCTCCACCGCTCTCCTCGCACTCTTTTATCCTGTGTCTCCACTCTCATCGCGTTCTTTTATCCAGTGTCTCCGCCACTCTCCTCACGCTCTATTATCATGTGTGTCCACCGCTCTCCTCGCGCTCTTTTCTCCTGTGTCTCCGCTCTCCTCGCACTCTTTTATCCTGTGTCCCAACCGCTCGCCTCGCGCTCTTTTATCCTGTGTCTCCATTCTCCATGCGTTCTTTTATCCTGTGTCTCCGCTCTCCTCATGCTCTTTTATCCTGTGTCTCCGCCACTCTCCTCACGTACTTTTATCCTGTGTCTCCGCGGCTCTCACGCTCTTTTATCCTGTGTCTCTGCCGCTCTCCTCGCGCTCTTTTATCCTGTGTCTCCGCCGCTCTCCTCGCGCTCTTTTGTCCTGTGTCTCCGCCGCTCTCCTTCTGCTCTTTTAGCCTGTGTCTCCACTACTTTCTTCGCACTCTTTTATCCTGTGTCTCCACCGGTCTCCTCGCGCACTTTTATCCTGTGTCTCCGCCGCTCTCTTCGCGCTCTTTTATCCTGTGTCTCCGCCGCTCTCCTCGCGCTCTTTTATCCTGTGTCTCCGCCACTCTCCTCGCTCTCTTTTGTCCTGTGTCTCTGTTGTTCTCCTCGCACTGTTTTATCCTGTGTCTCCGTTGCTCTCCTCGCTCTGTTTTATCCTGTGTCTCCATCGCTCTCCTTGCACTATTTTGTCCTGTGTCTCTGATGCCCTCCTCGCGCTCTTTTATCCTGTGTCTCCGCTCTCCTCGCGCTCTTTTATCCTGTGTCTCTGATGCCCTTCTCACACTCTTTTATCCCTTGTCTCCGCTCTCCTCATGCTCTTTTAACCGGTGTCTCCGCTCTCTTCACGCTCTTTTATCCTGTGTCTCCACTACTTTCCTCGCGCTCTTTTATCCTGTGTCTCCACCGCTCTCCTCACGCTCTTTTATCCCATGTCTCAGCTCTCCTCTCACTGTTTTATCCTGTGTCTCCGCTCTCCTCATGCTCTTTTTTCCTGTCTTCCACTGCACTCCTTGCGCTCTTTTATCCGGTGACTCTGCTCTCCTCATGCTCTTTTTTCCTGTGTCTCTGCTCTCTTCGTGCTCTTTTATCCTGTGTCTCCACTCTCCTCTTGCTCTTTTATCCTGTCTCTCCACCACTCTCCTCGCGTTCTTTTATCCTGTGTCTCCATCGCTCTCCTTACACTCTTTTGTCCTGTGTCTCTGATGCCCTCCTCGCGCTCTTTTATCCTGTGTCTCCCCTCACCTCGCGCTCTTTTATCCTGTGTCTCCACTCTCCTCGCGCTCTTTTATCCTGTGTCTCTGCTCTCCTCATGCTCTTTTATCTTGTGTCTCAACCGCTCTCCTCGCGCTCTTTTATCCTGTGTTTCCGTTCTCCATGCGTTCTTTTATCCTGTATCTCTGCCGCTCTCCTCGTGCTCTATTATCCCGTGTCTCCGCCGCTCTCCTCATGCTCTTTTATCCTGTGTCTCCACTCAACTCATGCTCTTTTATCCTGTGTCTCCGTTGCTCTCCTCGCACTGTTTTATCCTGTGTCTCTGTTGCTCTCCTCGCACTGTTTTATCCTGTGTCTCCGTTGCTCTCCTCGCACTGTTTTATCCTGTGTCTCCATCGCTGTCCTTGCACTCTTTTGTCCTGTGTCTCTAATGCCCTCCTCGCGCTCTTTTATCCTGTGTCTCCGCTCTCCTCGCGCTTTTTTATCCTGTGTCTCTGATGCCTTCCTCGCGCTCTTTTATCCCTTGTCTCCTCTCTCCTCATGCTCTTTTATCCGGTGTCTCCGCTCTCCTCACGCTCTTTTATCCTGTGTCTCCACTACTTTCCTCGCGCTCTTTTATCCTGTGTCTCCACCGCTCTCCTCATGCTCTTTTATCACATGTCTCAGCTCTCCTCTCGCTGTTTTATCCTGTGTCTCCGCTCTCCTCATGCTCTTTTTTCCTGTCTTCCACTGCACTCCTCACGATCCTTTGTCCTGTGTCTCCGCCGCTCTTCTTCTGCTCTTTTATCCTGTGTCTCCGCTACTTTCCTCGTGCTCTTTTATCCTGTGTCTCCGCCGCTCCTTTCGCGCTCTTCTATCCTGTGTCTCTGCCGCTCTCCTTGTGCTCTTTCATCCTGTGTATCCGCTACTTTCCTCGCGCTCTTTTATCCTGTTTCTCCACCGCTCTCCTGGCGCACTTTTATCCTGTGTCTCCACTGCTCTCCTCGCGCTCTTTTATCCTGTGTCTCCGCTCTCCTCGCACTCTTTTATCCTGTGTCTCCGCCGCTCTCGCGTTCTTTTATCCTGTGTCTCTGTTGCTCTCCTCGCACTGTTTTATCCTGTGTCTCCATTGCTCTCCTCGCACTGTTTTATCCTGTGTCTCCATTGCTCTCCTTGCACTCTTTTGTCCTGTGTCTCTGATGCCCTCCTCGCGCTCTTTTATCCTGTGTCTCCGCTCTCCTCGCGCTCTTTTATCCTGTGTCTCTGATGCCCTCCTCGCGCTCTTTTATCCCTTGTCTCCGCTCTCCTTATGCGCTTTTATCCGGTGTCTCCGCTCTCTTCACGCTCTTTTATCCTGTGTCTCCACCGGTCTCCTCGCACTCTTTTATCCTGTGTCTCCACTCTCCTCACGCTCTTTTATCCTGTGTCTCCGCTCTACTCGCGTTCTTTTATCCTGTGTCTCCGCCACTCTCCTCGCGCTCTATTATCATGTCTCCACCGCTCTCCTCACGCTCTTTTCTCCTGTGTCTCCGCTCTCCTCGCGCTCTTTTATCCTGTGTCTCCACCGCTCTCCTCGCACTCTTTTATCCTGTGTCTCCACTCTCATCGCGTTCTTTTATCCAGTGTCTCCGCCACTCTCCTCACGCTCTATTATCATGTGTGTCCACCGCTCTCCTCGCGCTCTTTTCTCCTGTGTCTCCGCTCTCCTCGCACTCTTTTATCCTGTGTCCCAACCGCTCGCCTCGCGCTCTTTTATCCTGTGTCTCCATTCTCCATGCGTTCTTTTATCCTGTGTCTCCGCTCTCCTCGCGCTTTTTTATCCTGTGTCTCTGATGCCCTCCTCGCGCTCTTTTATCCCTTGTCTCCGCTCTCCTCATGCTCTTTTATCCGGTGTCTCCGCTCTCCTCACGCTCTTTTATCCTGTGTCTCCACCGCTCTCCTCATGCTCTTTTATCCCATGTCTCAGCTCTCCTCTCGCTGTTTTATCCTGTGTCTCCGCTCTCCTCATGCTCTTTTTTCCTGTCTTCCACTGCACTCCTCACGATCCTTTGTCCTGTGTCTCCGCCGCTCTTCTTCTGCTCTTTTATCCTGTGTCTCCGCTACTTTCCTCGTGCTCTTTTATCCTGTGTCTCCGCCGCTCCTTTCGCGCTCTTCTATCCTGTGTCTCTGCCGCTCTCCTTGTGCTCTTTCATCCTGTGTATCCGCTACTTTCCTCGTGCTCTTTTATCCTGTTTCTCCACCGCTCTCCTGGCGCACTTTTATCCTGTGTCTCCACTGCTCTCCTCGCGCTCTTTTATCCTGTGTCTCCGCTCTCCTCGCACTCTTTTATCCTGTGTTTCCGCCGCTCTCGCGTTCTTTTATCCTGTGTCTCCACCGCTCTCCTCGCTCTCTTTTATCCTGTGTCTCTTTTGCTCTCCTCGCACTGTTTTATCCTGTGTCTCCATTGCTCTCCTCGCACTGTTTTATCCTGTGTCTCCATTGCTCTCCTTGCACTCTTTTGTCCTGTGTCTCTGATGCCCTCCTCGCGCTCTTTTATCCTGTGTCTCCGCTCTCCTCGCGCTCTTTTATCCTGTGTCTCTGATGCCCTCCTCGCGCTCTTTTATCCCTTGTCTCCGCTCTCCTTATGCGCTTTTATCCGGTGTCTCCGCTCTCTTCACGCTCTTTTATCCTGTGTCTCCACCGGTCTCCTCGCACTCTTTTATCCTGTGTCTCCACTCTCCTCACGCTCTTTTATCCTGTGTCTCCGCTCTACTCGCGTTCTTTTATCCTGTGTCTCCGCCACTCTTCTCGCGCTCTATTATCATGTCTCCACCGCTCTCCTCACGCTCTTTTCTCCTGTGTCTCCGCTCTCCTCGCGCTCTTTTATCCTGTGTCTCCACCGCTCTCCTCGCACTCTTTTATCCTGTTTCTCCACTCTCATCGCGTTCTTTTATCCAGTGTCTCCGCCACTCTCCTCACGCTCTATTATCATGTGTGTCCACCGCTCTCCTCGCGCTCTTTTCTCCTGTGTCTCCGCTCTCCTCGCACTCTTTTATCCTGTGTCTCCGCTGCTCTCCTCGCACTCTTTTATCCTGTGTCTCCGCCGCTCTCCTCGCTCTCTTTTATCCTGTGTCTCCGCTACTTTCCTTGCTCTCTTTTATCCTGTGTCTCCGCTCTCCTCGCGCTCTTTTATCCTGTGTCTCCGCTCTCCTCACGGTCTTTTATCCCGTGTCTCCACCGCTCTCCTCGCACGCTTTTATCCTTTGTCTCCACTCTCCTCGCGTTCTTTTATCCTGTGTCTCCACCGCTCTCCTCGCACTCTTTTATCCTGTGTCGCCACTCTCATCGCGTTCTTTTATCCTGTGTCTCCAGCACTCTCCTCGCGCTCTATTATCATGTGTCTCCACTGCTCTCCTCGCGCTCTTTTATCCTGTGTCTCCACCGCTCTCCTCGCACTCTTTTATCCTGTGTCTCCACTCTCATCGCGTTCTTTTATCCTGTGTCTCCAGCACTCTCCTCACGCTCTATTATCATGTGTCTCCACCACTCTCCTCGTGCTCTTTTATCCTGTGTCTCCACTCTCCTCGCGCTATTTTATCCTGTGTCTCCGGCGGTCTCCTCGCGCTCTTTTATCCTGTGTCTCCACTCTCCTCGCGTTCTTTTATCCTGTGTCTCCGGCGCTCTCCTCGTGTTCTTTTATCCTGTGTCTCCACCGCTCTCCTCGCGCTCTTTTATCCTGTGTCTCCACTGCTCTCCTCACGCTCTTTTATCCTGTGTCTCTGCCGCTCTCCTCGCGCTCTTTCATCCTGTGTCTCCACCGCTCTCCTCGTGCTCTTTTATCCTGTGTCTCCAGTCTCCTCACGCTCTTTTATCCTGTGTCTCCGCTCTCCTCGCGCTCTTTTATCCTGTGTCTCCGCTCTCCTCATGCTCTTTTTTCCTGTCTTCCACTGCTCTCCTTGCGCTCTTTTATCCTGTGTCTCCCCTCACCTCGCGCTCTTTTATCCTGTGTCTCCACTCTCCTCGCGCTCTTTTATCCTGTGTCTCTGCTTTCCTTACGCTCTTTTATCCTGTGTCTCAACCGTTCTCCTCGCGCTCTTTTATCCTGTGTTTCCGTTCTCCATGCGTTCTTTTATCCTGTATCTCTGCCGCTCTCCTCGTGCTCTATTATCCCGTGTCTCCGCCACTCTCCTCATGCTCTTTTATCCTGTGTCTCCACCCAACTCATGCTCTTTTATCCTGTGTCTCCGTTGCTCTCCTCGCACTGTTTTATCCTGTGTCTCTTTTGCTCTCCTCGCACTGTTTTATCCCGTGACTCCGTTGCTCTCCTCGCACTGTTTTATCCTGTGTCTCCATCGCTGTCCTTGCACTCTTTTGTCCTGTGTCTCTGATGCCCTCCTCGCGCTCTTTTATCCTGTGTCTCCGCTCTCCTCGCGCTTTTTTATCCTGTGTCTCTGATGCCCTCCTCGCGCTCTTTTATCCCTTGTCTCTGCTCTCCTCATGCTCTTTTATCCGGTGTCTCCGCTCTCCTCGCGCTCTTTTATCCTGTGTCTCCGCTCTCCTCACGGTCTTTTATCCCGTGTCTCCACCGCTCTCCTCGCACGCTTTTATCCTTTGTCTCCACTCTCCTCGCGTTCTTTTATCCTGTGTCTCCACCGCTCTCCTCGCACTCTTTTATCCTGTGTCGCCACTCTCATCGCGTTCCTTTATCCTGTGTCTCCAGCACTCTCCTCGCGCTCTATTATCATGTGTCTCCACTGCTCTCCTCGCGCTCTTTTATCCTGTGTCTCCACCGCTCTCCTCGCACTCTTTTATCCTGTGTCTCCACTCTCATCGCGTTCTTTTATCCTGTGTCTCCAGCACTCTCCTCACGCTCTATTATCATGTGTCTCCACCACTCTCCTCGTGCTCTTTTATCCTGTGTCTCCACTCTCCTCGCGCTATTTTATCCTGTGTCTCCGGCGGTCTCCTCGCGCTCTTTTATCCTGTGTCTCCACTCTCCTCGCGTTCTTTTATCCTGTGTCTCCGGCGCTCTCCTCGTGTTCTTTTATCCTGTGTCTCTGCCGCTCTCCTCGCGCTCTTTTATCCTGTGTCTCCACTGCTCTCCTCACGCTCTTTTATCCTGTGTCTCTGCCGCTCTCCTCGCGCTCTTTCATCCTGTGTCTCCACCGCTCTCCTCGTGCTCTTTTATCCTGTGTCTCCAGTCTCCTCACGCTCTTTTATCCTGTGTCTCCGCTCTCCTCGCGCTCTTTTATCCTGTGTCTCCGCTCTCCTCATGCTCTTTTTTCCTGTCTTCCACTGCTCTCCTTGCGCTCTTTTATCCTGTGTCTCCCCTCACCTCGCGCTCTTTTATCCTGTGTCTCCACTCTCCTCGCGCTCTTTTATCCTGTGTCTCTGCTTTCCTTACGCTCTTTTATCCTGTGTCTCAACCGTTCTCCTCGCGCTCTTTTATCCTGTGTTTCCGTTCTCCATGCGTTCTTTTATCCTGTATCTCTGCCGCTCTCCTCGTGCTCTATTATCCCGTGTCTCCGCCACTCTCCTCATGCTCTTTTATCCTGTGTCTCCACCCAACTCATGCTCTTTTATCCTGTGTCTCCGTTGCTCTCCTCGCACTGTTTTATCCTGTGTCTCTTTTGCTCTCCTCGCACTGTTTTATCCCGTGTCTCCGTTGCTCTCCTCGCACTGTTTTATCCTGTGTCTCCATCGCTGTCCTTGCACTCTTTTGTCCTGTGTCTCTGATGCCCTCCTCGCGCTCTTTTATCCTGTGTCTCCGCTCTCCTCGCGCTTTTTTATCCTGTGTCTCTGATGCCCTCCTCGCGCTCTTTTATCCCTTGTCTCTGCTCTCCTCATGCTCTTTTATCCGGTGTCTCCGCTCTCCTCACGCTCTTTTATCCTGTGTCTCCACTACTTTCCTCGCGCTCTTTTATCCTGTGTCTCCACCGCTCTCCTCATGCTCTTTTATCACATGTCTCAGCTCTCCTCTCGCTGTTTTATCCTGTGTCTCCGCTCTCCTCATGCTCTTTTTTCCTGTCTTCCACTGCACTCCTCACGATCTTTTGTCCTGTGTCTCCGCCACTCTTCTTCTGCTCTTTTATCCTGTGTCTCCGCTACTTTCCTCGTGCTCTTTTATCCTGTGTCTCCGCCGCTCCTTTCGCGCTCTTCTATCCTGTGTCTCTGCCGCTCTCCTTGTGCTCTTTCATCCTGTGTATCCGCTACTTTCCTCGCGCTCTTTTATCCTGTTTCTCCACCGCTCTCCTGGCGCACTTTTATCCTGTGTCTCCACTGCTCTCCTCGCGCTCTTTTATCCTGTGTCTCCGCTCTCCTCGCACTCTTTTATCCTGTGTCTCCGCCGCTCTCGCGTTCTTTTATCCTGTGTCTCCACCGCTCTCCTCGCTCTCTTTTATCCTGTGTCTCCATTGCTCTCCTCGCACTGTTTTATCCTGTGTCTCCATTGCTCTCCTCGCACTGTTTTATCCTGTGTCTCCATTGCTCTCCTTGCACTCTTTTGTCCTGTGTCTCTGATGCCCTCCTCGCGCTCTTTTATCCTGTGTCTCCGCTCTCCTCGCGCTCTTTTATCCTGTGCCTCTAATGCCCTCCTCGCGCTCTTTTATCCCTTGTCTCCGCTCTCCTTATGCGCTTTTATCCGGTGTCTCCGCTCTCCTCACGCTCTTTTATCCTGTGTGTCCACTACTTTCCTCGCGCTCTTTTATCCTGTGTCTCCACCGCTCTCCTCACGCTCTTTTATCTCATGTCTCAGCTCTCCTCTCGCTGTTTTATCCTGTGTCTCCGCTCTCCTCATGCTCTTTTTTCCTGTCTTCCACTGCTCTCCTTGCGCTCTTATATCCGGTGACTCTGCTCTCCTCATGCTCTTTTTTCCTGTGTCTCTGCTCTTTTCGTGCTCTTTTATCCTGTGTCTCCACTCTATTCTTCCTCTTTTATCCTGTCTCTCCACCACTCTCCTCGCGTTCTTTTATCCTGTGTCTCCGCTGCTCTCCTCACACTCTTTTATCCTGTTTCTCCACTCTCCTCACGTTCTTTTATCCTGTATCTCCACCGCTCTGCTCGCGCTCTTTTATCCTGTATCTCTGCCGCTCTCCTCGTGCTCTATCATCCCGTGTCTCCGCCGCTCTCCTCATGCTCTTTTATCCCGTGTCTCCACTCAACTCACGCTCTTTTATCCTGTGTCTCCGTTGCTCTCCTCGCACTGTTTTATCCTGTGTCTCTGTTGCTCTCCTCGCACTGTTTTATCCTGTATCTCCGTTGCTCTCCTCGCACTGTTTTATCCTGTGTCTCTGATGCCCTCCTCGCGCTCTTCTTTCCCTTGTCTCCGCTCTCCTCATGCTCTTTTATCCGGTGTCTCCGCTCTCCTCACGCTCTTTTATCCTGTGTCTCCACCACTTTCCTCGCGCTCTTTTATCCTGTGTCTCCACCGCTCTCCTCACACTCTTTTATCCCATGTCTCAGCTCTCCTCTCGCTGTTTTATCCTGTGTCTCCGCTCTCCTCATGCTCTTTTTTCCTGTCTTCCACTGCTCTCCTTACGCTCTTTTATCCAGTGTCTCTGCTCTCTTCGTGCTCTTTTATCCTGTGTCTCCCCTCACCTCACGCTCTTTTATCCTTTGTCTCCACTCTCCTCGCACTCTTTTATCCTGTGTCTCTGCTCTCCTCACGCTCTTTTCTCCTGTGTCTCAACCGCTCTCCTCACGCTCTTTTATCCTGTGTCTCCATTCTCCATGCGTTCTTTTATCCTGTGTCTCCGCTCTCCTCATGCTCTTTTATCCTGTGTCTCCGCCGCTCTCCTCAGGTTCTTTTATACTGTGCCTACACGGCTCTCCTCACGCTCTTTTATCCTGTGTCTCCGCCGCTCTCCTCGCGCTCTTTTATCCTGTGTCTCCGCCGCTCTCCTCGCGCACTTTTATCCTATGTCTCCGCCGCTCTCCTCGCGCTCTTTTATCCTGTGTCTCCGCCGCTCTCCTTGTGCTCTTTTATCCTGTGTACCTGCTACTTTCCTCGCGCTCTTTTATCCTGTTTCTCCACCGCTCTCCTCGCGCACTTTTATCCTGTGTCTCCGCCGCTCTCCTCGCGCTCTTTTATCCTGTGTCTCCGCTCTCCTCGCACTCTTTTATCGTGTGTCTCCGCCGCTCTCCTCACGTTCTTTTATCCTGTGCCTACGCGGCTCTCCTCACGCTCTTTTATCCTGTGTCTCCGCCGCTCTCCTCGCGCTCTTTTATCCTGTGTCTCCGCCGCTCTCCTCGCGCTCTTTTGTCCTGTGTCTCGGCTACTTTCCTCGCGCTCTTTTATCCTGTGTCTCCACCGCTCTCCTCGCGCACTTTTATCCTATGTCTCCGCCGCTCTCCTCACGCTCTTTTATCCTGTGTCTCCGCCGCTCTCCTTGTGCTCTTTTATCCTGTGTATCTGCTACTTTCCTCGCGCTCTTTTATCCTGTTTCTCCACCGCTCTCCTCGCGCACTTTCATCCTGTGTCTCCGCCGCTCTCCTCGCTCTGTTTTATCCTGTGTCTCCGCTCTCCTCGCACTCTTTTATCCTGTGTCTCCGCCACTCTCCTCGCTCTCTTTTATCCTGTGTCTCCGCCGCTCTCCTCGCGTTCTTTTATCCTGTGTCTCCGCCCCTCTCCTCGCTCTCTTTTATCCTGTGTCTCCGCTCTCCTCGCACTCTTTTATCCTGTGTCTCCGCTCTCCTCGCGCTCTTTTATCCTGTGTCTCCATCGTTCTCCTCGCATGCTTTTATCCTGTGTCTCCACTCTCCTCACGTTCTTTTATCCTCTGTCTCCACCGCACTCCTCGCACTCTTTTATCCTGTGTCTCCGCCGCTCTCCTCGCTCTCTTATATCCTGTGTCTCCGCTCTCCTCGCACTCTTTTATCCTGTGTCTCCGCCGCTGTCCTTGTGCTCTTTTATCCTGTGTATCTGATACTTTCCTCGCGCTCTTTTATCCTGTGTCTCCGCCGCTCTCCTCGTGCTCTTTTATCCTGTGTCTCCGCTCTCCTCGCACTCTTTTATCCTGTGTCTCCACCGTTCTCCTCGCTCTCTTTTATCCTGTGTCTCTGCCGCTCTCCTCGCTCTGTTTTATCCTGTGTCTCCGCACTCCTCGCACTCTTTTATCCTGTGTCTCCGCCACTCTCCTCGCTCTCTTTTATCCTGTGTCTCCACCGTTCTCCTCGCTCTCTTTTATCCTGTGTCTCTGCCGCTCTCCTCGCTCTGTTTTATCCTGTGTCTCCGCACTCCTCGCACTCTTTTATCCTGTGTCTCCGCCACTCTCCTCGCTCTCTTTTATCCTGTGTCTCCGCCGCTCTCATCGCGTTCTTTTATCCTGTGTCTCCGCCACTCTCCTCGCTCTCTTTTATCCTGTGTCTCCGCTCTCCTCGCACTCTTTTATCCTGTGTCTCCACTCTCCTCGCGTTCTTTTATCCTGTGTCTCCATCGTTCTCCTCGCATGCTTTTATCCTGTGTCTCCGCCGCTTTCCTCGTGGTCTTTTATCGAACCGGCAATCTTCCTGCCTCCCCCTCCCTATCCGCATCTAGGATGATAATCCAGACCTTTGCTTTCTTCCCCCCCTCAGCTCCTCAGCTCCATGACCTTCAGCCACTTCACTGCGTGCGCAGCGAACCCTTCAGATCCTCATTCCCGGTTCACTCATTCCTGGATCCGACCTCAACTCAGCTAACAACTGGGCAGGAGGATGAGCCAATTACCTCCGTCCGTCTGGGTGAGGGAGGGGGATTGCGGGGCGGGGGCGTGTGGGGTGGGGGGCGTGGTGGGGGGAGGGGGAGAGGGGTGGAGAGGGAGGGGCCACGCCAATCAGAGTGTCTGCCCCTCACTGGAAGCCAGGTCCAAAGTTAAATTTTCATGAGGGCACGAAACAGGATTGTCCCCCACCACCCCGGTAAGTACCCTGCCTGATTTTCCTTCTCATTTGCTTCAAAGCCTCTGAATAAGAAATGCACTGGATGAAGAAAAAGTGCCACACATTCAAGTTGCATCCGTAGCACCCGAATAAACTGTGTGAAATACTTCACTTCAGTGCTTTGTGGAGAGACACTTTTCAGAAAGTGGCTAATCGGGCAAGAGATGAACAGCAAAAACTGCAATGGGATGAATCATCCAAACGTCACCTTCAATCACTATTAAATCACTGTTAAATGCACAGCTCATTCACGATGAGCAAGATCACATGAATTATCTGATGCCGATTTGACATTTAAACCAGCGGTAGAAATAAAATACCAGCGCTGGGAATCTGAAATAGAAACAGAAAACCTTGGGAAATTCAGAGCAGATCACAGACAAGTTTAAAAATAAGACTAATCCAGGTTCAGCCCCAGGCCACTAAGTTGGAAATAAAAGACTCCGTGAACATTATTTCAAAGAGGAGCAGGGGAGTTATCCCAGGCGTTCTGGTCAATATTTGTTCATCAATTGACATCATCGAAGCTAATAAAGATCTAAATCGTTATCAGGTAGCTGTGTGTGGGAGCTTGCCATGTACAAATTGGGTGTCATGTTCCCTATCCTTAACCCTCTCATTCCAGATGAATCTACATTGTATGGTTACCTTTACATCCCACTCCTCTAAACATAAAGGCCAGCATTCCATTAGACGCCACTGAAGACGGAGAGGAGACTGACCGGGCGGTAATTGACCGGGTTGGATTTGTCCTGCTTTATGTGTACAGGACACACCCGGGCAATTTTCCACATTGTCAGGTGGGTGCCAGTGTTGCAACTCTTTCGGGTCGCAGCCAATTAAATTAAATTAGCATAACCAGGGACAAAGTAAAAAGCAGCCCCTTAAAGGGAAACTGCAAAGACGACAGACAAAATTCAAAGGAAGCTTACAAACATCAAACCAAAATGTGGTCAAATGCCAGTATTGTAGCTGCACTGGAACAGCTTGGGTAAGGGCTCACCCAGCCCTGGAGCACAGGCTTTCAGTGCTGTTGCCGGAATATTGTCGGGGCCCAATAGCCTTTGCCGTATCCAGTGCCTTCAGTCGTTTTGTGATATTGTATATCCAACTGTAACCCAGCCATTTTCGGGGCGGGGGGGGGGGGGGATAAAATCCACTCCGAGGCCGCTCCTGCACATCCCCCCCACCCCCACCGCCCACCCCAGCACCCACAGTGCACCTGGCATCGAGTCCCGTCACTCCTGTGCTGTCGGCGGGCCGCGTACTTTATTTTTTACATCTTTTCCAATTCTTTCCTGCCCGGGAACAGGTGGGAAGTTGACTGCCCAGATTTGAAGAAGGGCCGGGGCAGAACTTTATACTTTGGCTGGCGCTTGCCCGACCACCCCCCACCCCCCACCCCCCCACACCCCACCCCCCCCCACCCCCCCCCCCCCCCCCCCCCCCCCCCCCCCCCCCACCCCCCCATCGAGGGTAAAATCGCACGGGTGGCATCGGGCGAGCGTCCCAATGTCATTGCGCACTCGAGCGACATTGCGCTGGGCGGGTGCGCATGCAGCAGTCGAAAGCACACCCACCGTCAACTAAGCCCATTAAACAGCCCAATTGTCAGCGAGTTTTTTTTCTGATGGATCGGCCGGGCGACCTCTACAATTTTTCATCAGACCACGTCCAAGGACGGGATGGAATCTCTGTTAGGAAATAAAATGAAAAAGATATCTGGGGACAGCATTTTTTTTTATGAGGTATGATTTCAGGCGCTTGATTGTGCTGCTTTTTTTTTTGCAGCTTTTTTTTAACGCTCTATTTCATTATTTGCGGGTCCTCGGCTCCCCCGAGGCAGCTCTCTCGAAGCGCTCACCCCCCCCACCCGCGGTGACATCATCGCCCGCCCTCTTCTCGCCCCCACCCAGGCAGCGCTGAGCGTTACAGCAGCTGCCCGGCTATTACTTGGCCAGCCGGCGTGAAGTCGTGGTCAAGGGGCCGATCGCAGTTGGGGGCCATTTCCCGATCGCTTCTGGGCCCACCGATTGCGCGGACCCGATGAGGGAAAAGTTCAGGCCCTGGAGTCAAAGTGCCTCAGCTCACTCTGCCGCTCATCTGTCCAAAACTGGCCCGCAGTTAAAATCAGGGTTTTCCTGTCTGCCATCTGGTGTTTGATTCAGCACATTGCACAGCTGTACAGTAAAGGTGTAATGGCATAATGTTACCACCATGTGGTGCTGATGCGCTACTAAAGTTGGGCTTATTCATGTTTTAAATAGATCAAAACCATTTTTAAGCAGGATCTTTCCTACTTAATGAATATTCTTGCTTTAAGTATCTCCCAGTCTAGCCCTGGTCCATCAATCTCAGTGCCTCCCATTGACTAGCAAGCTAGCTTTGAAATCACTGCTTCTCCTGCATGGGGAGGAATGTGCCACTCTTTATCTTTGAATGTTAGAAATTATCAACCTGTGCATTGATTTCTTTCTGTGAAAGATTTGTAATCCTCAAGGTAAAGCATGATTGCAAATAGGAACAGGAATAATCAGCCCCTCAACCTTGCCTATGGTCTCTGCAAGTTAACATCCCTACCTATCGATCTCAGTCTTCAACATTTCAATGGACCCACATCCACAGTCTTTCAGGGAAGAAAATTTTAGATTTCTACCACCCATCATCTGAATCTGTGCTTCCTGATTTCACTCCTGGATGATCCAAATATAATTTTAAGTCTATGCCCCCCACCCCCGTACTTCATTGCCCACCAGAAGAAATAGTTTAAATGCATCTGCCCTATCAAAGCCTTGTGATCAGATCACCCCTCAATCTCCTATATGCAAGGTGTCACATTATTCTGGTGAACTGGCAGGTTTCACCCACGTCAAGGCCAATATATCCTTCCTGAGGCGCAGTGCCTAAAACTGAGCACAATTCTCCAGAGGATGTCTGACCAACAAGGACTCTGTACAACTGAAGCATCACTTCCTCCCCCCCGTACCCCAGGGAAATGAAACATTTCTCTGAGTCTGTGACTTGCATGGCACAGTCCTTCCCTGCCTCAACAATGTAATCTTAGCTCCAACTGCGGAACCCTGCCCTGCTTGCGTTGAGTGACATGTTCCGCTTCCTACCTCAGTCATTCTATGATCTCTCTGAATGAGGTTGCTAATTGCGCTATCTCCCCCCCCCCCCACCCCCCCACCCCCCCACAACCCCCCCCCCCCCCACCCCCGTGACAATTGGGGCTTACTGGAAACTGCAAGCTGAACTGAAATTAACTAGCTTCACGTTGGAATTTCGCAGCCAGCAGGAAGCGAGTTTCATTGAACTGAAATCACAGGAACGTTGGAGCAGGAGTAGGCCATTTACTCCCTCCTCATTGAACCCGCTTTGACCCTTATCCCTTGATACCCTCAATCCCAGTTCCTGGAGCTGAAGGGACAGGCAGCAGCCAGTCAGTCCCTCCTTCCTCGTTAACCTGACATGAGCGTTTGGGCATAAGTCCACATGTCAACACTTGCAGACAAAAATCAGCACAGTCTGGCCCCGTCTTCCCTCAAAACTGCGCTTCCCACTAATAGGAGTCATTCCGGCTGCTTGTCGTGACAGTGGGAATTGATATCAACTCCAGTAGCTCTCAAACAATGTTGAGGAGGAATATTTGCATCATATTGGTGGCAGGTAATGGCTGCCTTGAATGAGGAAAAGCCCAGTCATTGCCCCTTCGATCACTATGCCATCACGGAGTCTCCTGTCATCAAACACGCCGGAGTTATGTTAGAATTTGCCCGAGCCCCATCAAGGATAATCACATCAGAATTTGGACTAGTGTTAATATCAGGGATTAGTCAGAACAATGAAACAAGCAGACATGTCAGCAACTGTCAGGTGCAAGTATTGGGTATTGGCCGGGACAATATAGAAGCAGAGTTCTGTCAAGTTCTGCTGAAGGGTCATGAGGACTCGAAACGTCAACTCTTTTCTTTTCCGCCGATGCTGCCAGACCTGCTGAGTTTTTCCAGGTAATTCTGTTTTTGTTTTTGTTACAATGGAAGCAGTACCACTTAACTATCTGGAGTTTTTTTTTTATTTGATCCCCAGATGTGGGCACCACTGGCTACACATTTATTGCCCTTGTTCACAGGGCATTTAAGAATCAACCACATTGCTGTGGGACTGGAGTCACATGTAGACCAGACCAGGTGAGGACAGCAGATTTCCTTCCCTAAAGGGCATTAGTGAACCAGATGGGTTTTTAAAAACACCCATCATTAGACTTAATTCCAGATTTTTGTTGAATTCAAACTCTACCATCTGCTTGTGATAGGATTTGAACCCAGGTCCCCAGAGCACTAACCCTGGGTCACCAGTCCAGTGACAATACCATCACACCACTACATAGTGCCATCCTGTTGCTTTTATAATATAAACTCCTTAATAGTCCTTAACTCCTTAACACCATCTCAAGGAGCTCATGGGGTTAGGGGTTAGGGGGTGGTGTAATGTTACTGAACTAGTTCTCCAGGCTAATGCTCTGGCGACATGAGTTCAAATCCCACAAGGGCAGCTGAATTTAAATTCAATTAATAAATCTGGAATATAAAGCTAGTCTCAATAATGGTGACCGTGAAACTATCATCGATTCTTGTAAAAACCCACCTGGTTCACTAAGGCCCCTTTAGGGGAGAAAATCTGCCATCTGCACCCGGCCTGACCTAGACATGACTCCGGGCCCACAGCCATGTGGCTGACTCTTAATTGCCCTCTGAAATGGCTGAACAAGCCCCTCAGTTCATGAGGCAATTAGGGATGGGTAACAAATGCTGACCTTGCCAGCAACACCCACATCCCATGAAATGAATGAAGGGAAACAGCTGGACCATCCAGGTGGTCGTTATGTCAAGTCAGGATATCTGGATGAGAAGGAACTCAGTTCAATGTACTTTCTGGGCATCACGTGACATAACTCACAAAGAAAGGGCCTTTTAGAGCCCAGAACTCACGGGGCAGTTGGAAGTTCAATGTCTATGGAGGCCGAGTTTGATCAATTTGGGAGGCTGCAGGAAACTGGGTTGTATGAGTCTGTGATATAAGTGTAACATTGTTTGTACTATTGGTGTCTGAGTAGTAAGCTTGCATTTGGACAACACGCTCCAGCCTGAATCATGAGGCATCGTTTAATTAAGTTTAAGAGATTTCCTAACAGGTTACCAGAAGCTGAACTGAACTAGTCATGTCAACATAGACATCTACTACACAGGAGGCTATTCGGCCCATTGTGTCTGCGCCGGTCAACAAAGATCTGACTACATAAATCCCATTTTCCAGCGCTTGGCCCATAGCCCTGGAGGCTATGACAATGCAAGTGAATATCTAAATACTTCTTAAATGTTATGAGTTTCTGATCCAACCACCCTTTCAGGCAGTGGGTTCCAGACTCCCACCACCCTCTGGGTGAAAACATTTCTCCTCAGCTCCCGTCAGAGCCTTCTACCTCTTACCTTAAATCTATGCCCCCTGGTTATTGACCCCTCAACTAATGGAAAAAGTGCCTTCCTATCTACCCTATCCATGCCCCCCATAATCGTATACACCTCTATCAGGTCCCCTCTCAACCTTCGTTGCTCCAAGGAAAACAACCCCAGCCTATCCAATCTCTCCTCATAGCTCAGACCCTCCAGCCCAGGCAACATTCTGGTAAATCTCCTCTGCACCCTCTCCAGTGCAAACAAACACCCTGCCTACAAGAGCTGGGCAGAGGCTGGGTTGTCCTGTCACCAAGGGGATTTTAGCGATTCATAAACACCATCTCAGAGAAGGGCAAAATAAAAAAAAAATGCAGCTTCACATGAAACGTCCTGAGAACAAAAAAATAATAAGCGCTTGGAGGGAGCCTGAGGTGGAAAAAACAGAGATGACAGCATTGCAGGCTCGTTTCTGTTCCAGGCTCCCTGTTGTGCTTGGGAACACTGGATTTACCCTCTGCAGTGACTGAAGAAGTGACTGTGTTCCTGACCGTGTCAGTGAGATTCTGCACTTGTCCGCTGAAGAAGCTTCCACTCAAATGTCTTTGCGTCGCAAAAGTCTCCCGGTCCCTCTCTCGATTTCTGTGTTAGACTTGGCCACTTGAAGCTCTGTTGCTGCTTTGTCTGCTTTTCATAACATGTTGATGACTCTGGGTCTGCCCTCCTACACGGTGCAGCCTCGCCTTTCCTGCTCGCTCGCTGCTTTGAAAGCGCATCAGCTCACGCCATCAAAGTCGGAGGTTTCTCAGTAAACATGAAGCTCGTACCTGGGGATTTTTTAGCACACGTGTAGCTGCCAGTAAGATATGAGCCACAATACTGCAGCAAAACACATTGGGCTGATTTATTACTTGCCAGGCAGTTCTCAGCCCTTAGCTGTTAAGAGCCATTTCAACCTATCCCTTTACTTCCCTAGAAATTTCCATGGTTTGAAAATTTCACTCAATGCTATCTCTCCAGATAGACTTCAATTTCTTTATCATCTACCACCAACCGTGCCCAGGGATTTCTATCATTTCTCAAAACATGATTTTCTTTTGCGTTCCTTGATATTTTAATTTCATGATCCCTTTTCGCCTTCCTAATTATTGCACTTTGCTGCTCACTTCTGCTGTGCCGTCAGACTCCAGCTCCCTACCCCGCTATACTTAAGCTGTACTTAGTGGATGACCCTTCCCCAACTCTCATTTTTTTTGCCTTATGATCTTACTCACCCACAGTGGCTCTCATTTGTGTTCAATTTGTTCCAGCTTGTTGGCCGAATATATGGTGGATCTTGACTTGAGGACTATACCTTCCATATCTCTCTACCCCTCAATAGACTTGAATTCAGAGCCCAACATGGAATCCAAGGGTTTGCCAATGGTCCTGCCCACTTTATCCACATCAGATGTTCTCTATCGTCTGTGGCCCATTCCCCCATTGTACCCAGATCAGATTGTAACCCATTTTACTTTATGGATTATGAATCCAGCATAGGTCTTGGCGGGGAGAATTTCCTCCCCTTCAGGCGGGCTTGGCGGAAGTGGGCGCGGGCGGGCGCGCAGCTGAACGCTGCCCACGATCGCCATTTTACGTGGGCAGGCCGATTAAGGCCCACCCAACGTGACACGCAGCCGGAGGCGCTGACCGCTCCCTATGAGGACAGGGGGAGTAGGCTGAGTCGGGGCCTGCGTTCTTTCGGGCATGCGCGTGTAAGAACGCAGAAATCCCCGTGAGGCACGGAGCTGCCTCAGGGAGATTACTTTGATTATGAAAAATTGAAATAAAGAAAAATAAAATTATTCAGACATGTCCCCTCATGTGACAGTGTCACGTGAGCTGGGACATGTCAATGAACTTTATTAAAAATTTTTATTAGACTTATAAACCCTTCATGAAACCTCATCCCGCCCGTGGATGAGGTTCTATAATAAATGTGAAGGTCGCCTGGGCTCTTCGCCTGCCCATCAACTGTAAGGGCAGCTCTGTTAATGGCTTTAATGAGGGGGTTAATGGCCTTAACAGGCCTTTGAAAGTTTGGCAAGTGCGCAGCCGACTCTGGTGCGCGCCCGCCGAACTGGCGATCGGAATGAAGTGCGGTGATGTCGGGACGCACAACCAATTAACACATCAGCGTGTGGGCCCCGTCCCCACTCGCTGACCAGAAGATTCTTTGATGGACTTACCGACAGTATTTCCAAAGACTTCATCCAGATCATTGATATCGACTGTGAAGAGCAACTGCCTGGAAATATCCCCTGGAGGTTCCCATGTAAAGGTGCTAGAATTAATGACAATACTCTACCTATGAAAATACAACCAATTTCCTTTAGAATCATAGAATGGTTACTGCACAGAAGAGGCCATTCGGCCTGTCATGTTCGTGCTGGCTCTCTGCAAGAGCAACTCAGCTAGTCTCACATCCCTGCCCTTCCCCCACACCCCTGCAAATTCTTTCTCTTCAGATAATGATCCAATTCTCTTTTGAAAACCCCAACTGAATCTGCCTCCATCACAGTCTCAGACAGTGCATTCCAGATCCTAACCACTCACTGCAGGAAAACATTTTTCCTCATTTGCCATTGCTTCTTTTGCCAATCACCAGTGTCCTCTGATTTTCAACCCTTCCACCAATGGGAACAGTTTCTCCCTATCTACTCGATCCAGACCCCTCCTCGTGATTTTGAACACCTCTCCCAAATCTCTGCTCAATCTTCTCTTCTCTAAGGAAAACAATCCTAACTTCTCCAATCTATTCATGTAACTGAAGTTCCTCATCCGTGGAACCTTTCTCATGAATCTTTTCTGCACTCTCGCTAATGCCTTCCTGTCTTTTCTACAGTGTGTTGCCCAGAACCATACACAACACTAGGGGGAGATGGTATAGTCGTAATCGCACTAGGCTATAATTTCCAGGATGATACTATGAGTATATGGGTTCAAGTCCCACCACAGTTGATAGAATTTGAATTTAATTCATTAAATCTGGAATTGAAAGCTAGCTTTAGTAATTGTGATTATGAAACTGTCATTGATTGTTGTGAAAAACCACTTGGTTCACTAATCCCCTTTGGGGAAGGAAATCTGCCATCCTTACCTGGTCAGCCCAAGAGGGAATCCAGGCCCACAGCAATGTGGTTGGCTTTTAACTGCCCTCTGAAATGGCCTAGCAAGGCACTTAGGGATGGGCAACAAGTGTTGGCCTTGCCTGTGACACACATGGTCCCATGAAAGAATAAAGGACATAAAACTCCAGTAGACTTGTACAGGTTTATCAGACCTTTCTCATTTTTGTACTGCTATGCCTCTATTTATAAATATAGAATTATAAATAAATACCCTTACATAACAACTTATTATGGAGCATCTTGTCAAAAATCTAAAGATTCAGTAATACCATGCGTTCTGGGACACCTTCATTCAACAACCTAGTAACCTGCTCTAAGAATACAACCAGGTAAAATCATAGAACGAGCACTGAAGGAAGCCATTTGGCCTTAGGTGCCTGTGCTGGCTCTTTTGTAGAGCTATCCAATTGCTCTCACTTCCCTGGTCTTTCCCTATAGCCTTGTAAGCTTTTTCCCTTTAATTATTTATCCAATGATCTTTGGAAAGTTACAGCTGAACCTGTGCCTTCCACCCTTCAGGCTGTGCAAGATCACAGCAGTTTGCTGTTTAAAAAATCTTTCCTCATGTCACATTTGGTTCTTTTGCCAATCACTTTAAATTTGTTCCGTCTGGTTACACACTCTTCTGTCACCTGAATAGCTTCCCATCATTTATTCCATTAAAACAATGCATGATTTTGAATGTCTCTATCAAATCTCCCCTTAACCATCTTTTCTCTAAGGAGAGATCTCCTCCACCTTTCCCATTCTCCCCACTGACACCCCCTGATCCCTCCCTGGCCGAATTCTAGTAAATCCCTTCTGCACCCTCTCCAAGGCCTTGGCATACTTCCTAAGGTGCAGTGGCCAGAACTGAACACAATACTCTAGCTGAGCCCTTACCAGTGTTTTATAAAGGTTTATCATGATTTCATTGCTTTTTCATTCTATGCCTCTATTTATAGAGCCAAGGATCTTGTATGTTCTTTTTTTAACAACTTCCCAACTTGTTTTTTTTTTATTCCTTTATGGGATGTGGATGTCACTGGCTAGGCCAGCATTTATTGCCCATTCCTAACTGCCCTTGAGAAGGTGGGGTGCCCTCCTAACTTCAAAGGTTTGTGTACGTGCATCACCAGGTCTCTCAGTTCCTGCGTGACTTCTGCCATTTAGTTCATTTCACACTCGCTGCATTATACTTTATGTGCCCTGTGTCTGCCCATTTCACCAGTCTGCTCATACCCTGCTCCAGTCTGTTTGTTATCCTCCTCAGTGTTTTCATTTCTCCCACTGGCTGCTTGCTCAGATTCGGTCTCCTGTTCCATGTTCAGCTGAATTTCAAACCCCACGTTTGGTCAATCATCAAGCTGCCTACTCCCATCTCCAGAATGTTAGGCTGCCTCTTCCTGACCTCACTTCTTGCATTGCTGAAGCCTTCGTCCACACCTTGGTCCCTTACAGTCTCCCCAGTCCCTCTCCACATTATTCTGAACTTTTCCGCCCAATATCCTCTGTTACAGCTCAGAAACCTGCATCTGATGAGCGTAAATAATTGCAGAGACGTTACAGTGTGCAGTCTGGTGGTGTGTACTGTCACAGTGCACAGCAGGAAGAACTTACAAACGAATTCTATTTTTTTGTGCATGGAAATAACATAAATTATAAATTATACAAAACAAGTGAAAACAGGCATCAATAATACTTGCCTACGATCAACATACCTGTAATCACTGAGTGTGCTGAGATAATTATTATCTTACCTTCTGTGTACAGAGAATAATTACGCAGTCTCCATTGCTAATTACAATGATAACCCTATGTGAATGCTCATTTAATGATTTGTGTAATACCAAGAGTTCTAGAACAATTGAGAGAAGCTTTTCTGTGGGAGTTTGCAGACTCATTAAGAAATATAATATCCCACTTATTCTCATTATCAACACTTGGCTCAGTATCTTCATTTCACCTTGTAGTTCAACAAGGCCCAAGTCAGTGACATCTAATAGAGTTATTCCAAACCAAAGGAAATTTTGTTTTATTCATTTACAGGATGTGGGTGTTGCTGCCTAGACAAGCATTCATTGCCCATCCCTAATTACCTTTGACAAGGCGGTGGTGAGCTGCCTTATTGAACCACTGCAATCCCTGTGGTGTAGGTACACCCACAGTGCTGTTAGGAAGGGAGTTCCAGGATTTTGACCCAGCGACAGTGAAGGAAAGGGGATATATTTCCAAACCAGGATGGTGAGTGGCTTGGAGGGGAAATGCTAGGTGGTGGTGTGCTCATTTATCTGCTGCCCTTATCCTTCTAGATGGTAGCGGTCATCAGTTTGGGAGGTGCTGCCTAAGCAGCCTTTGAGCTTGTAACATGGTATCAGAAGTGATGCTGAGATTGAGTTTTGAAAAGCTGGAGAGAGACCAAGCTACTGAAGGAGGAACACTGAAATGTTCAAAGCTGAATGTTGAAAGTCACTGATGAGGAAAAACAAACAAAATAAACAGGCTGCAAGTAAATCACTGGGTGAATGGCTGTTACTTTTCCTCTCCTGGCCCCTGTTGAAATGAAAAGCGATATGTGGGAGAGCTGGCAGATTTTCCACTTGCAGTGCAAAACTACGCGATTTCAACAGATTTAATTCACGAGTCTGAACCAGTACAAATATCAACTTGTCCAGCACTGTTGGGGAGAGACGGCTACAAATTGTGTTCCACCCAGAGAAAACAGACGGCAGAAATCTTGAAAACTTTGAAGACACGCTTTGAACCCCAAGTGAACATAATATATGAACATTTTGCATTCAACACCAGGGTTCAAGGCGAAAAAGAGTCCGTTGATCAGTATATGACAGCAGTGACACAGCTCTAAAAGATGATCCCATTAGAGATAGAACTATCTTCGGCATAAGAGATCCTACAGTGAGATCAAGCCTACCGAGGGAGCAGAAACTTACTCTCAAGAAAATGATAGACATGTGCAAAAATGCAGAGGTTATAAAAGGTCAGCTAGAGCACACGGCAGGATAGACCAGGGCCAGGATTTTACGGCTCCTCCCGCCTGACGGGATATTACAGTCCCACCGAACTGAATGGAGATTTAAATGGCTCGCCGCATCCACCAGGGCAGAGGGGGGTGGTGGGGGGTGGGGGGGAGACACGCCCTGGCAGGGTTGTAAAATCCTGGCCTAGGGGTTGTATTATGTTGAGAGATATTCCAGACCAAAAGAGCAAAACAATCTCGGACAAAGGGCAGGATGCAAATACTGTGGAGGACATTATACAAAAGAAAAGAAAGATTGTCTAGTGAGTTTTAACTGCAAGAAGCCGAATCATTTTGCACACAAGTGTTTGGCTAGAAAGAAGCAAAACCAGCCTATACAGGTGGCCACTGGAGAGATATAAGTAGAAGAGTCTGATGAATTACTATACACCATGCAACAGGTTGGTTGTGTCAAGTCTATAGATGATAAATGGTTTGTGACTGTTACAATGATGACCACAGAAGGAGAGTTTCAGGTGAACATGAAGTGTCAGATAGACACTGGTGTGTCATGCAGCATCATGACCTTCACAGACCTGTGTGAAGTGGCTCAACATGGCAATCCAAAAATGAATCTCTAGAAAATAAGTTTGAGGCTATATGATGGCACGACACTCCTATCGAGAGGACAAATTAGTCTGAGAGCCCAATGCGATGGCAAGAATGAAGACATGGAGTTCCAGATCATAGACATTACGCAAAAGCCACCGGCGCAAGTCTAAAGCTTGAGCTGGTAACCCTAAAGGTGCCAACAGAGATTCACAATGTGTCACAACACACAAAGTCATTGACTGCTAAATAGATCCTAGAGGACTGCAAAGATGTGTTTACAGGGTTGGGATGTCTACCTGGAGAATATCATCTCGAAGTCGATGAGAGTGTAAGACCAATACAGCAACTGCCGAGAATAGTTCCAGCTTCCCTCAATTTCAGCCTCAGAAACAAGATAGAAGAGCTGGAAAAGAAGGGAGTAATCAAGAAAGTGACAAGTCCTACAGACTGGATTAGCATCATGGGAGCAGTGAAACAACCTGGAGAGCTGCGAGTATGCTTGGGCCCAAAGGATCTAAATAAAGTGCTGAAGAGACCTCGCCATCCCATGCCAACCATCGAAGGAATTTTGCCACAGTTTGCCAAAACAGAGATTCACTACGCTAGGTATGAAGGATGGTTACTGGCGAGTGAAGCTGAATGAAAGCAACAGTTTTCTAACAACATTCTGGACATCATTAGAAACTCAATCATTGAGTAAATTTAAAGCAGAGATTGACAGATTTTTAAAATACCAATGACATGCAGGGATATGGGGATAGTGTGGGAAAAAGGCATTGAAGCGGATGATCAGCCATGATCGTATTGAATGGCGGAGTAGGCTTGATGGGCTGAATGGCCTACTCCTGTTCCTAGGTTCATAAGATGCAGATGGTTCGCAAGCCATTTGGCATTTCCATGGCTCCAGAGGAGTATCAATACAGACAGCATGAGATAGTAGTGATCTTCCCAGAGTGGAAGCCATAATGGATGATCTACAGTCTTTGGATTTGGAGACACGATGGAAGGAACCATAGCTGACCATGACCAGAATTTAATACGACTGCTGGAGAGAGCTCGCCAAACAAACCTGAAGCTGAACAAGAAACAACTGCACCTGATGATGCCTGAAGTCAAATACATAGGTCACGTACTGACAGGAAAAGGTCTTCGCCTGGATACTGAAAAGGTGAGAGCTGTAGCAGCGAAGCAGTGACCAACAGATATGAAAGCAATGCAAGGATTTGTTGGATTCATGAAGTCTTTAGCAAAACGTTTGCCCAATTTGTCGTCAGAGTGTGAACCATTCTGCCAGCTCACTGCCAAGGAAGTGCAGTGGTATTGGGGCACAGAACAAGAAGCAGCGTTCATTAAAATCAAACAACTAGAGATGACAATGGCAGTGCTGAAGTGCTATGAAGTCAACGATGAAGTCATCTTGCAGTGTGCTGCCAGTGAGACAGGTCTTGGAGTAACTCTAATGCAGCAAGGACTACCTATCTTTTGCATCCAGGGCACTAAAGCAAAATGAACAATGCTACGCTCAGATTGAGAAAGAGTGCCTGGCTATTGTTTTTGCTTGTGAGCATTTTCATCAATACCTGCTTGGGAGAGACAAAGTATCAGTGGAGTCTGACCACAAGCCACTTCAATGCATTTTTCTCAAGCTGCTACAACCTGCACCAAAGCATCTGCAAAGAACGTTACTTTGATTGCAGAGATATCATCTGGATGTGACATACAAGCAAGGGAAACAGATATGCATCGCTGATATGCTATCAAGAGCAGCCCTCGCTATGAAGAACAGAATGTGAAATCTTCCAGATTCAATGTGAGGCAGCAGCTTCATGTGTTCTGGAAGTCATCAGCCCAGCAAACTTTGAATTTGACAGATAAGCGCCTTGCTCAAATCAGCAGGATGCAACTCTCCAAGTGCTGCAAGAAGTAGTGATGAAAGGATGGCCTGAAAGCATCAACGGTGCACCTGCGGTCACAAGACCATATTGAGCATACCAAGATGAATTGACAGCCCAAGATAGCATCTTGTACAAAGGAAATAGAGTTATTATCCCTAAGGAAATGAGAGGAGAGATGCTGAAGCGCATCCATGCAAGACATCAAGGATATGAGTCAAGTATGAGGAAGGCAAGAGAAGTGCTCTACTGGCTAAACATGAGCATTGAAATTAAGGACCACATCAGCTTGTAATGATTACCAAGCTAAACAAGCTAGAGAGCCACTGATGACACATGATATCCCAGACAGACCATGGATGAAGCTGGGAATAGACCTCTACACTGCTGCAGGAACTGATTATCTTATCACTGTAGACCACTATTCTGATGACTGAGAGTTAGACCAGCTGAGTTCAATGACTACCGGTGAGATTGGAGAATCCCTGAAAGTACACTTCAGTCATTATGGAATTCCATACATTGTGATGAGTGACAATGGCCCTCAGATTACGAGTGAAGAATTCAGCTGCTTCACAAAGGGTTGGGAGATTCTACACTATACATCATCTTCAAACTATCCCAGTTGAATGGAAAGGCTGAGGCGGCAGTGAAAATCACCAAAGGAATCATCAAGAAATCGAACAAATCTTTTGCAGAAGTATACAAGGCAATCCTCGAGTGGGCAAACATACTGACTGAAGGCATGGAGGGCAGTCCATTCTAAATACCAATGTCACACCGCACCCAAACTATTCTTCCAATAGCAAAAAAGCTACTGAAGCCAGACATGAGTGAAAAAAATCAAGGTGAAATGGCAGAAAACCAGATTTCATTTTGACAAAATTGCCAAACCACTGCCTGCGTTGATCATTGGAGAGCCAGTCAGGGTACAAACCCTCAATGAGAAACAGGCATCTTCACACATGGCAACTTGGGACATGCACAGAGCAGTTGTCAGCTTGATTGTGCATGGTGGCTGTGAACAATCAAATATACCGACAAAACCACAGGCATATACAAACAGCAAGAGAAGTTGTTCCTTCAGTGCAGTCAGCCAGTCAGGAAGATGGGACCTCACCAGCTGCACAGAGTACAGAATGACCATCACTACCAGAGGTCCACTCGTCCCCAACAATGGAAATGGAACAACAACAACAACAGTTACCACAACAACAACTAGTGCCAAGAGCACAACAATCCCCGGAGGGGAAACACCTCCCAAATGAACAGCCAATGACAATGCGCATAAGTACCTTAAAGAGACCTGCATAATTTAACAACTATGTATGCACTGCATGTGCAAAGACTGATGAGAATAATGAACAGTTAGTTAGTACATGAGAACAGTTGTGGTGTAGGCGGTAACTTGGGTACCTCACAGTTCTGCATGATAGTGCACGCAAATTTGTCTTTTGTTCATTATGAAAAGTAATCTTGCACTAAAGGTCCTGCCTGGCTTGCCATAGTCATGCGACCAATGCCATGAGGGACAGGCTGGAGGCAGCCATGTTGCATACCAGTTCTAATAAAGACATTGTACTAGAAGTAATGTACTCTTTGAGCTCGTAACAGGAGGGAAGTTAGTGCCTGGCAGTGGCCCCATGAATTTAAATTGCAGCTGGACAGAACACTGCTGCTCCTCAATAAGATGAGTAAAAACTTTATTTTTCTGGAAACAATCTCTAGCGGTCCCTTTAAGGGCTGACAGTTTGATTGTCAAGTGCCTGGGAATCCTGACTGCAGCATGCTATGTGATCACTTGTTACAGTTCACAAATAGAAGCCTTAAACAGGGGATTGGTCCCATTATAAGCAAATATACACTGGCAACACCCAGCTCCATCTCACCACTGCCTTTCTCAACCATTCCACTGTCTCTGGTTTGTTACACTGCTTGTCCAACATCCAGCATTGGACGAGGAGAAATTTTGTCCCAATTAAATATTGGAAGGCCATTGTTTCAGTCCCGACTACAAACTCTGTTCCTTAGCCATCCTGATATTTTTTTTTACTCTTTCATGGGACGTGGGTGTCACTGGCAAGGTCAGCACTTTTTGTCCATCCTGATTGCCCTTAAACCGAGGGCAGTTAAGAGTCAACCACATTCCTGTGGGTCTGGAGCCAGACCAGGTAAGGACAGCAGATTTCCTTCCCTGAAGGATATTAGTGAACCAGGTGGGTTTTTACAGCTGTCAATGATGGTTTATAGTCACCTTTACTGACAGTAGCTTCCAGACATTTTGGGCAGAATTTTCTGCCTGTCGGGCGGGCGGGTCTGACCCAACCTCCGGTGGGCGGGGAGCCGCTCCCCGCCGGAGAAGCGGGTCCCGTCGCCATTTTACGTGGGTGGGCCAATTAAGGCCCGCCTACCGTGACGTCCGGCCAAAAGCGCTATGCACTTCCTGTGCGGGCGGGTGGGGGGGTGGGATTCCCCAAAAGTGAGAGTGCGCTCTTTCACGCATGGGCATGAAAGAGCGCACATCTCCCTGAGGCAGCAGTTAGCCTTAGGGAGATCACTGACAGTTATAAAAATGTTAAAAATAGAACAAAAAAAATCCCTAACATGTCCCCCTCGTGTGACAATGTCACATGAGATGGGACATGTTCATAATTAACATAATAACTTTATTAAACTTTTTGAAACCCGACATGAAACCTCATCCTGCCGGTGGAGGAGGTTTCCTGTTTTCGCTATCTGTCGCCGGGGTTCCTGGCTGACCCGACAATTGTTAAGGTTGGACGGGCAGATCCTTTAATTGTATAAATGACCCTGTCAATGGCCTCAATTGGCCATTGACAGCTCGGTGGGCCCGCAGCTGATTTTGCTGCGCCCCCGCCTTCCTGAAAATTTAAATGGGCCGGGACACTGTCGGGGGTTCCACCTGATGTCATCACGCGTCATTTTATGCATCAGCGAGCGGGCCCCACCCTCCTGCTTGTTGACGGCAAAATTCTGCCCAGCTGCTGTGGTGGGATTTGAATCTATGCCCCCAAAGCATTATCTGGATTACTAGTCCAGTGACATTACCACTATAATACCATGTACCAGAAAAAGGGTTGAGGAAGGTGACATGAGTAGGACTGTAACCAGGAAAGTTGTCCAGGGGCCAGTGTTAGGACCATTGCTTTTCTTGATATACATTAGTAACCTAGACTTGAGTATGCAGGACATAATTGCAAAATTTGCAGATGACATAAAACTTGGACATTTTGTGAATGTTGAAAAGGACAGTGAGGGGAGATGATGAAGTAGTGGTATTGTCGCTGGACTAGTAATCCAGAGACGTGGGCAATGCTCTGGGGACTGGGTTTAAATCCCACCACAACAGATGGTGGAATTGGAATTGAATAAAAATCTGGAATTAAAAGTCTAATGATGACCATGGAGACATTGCTGACTTTTTTTTGTAAAAACCTACCTGATTCACTAAGGTCCTTGGTCTGGCCTACATGTGACTCCAGACCCACAGCAATGCGGTTGACTCTTAATGTGGCCCCTGAAATGGCCTAGCAAACTATTCAGTTCTCAAGGCCAATTAGGGATGGGCAATAAATGCTGGCCTAGCCAGTGACGTCCATATCCCATGAAAGAATTAAAAAAAGATAGACTTCAATAGAAGCTGGTGGAATGATGTTGGTTGGTTGGGTGGGGGTGGGGAGAGGATGTGGGGACAGTGGGAAGCAGTCCATGTCCATATGCAGCAAGACCTGGACAATATCCAGGCTTGGGCTGACAAGTGGCAAGTAACATTCGCACCACACAAGTGCCAGGCAATGACCATCTCCAACAAGAAAGAATCTAACCATCGCCCCTTGATGTTCAATGGCATTACCATCACTGAATCCCCAGCTATCAACATCCTGCAGGTTACTATTGATCAGAAACTGAACTGGACTAGCCATATAAACACTGTGGATACAAAAGCAGGTCAGAGGCTAGGAATCCTGTGAAGAGAAACACACCTCCTGACTCCCCAAAGTCTGTCCACCATCTACAAGGCACAAGTCAGGAGTGTGATGGAATACTCCCCACTTGCCTGAATGAGTGCGGCTCCCACAATACTCAAGAAGCTTGACACCATCCAGGACAAAGCAGCCCGCTTGATTGGCACCACATCCACAAACATTCACTCCCTCCAACACTGTCACACAGTAGCAGCAGTGTGTACCATCTACAAGATGCACTGCAGGAATTCACCAAGGCTCCTTAGACAGCACCTTCCAAACCCATGATCACTAGCATCTAGAAGGACAAGGACAGCAGATAGATGGGAACACCACCACCTCAATGTTCCCCTCCAAGTCACTCACCATCCTGACTTGGAAATATACCACCTTCTCAAGAGCAACTAGGGATGGGCAATAAATGCTGGCCCAGCCAGCAAAGTCCACATCCCGTGAATGAATAAAAAAATATATATGGCAATTGAAGCTTAACGCAGAGAAGTGTGAAGTGACCCACTTTGCAGTTTGCAACTGCTGCTGGTGAAACGTCCTCTGTATAGTCTGTTAAATTTGTTCACTGGAAAAGTATTTCCATTCATGATGGCTAAAATAAACAAAACGTAACAAGGTTAACAAGGCGGAATCTAAAAGCAGCAAAACATCCCCAAAAATTAGTTATGGTTAGAACAACATTTCACTCTATTGAAGCGTGAATTTGCGATTAGAGGGAGCTTTATTATGTTCTCAATCATAGTGGCATTTTAAAGCCAATTAATTATTTTAAAAATGCATTCACTTGTTTTGCAGGCAAATGCTGCAGCTAAGATTCCTGTGAACAGTAAATTAAACATATATTCTGAGATAGATGTTTCCTTACCTTCCATAGTGCAAAGAATTGTCTAATCCAGGCAATTGGATTCTTTGGGAAAGAATTTGGGGTGTGATCAAGTTAGAATCGTAGAACGATAAGCCAGAGACAAAGGCCATTAGGCTCATAATTACTGTGCTGGCTCTTTGGTAGAAATATTCCATCAGTCCCTACTGCAATACTTTCCCTACAAGTATTTATCCAGTGCTCTTTTGGAAGTAACTGTTGCATCTCTTTCCACCACCCCTTCAGGCTGTGCATTCCAGGTCACGATTCACAACTAAAAGAATGTTTCCTCATGTCACCTCTGCTTTTATAGCAATTGTCTTTAACCTGAGTCCTCCTGATGACTGACTTTTCTGCCAGTGGAAACTGGATCTCTCTTATTTACTCCATCATAACCATTCATGATTATGAACTCCTCTATCAAGTCTCCTCCTAACTAAATCTACTCTAAGGAGAGGTTGAAAATATGGAGAGGATTGCTCTCTCTTGGGCACATCCATCTCCTGAGGTGATGAAATAAAAACAGAAAATACAGGGAAAACTCAGCAGGTCCGACTGCATCTATGGAGAGAGAAACAGAGTTAATGTTTCGAGCCCGTACGGACTGTTTTTCTCTCTCTCCACAGATGCTGTCGGACCTGCTGAGCTTTTCCAGCATTTTCTGTTATTATTTCTGATTTCCAGCGTCCACAGTCTTTTGCTTTTATCCTGAGCTGATGAGACTAGGGAGGTGGGACTGGCAGGGCAATGCCATAAGTTCTGCCGGTTTCTCCCCAGTTACCATGTTGCTATATGAAGCAGGAATACACTGTGTGCCAGGACTGAATGCAGCCACAAGTGCGGCCCAACAGTTAACTGAACATTGCTTCCCTCACAGCAGTTGGTTGCTGAGTGATGTTGCTGCTTTTTCAAGGGTTGGGGGGGTGGGTTTTAGATTTGGGGCCTGCCAGTCAAATCTGTCCTGGTCAATCGCATCCAATGCGCTGCAGCAATTTTCCTTCCCTCACCAGCTGTGAAAACGAGCCAGGGCACCCGACTGTGCCAAAATGGTAATACCACCTGCTCAAAAAACATCCATCAGTTGATCCCAGGACTTTGGAAGTGGGTTAACATCAAGACCAGCTGGCGAATGGCACTCGCGCCCTCTAGCACCTCCATTTGCTTCTGTGCTTTTTGGCGAGGCTGGTTGAAGGGGCTGAATGTTAACCAGGAATTAAAGGTGCCACGATATCGTTTATGCCCACCTTAAACTGGCAGCTGGGACTTCAGTTTATCATCTTATCTACACCTATCCAAAAATGCAGCAGTCCTTCAGCACCAGCAGCCTACATTGTGTGTCCAAGGCCTGGACTGAAGTTTGAAATTATGCCGCTTTTTGACTCAGAGGACAACTGAGCCACTCTGGCACTGATCACCAAGTTTCCAGGGCATTAACAAAAACATTCTTCACCCAGATGACTGAAAGCGTCTACTCCCAGCTAACTTTAGGACGTTAATTAACTGTTAGCAGTTTTGGCGCCTCGTGGTTCTGTGGTTCTGCATCAAATTCTCTTTAACCTAAAACCAGTCACTTTTTTAAAAACACTGGAAGGAAAAGGTTTAACCACCAAATTACGGTAGCTTTTGTTCCAACCATCTCAAGCTTTAATCCAACTACAGAGGAATTGTATCAAAAGTACATGGACCACAAAGAGACTATCTCGAACCATGCAAGGTGCTGAAGCAGGGAAAACACACTGAGTCCAACAATGCTGCTCCTTCCAGAGACTGTGCGCATTCTGTCCCAGCTATTTAATCACCCAAGGGAACATTCAGCGTAATGTCACTGATCCTCAATGGCAAGGGAGTGCTGAAATAAATATTGTTTCCAAATGCTCACTATAGATTGCTGTCTGGCTGTCCCTCACAGAGGACGATTGACCCCTCAGCTCCATTGCTTCAGGAGCCAATCATGACTTGTGGAATATTCGAACTATAATGATCCCTGCAATCTTCAAATCTAATCCTGAGCAGGTATCTATCGATGTCTTCCCTGATGGAGTTAATTGACACATCATGAGCTAAATCACCTGGGAGTAAGGTCCCTGGATTTCTGTTCATTGAACTTGTAAGTTGCTGCACAGACATATGCCATTTGGCCTATTACAGCTTCCCATTGCTATCTGGCAACATCTGTGAAGAAGGGTCATATGGACTCAAAACATTAACTCTGTTTCTCTCTTCACAGATGCTGTCAGCCCTGCTGAGCTTTTCCAGCATTTTCTGTTTTTATTTCAGATTTCCAGCATCCACAGTATTTTGCTTTCATCCCATTGCTTCTACTTCCTAGCCTTCTCATCACATTCCTTTATACGGTTTCTCTTTTAACAGTTATCCACTGACATTTTAAATTATTCCCTGTCTCAATCACCGCATTTGGTAAAGCTTACCGCAGCCTAATGATCCTCTATGTGAAAAGTTCCTTCTAATTTCCGCATTGTTGTCCCAGTGCTAACCCCTGATCTATGTGGCCTTGTTACCAATCTGTCAATCAGCAGAAACAATCTTTTGTCTCATAAAACCTGATATTGAGGATTGAAGGAGGGAGTAGACTCCATCAGAGTCCATCAATGGGAAAATATCCCCTGAGTAAATTAATGCTCCAAAATCTATGTGAATGGCACACAAATGCAGATCATGGGCTACTAAAGGGAGTGAGAGAGCCGTGAAGGAGCAGCATAGGCAGAAGCCAATTCATTAAAAATGTGACACCTATGTGAATGCAAATGAACTGAGAATGGGTAAGCATTGAAAAGGACAGCCAAAAGAAGTCATATCTGGAAGGCGTTTCCAGGTAGTTGGAAAATTAAAGGAGAACACAGGTCAAAAAAAAGTAACTCCAAAAAAAGTTGAATTTTGCTGAAAAGGGCAACATGATGCCGAAGATTTTTGTCTTGCACTTATCAGGACAAACACAAGAATACCAAATTGCAAACAATCACGACAATTTATACTACAGAAGGGTGCTGATTGATTTGCAAGTTGACTCTAATTGGCCAAGGCATTGGCATGGAGAAAGCAACAAGGAACTTTAGGCTCTCCAAGCTCCCAGGTCAATAGGTGCAAGGCTTCAACATATTCCTTTTGTTTGCAGAAAACAGGTCCCTGTGCATGAATGTATGCCACTTAAAGCTAGCATAAGTAAGCCATGTTATGAGCTTGACTGATTATCTTAAATTGGTTGTTAGTATAGCTATTAGCACACTCAAGATTGTTCAGTAAGTGCTGCCCAATCGCAGAATCACATCGAACAGTGGACATTTTGTTTTGGGCTTTCCAAGTATGGGCTGGTTGAGTACAGTCTGTACTCTGCCTGAACAACTGAAGGAACATGCTGTTTGACTCAATCAACCAATCATTGGGATATATGGCCTACATACCTGGCATCACACCAGCACTGAAATTCATTAACGACATTGCTCAATTGTATGGTAGGCAGAATGTCATTTTGGACTGATGGCAGGACCCATTCACATTCTCACTGCATAGGAACATAAGAATATAAGGTCAGTAGGCTATTTGGCCCTCCAAGCCTGCTGCATCATTCAATAAGATCATGGCTGATCTGTGCACTGTGAAATGGCTTCCTTAACCTGTGTTCAAATGTTTGAGATACTTTGCCTTTCCAGGGTAATTTCAGGTAGATGGGGTCCACTGAACCTGGCTCAATTTGGATACCTCCTCCCTGCCAACCCAAAACATGCCAGTGCCTTGCTGCACTGCCATTTGATGTCCTGGCCACCGCCACCCTCATGCCAGCCCAACCATTGCACCATTTGAGTAGCCGACCATCCTCTTCCCCACCCCAACCATCCTGCCAACCCTATCCTTGCCACTACCGGACCATCCAGTTCCTGCTGCTCCTCTCCCTTCTGCCACTGAGTTAGACAAAGACAAAACCTCACCTCAGATCCAAAGGATGAAAAACCTCACCTGGTGCATGCCACCTTTAAGCTATTGGGAAACAGAAGGCACAAGATTCCCATGTGCTGCTAACTTAACCTTGCAGGTAGGATTAATTTGATAACGTTTAAGTTGATGAGTGTATATGCTATGTAAATGCATGTCACATAGGTTCCTGCCACCAGGTGGCATGATGCTTACTCCGCCACTAACACACCATCTACTTTATTTCAAGAACTCAACCTAATGTCTGGGAACTGAAATGTTGACACCTGCTTAATTATAACTGCCTGTCCACCTCATTTCCTGCTCCCAGGGGAACCTTTAAATTCCACCTTTGGGTAATTGCTGCACAGAAGAAAGTCATTTGGCCCATCGAGTCCATATTGGCTCTCTGCAGAGCAATCTAGTCAGTCACATTTCCTACTGCCCTATCCCCCTAACCCAGCCCATTTGCCTTTTTGACTATTTTCTGCACCATTTCATGACATTTATGTACCTGGACAATCATGGCTCTTTTTATCTCCACTAGCTTTTCACCATTTAGAATGTTTTATCATTGCTAGCTAAAAAAAATGATGCTATTTACAATGTGCATGTAACTCCGTGCAAGACTGCTGGCCTCTAAATGGTAAATTAGTGAAGGCAATTTTGAAGTGTCACTGATCGGCAAAGTCTTTGAACTCAGTGAAAGTCTAATATGGTTGGTTACCTGAATTCATTGAGTTGTTCACAATAACTCAGATTGACTTCATTGCGCTGATGGCTATGTTTGCTTTTATGATCACAAAGGACATCATTTCAAAGTAATCGTAGAAAGATTTTATTGTTCCACATGAACAAACCTGGAGTGGGCATTTGCCACGGTCTGGTTATTTTACCCTACAAGGTCATTGGGTCCTTTGCTAATCAATACCATTTCTCCTGACACACTGTGCATCACTGCATAACTCTCTTGAATGTCTCTTATCATACCTACACAGTAGACTTACCTTAGCATTAAACCACAACAAGATGCCCAGCGTATAGTTTCTGTAAGATGTCTGGACTCACCAATTTTGGCACAAAAATGCCTCTTGAACATTAAGTATCCTGAGTTCGATAAGCGCCAGCCAGTTGGCGCAAGTGAGGTGGAGCAGTCTCTGGCTAAACCTAATTTGCATTCATTCACTCGGTGCCCATGGCAATGTGGGCACAACCAAGGCCAGCCTTGCAAAAACTTTAACATCATGTTCAATCAACCAACATTATAAGGGCCCCCTTTAACTCATGGGGCAACTATTCATCTGAAAGTCCGGATCTAGGGCATAATTTAGTCTCCACTGAAACAACCATGGTTGGGATGGAAAAGGTTTTTCCCGCTTCAGTATGTGGCCCCACCCTTCCACCACCATGTGAAAGATTTTTAGCACCAACATCATTTTCTCATTCACCAACAAAGGAACCCACATGAAGAAGGAAAAGGACATAGGAATTTGCAGACTACCCTCCCACAACATTCTAGTTCATCTCTTTTTATTCTGGTACTGCATCATCCAATGATAATTGAGGTGTTGACTAATCATAGTAATAAGTCTCGACCAATTAGCCTACAACAGACCCAAACACAGAAAATCCAGTGATAGTGACCTTTGGGAATCATCAATAGAAAATCACCTGTTTCTCCAAGAATGCTACACTTTGCCACATCTCATGTCTCAAACTACACTATATCCCAAAATATTATTTCCTAAACTAAACCTACCTATTTTGCATTTGAATGAATTAAGACTAACTGCTCCCTAGCAACCCTGTTCTGTAGACTGACCGCTCACTCACTGAATAATTGCAGGGAATTTTGTCTACTGTGAGGAAGTCCTAGTGTTCAGGATGCAAATTGGATGACGTGGCCATGTACGTGGGAAGCTGATGGAAGCTGAAAGGGAATTTTATCAAGGTTGTCCATTTCATGGCCCACAGGCATGGGAGCCGGTCAATAATGGGGAGTGGGCAGGGGAGGTCCTTACGCCTGAGAAGCAGGCAGCATATTTGAAGGAGACTGAAAGGGAGGCCAGACAAGGGTGATGGTAGCATAATGGCAGCTGCTAGAGGACATGAGACCCATTGTAACTTGGAGCGTGCACCTCTGAGGGCCTCTCACTCCTCTGAATCTGCATGTATAAGATGCACCTCAGACAGACAGCTCAATCTTTATGCTCTGATGTGTTCGCCAAGGTTGCCCAGCCTCCAGCACGTTACTCCCATGTTTTATTTATCCTCATCTTCCCTGTGCTGCAACACTGCTGCTCGCAATGGCTGCCAGCTTCAGCCATCACTGAGCACCCGCCCCCTTGTAGCTGGTGTGGCTCTGTAGCTCCATTCTTCCTGTGCGCCCCTGGGGAAAAAAAAATCTACAAACCCTCGGAAAAGACCCATTAATTGGCTCAATTGCATGCCCGGCACTGACAAGCAGGGTCTTCACCCGACAGCCTGGCCACCTCTCAGAAAGTTTGACCGCAGGAGGAACATGTCGGGCATCCATCCCGAGGCGTGCCCCCGCCATTTTGCCAAGCCACCCGCCTCCAAGGCCGCCACGCTGGGTGCTAAAAGATTCCACCCATTGTTTCTGTGGATTAGGTTTGTATTTAACCCCCTTCAAGTGTTAGCCCTGTCATCCATGTTAGGCCTGTCCCCCAGATCAACTATTCTGAACAAGTGACACCAGCCTCCCACACAGCCATGATTTATTTTATTAATTCACAGGATGTGGGCTTTGCTGGCTGGGCCAGCATTTATTGCCCATCCCTAATTGCCCTTGTTCGGGGGCATTTAAGAGTCAACCACACTGGATCCAGAGTCACATGTAAGCCAGCAAATGTCCTTCCCTAAAGGGCATCAGTGAACCAGGTGGGTTTTCAAGGTCATCATCAGACTTTTAATTCCAGATTTTTAAAAATGAATTCAAATTCCACCATCTGCCCTTGGCAGGATTCAAACCCGGGTCCCCAGAGTATTAAGCTGGGATCTCAGGATTACTAGTCCAGCAACAATATCACCACTACACCATCACCATTGCCTCCCCTGCTTTGCATCCTTGTAGGAATCAAAATTTCTCCCACTATTTCAGTGAGCAAGTAGTCTACAGAACAGGGTTGCTAGGGAGCAGTTAATGTTAATTTATTCAAATGCAAAATAGATAGATTTAGTTTGGAAATAATATTTTGGGATACGGTGTAGAAATAATTTGTCATGGTCCTTTTAGAATCCTAAAAATAGCAACATCTCTACCTTCTCTTTTCCATGTAAACATGATCAATTTATATAATCACTCTTCTATAACCCAATCCTTCTGATTTCCCTCTTCTTTATCCTTTCAATAGCTGTGATACCTTTCTGTGATATCCTTCAGAACTGTACAGAATAGGTTAAGTGCGGTCATACCAAGTAGCTGCCTTACCTCACTATTTTGGCTGAATACTAAAGCTTTTGATACATGCAGTGTTTAATTTGCTTCACTCACTGTGATACCTTCAAGTTATTGGCACTCAGGAGCCCCAACTCTCTCTCTCTCATTTTTCATACATAATTCTCCTCTTTTCATTTAAGTGATAGCCCCTTCTTGGATTTTTTTGTTTATCTCCACGTGAAGCCTGCATTTCATCTGCCACCTGTTTCTCCAATTCCCAAGAATCTTCAAACCCTCTGGTAGCTGAGTGGGGGATTAACACAGCTGGAACATCACAGAATGGAACTGTTCTGATCGCAGAGCATAGCCAAATGGTAAAACTGTTCTTTTTGAATGCATTTACTATTTTGCCACATCAGAGAAATATTAATCTTGCTGGTCTGCTCACCAATCAACTAGATGAGACAAGCTGTTTATGACAAAACTATTTTCCCATTACATTGCCATAGGAGATGTTTTACTATCTATGATAAGCAGTCACTTTACTGGCCTGAAGACCAAGCATTGTAGTTATTCATGGCTTTTATATCTGCACACTGATATTTTAGGAGTATCGGTGCACCAGATACTGCTGCGTGTTTGACAAGGCTATATTTTCTTCAACCACGTCTGACCCCTGTTTGAACTCCTTTCGCTACTGTCAGCAACCTCCAAGCACTCAGTAATTTTTTGTCACTTTTTTAAGGTCAAATCAACCCTAAACTTCCACTGAGCTCTCTTTGAACTAAGGCCGCAAACCAAACTGTCTCATGGGTGTTTTTGTTCCAGAAATTATCATAAGTCACAGCTTTCCGGAAGTTTCCTTGGCTGTATGCAGTATGCAGTTGTTGGCCCCTTTAGAGTAAGCAGTTTAACAACTGGGCTAAAATACCACGCAGAGTAATTTGGTACAGATGGCTTAACAAATGCACTATCAGAGGAAATGAAACCCTCTGACATAATATAATCAGTAATATTATGAGAGGTTTATTGCAGGAACTCCTCATCTATGAGGGAATAATTCTGAGACTGTCAGGCACAACATTCTAATATTATGGTGAGTAATTCCTATCTATTTAAGCTTTACAACAGCTCCTGAAGTGTACGAAACACTGAATATAGTACAACCTGCGCACGGCATTTATCTTTCTGATTGGCCCACGGTGTATAAATACCGCCCAACCTATCTTTGTCAGGGTGTATATCTACATGCTTAAAATGCACTTTAGGAGTTTGCTGGTGTCAGTGAATAGCTCATTGCAATCAGTCCAATTCTCCTGCCTTCATATATTGTTATGATCATTGACCTTCAAGTTGTTGTTGAGATCTGGTTAGGGACTAATAGCGTTTTGTTTAAAGTAGGCAAGGTTTGAAATTGTGAAGAAAGCCACATGATTCCACAGATTTTGAACAAACAAAAATAAACTTTACTGTACAAGGTCAAAGAGATAAAACAAGTTACAATATCAATCATATACCCTAACATTCAGGGTAAGTGTGAGGTACATGTGAATTAACAGGGAAACTGTGGTCGAACTCACTACACTAGAGGCACTGGCAATAATCTTTCAATGTCCCCTGAATTCGGAGGATGTGCTGGAGAACTGGAGAACTGCAAACATTACGCCCTTGTTCAAAAATGGTTGTAAAGATCTGCCCTGCAATTACAGACCAGTCAGTTTAACTTCAGTGGTGGGGAAGCTTCTAGAAACAATTATTCCGGATAGAATTATGGTCATATGGAAAAATGTGGATTGATTCGGAAGAGTCATCATGGATTTGTTAAAGGAAAATCCTGTCTGACTAACTCGCTGGAGTTTTTTGAAGAGATAACAGGAATGGCTGATGAGGGCTAGGCTGTTGATGTGGTGTATATGGACTTCCAAAAGTGGTTCAATACAGTGTCACACAACAGACTTGTGAGGAAAGTTATAAGTCATGGAATAAAAAGGACGGTAGCAATGTGGATACAAAATTGGTTGAGGGATAGGAAACAGAGAGTAATGGTTAGTGGGTATTTTTGGGGCTGGAAGAAGGTTTGTCATGGAGTTCCCCAGTTCTAATCTGCTTAGAGTGTGAGTTCAAATCCATAATAGCTTTTTGAGAATGTAAATTCGGTTTCTTTTAAAACAGTTGGAAACAAAAAACTGGCATGAACTAATGGAATGTTATAAAAACGCAACTGGTTCATACAATATCCTTTAGAGAAAAAAACCTGATGCCCTTACCTGTTCTAGGCCTGTATATGAGGCTCAGGTCCCAGACAAATGCAATTGATTCTTAACCGCTGTCTGATGTGGCCCAGCAAATTGCTGAGTTGCCTTCTCAGAACAACTGAGGACGGGCAATAAGTGTCAGCATTGTCACAGTGAACAGGCCGGGTGTTTGTGCTGAGGGCCGGCCCAGTGTGCTTGGGGTCAGTATTGGAACCTTTGCTTTTCCTGATACATAGTAATGATCTAGATCTTGGTGTGCAGGGGACAATTTCAAATTTGGCACCCGACACAAAGCTTGGGAGAATTGTAAACTGTGAGGAGGACAGTGTAGAATTTCAAAGAAACATTGACACATTGGTGGAGTGGGCAGATAGGTGGCAGATGAATTTCAATGTGAAGAAACGTGAAGTGATACACTTTGGTACAAAGAACATGAAGAGACAGTATAAAATAAAGGGTAATATTCTCTAAGGGGTGTGCAGGAGCAGGGGGACCTGGGTGTATATGTCATTAAAGGTGGCAGGAGAGGTAGAGAGAGCCATTTCTAAAGCATACAGTATTCTAGGCTTCATTAATAGGGGCATAGAGTACAAGAGCAGGGGATTTATGATGAACTTATATAAGACGCTGGTTAGATCTCAGCTGGAGTATTGTGTGCAGTTCTGGACGCCACACTACAGGAAGGATGTGAACTCATTGGAGAGAGGGCAGAAGAGGTTTATGAGAATGGCTCCAGGGATGAGACATTTCAGTTATGAGGAAAGATTGGGGAAGTTGGGATTGTTTTCCTTGGAGAAGAGAAGGCTAAGAGGAGACTTCATAGAAATTTTCAAAATCATGAGATGCCTGGGCAGAGTAAATAGGAAGAAACTGTTCCCGCTTGCAAATGGATTGTGAACCAAAGGGCACAGTTTTAAAGTGTTTTGCAAAAGAGACAAATGCGAGGTAAGAAAAAGTTTTTTTCACACAGCAAGTAGTTAGGGTTTGGAATGCACTTTCTGGAAGTGTGGTGGAGGCAGGTTTGATTGAGGCTTTCAAGAGGGTGTTGGATGATTATTTAAATAGAAACAATGCGCAGGGTTACGGGGGAAAGGCAGGAGATTGGCACTAAGTTCAAATGCTCAAAGAGCTGGTGCAGACACAATGGGACGAATGGCCTCCTTCTGCACTGTAACAATTCTGTGATCCTGTGACTACACAATAAATGACAGATGCAACCAAAACAGATTCCATGGATTTCTCAACAACCCACCCAGACGTTAGTTGCACTCTGAGTCAACCAATCTCACTGAAACTCCATTTCTCTCAAGAGGTTTTCCAATCTTCACCATCGAAGATCTCGCTTTGAAATTTTCTCCAAAAGTCACTCCAACTCGAGCAACTTCAACAGTGGCCCACCTCACAGGATTTCAATGTTGCCTTCCAAGATTCTGTTCCCCTGGATTCCCGAGCACACTCAAATAACGACATATGAACACAATTTCAGCTCTTCGGCCATGCCAAGCAGAACATTACTGCCCCAAGGGGTATCTTTGCCCAGTGGCCTGCAGCATGGAGTCACCAACCTTCTGCTGCCTTGGATCTTCAGGGCTACTCTTTAACCCTCTTCAGTTACCAAACTCGGGCACCATCAACATTTGTTTGCCTCACAGGGTTTCAACCTTGCCTTCTAAGAATCCATTCCCCTGGATTCCCGAGTATACATTCAAACAACGACACAATATCAGATCTTTGGCTGCACCATGTAGAAACCTACTGCTCCAAAGGGGTACCTTTGCCCCAGCAACCCTCTTTACTTTAAGTCTACTTCCCACAGCACTTTCTCTAACTTGGAGTCTGTTTCTCTGCTCTTTTCTTTTAACTGAACTTAACTGGGACCTGTTTCTATACCCTGTCTTTGTCCCTTATCTGGGACTTCCTTTGGGGCCTCTCCCTGTCCGCCTCCCTTGTCCCCTGTTCGGAACACATCTTGGGACCTCTCCCTGTCCCCCTCCCTTTCTCTGGTGCACTTGCTGGCCACAGAGCTCCCTCCACCCGGTCACATGACCCTAGTTTTCGTGCCCTTATTCTTCTACACAAGCGCACTGGGCCGGCCCTCAGCACAAACACCCGGCCTATTCACTGTGACTATGCTGACACTTATTGCCCATCCTCAGTTGTTCTGAGAAGGCAACCCAGCAATTTTCTGGGCCACATCAGACAGCGGTTAAGAATCAATTGCATTTGCTTAGGACCTGAGCCTCATATACAGGCCCAGACCAGGTAAGAGCATCAGGTTGTTTCCCCTAAAGGATATTGTATGAACCAGTTGCATTTTTACAACATTCCAACAGTTTCATGCCAGTTTTTTGTTTCCAATTGTTTTAAAAGAAACTGAATTTACATTCTAAAAATGCCATTGTGGATTGAACTCATGCTCTAAGCAAATTATCAATCCCGGCCTGTGGATCACTTGTCCACTCAGTGCTACTGTCCTTCATCTTGCTGGTTGGGTAAGAGTGGAAAAGAGAAAGCCCCCAGTGTTGTAGTATAAAGGATTATTAGCAATTATGCTTCAAAACTGATATACATCATCAGTGATGTCAGATCACCAGTGTCTAGAATTCAGGGAGAGATGCTTCTGGAAGGATCAGGCCTCATGGTTATCTATTCCTGGACGTAGCTGTGTATAGTTAATAAATATTTGGCGGTCTGTTTAGCTGCCTTGTTTCTGGTAGTCTCTATTAAGCACTCCCTGGGACCTTTTCTGATGCTACTTGATGACGGCAGTGGTAAACTTATAGAACAGCAAGGATCCCTGATGAAACTGCTGATGGCAGGGAAGTGAAAGGAAAGTGAAAGCCATCAAGACTAAAGCAGTGAGGGAGCAGCTGCAGCAAAGAATCGCAAGTAAAAGTGCCAACAGAGTCCCAAGTTGATTAAAGTAACGGACAATCACAGAAAAAGCCTTATCTCTGTCCGACTTCTTGGACCATGTGGAAGGCCCCGACCAAGCAGCACACTAGAAAAACTGGTGCTGCAGATTCAACAGGCATAGGTCTGCTTCAGGGTTAGCACAGAAACCTGATAAGGAGCAGGTCAGCACACTCCCCCATTCCATTGGCAACAGTGCAGATAACATTTTAGTGATACATGTTTTAATGAGGACACTGCAATGTACGAAGAGGTTATTAAAACCTTTGATTCATATTTCAGTCTTCAGGGGTACATTATTATAGAACTGGCGAAGTTTAACAGGCGCATTAAGGAATCCGGAGAAAGTATTGACTTTTTCATTAATGGCCTGCATGGTTTGGCTGATGGTTGTGAAAATGGGGCTCTAAAGGATGAATTAAGCCAAGACCGCATTGTGGTGGGCGTGCTCGATAAAGCCTTATCTGATTTTCTGCAGTCCAGGGAAGAGCTAGCATTGTCCAAGGCAGTTCAATGAGTGAGACAGGCCGAGCTACGGAAACAGAACTGAGTTTTAAATCTGGGTGATGGAGAACCTTTGTGGAGTCAGACTACTGACTCAGTCCAGTTTGTGAGCAATAGTGGAACCAGCACACCCACTAAAAAGCAGACCCAGGACAAAGAGAGGGTGGTTGCAACCATTATCCAGTGCTCCCATTGTGGCACAGAAAAAATGCCATAGAAGACTGTCCCTCTAAACACATAGAGTGTAATTCTTGCAGGAGGCAGGGCCATTTTAAAATGGTATGCTGCAACAGAAGGCCTCCTGTCCCAAAATTTCAGGAGAGACAAATCAGATCAAGCAGTATCCATGAAATAGAAGATATGGAGGAACTCAAAGTGCCTTTCTTGGGTGAAGTTGTAAAATCCAAGGAGACCTTTTGGAGTGAAGACATTATAATCAATGGCCACAAAACCAATTTAAAGCTGGACACTGGGAGCAGATGAGTCCATTCTTTTGGATACTGTACAGTGGCTGAAGCCTGAGTTTCTCAAGCCATCTACCACTAGACCTCATGGCCCAGGGGGCACCCCACTGAAGGTGCAAGGGCAAATGACTACTACACTTGAGGAAAAGGTGGATGAAGAAGGAAACCAGACCACCACTAGTGACAGTGACCAGCCAGAGGAAGAAATTCTGGACCTACACTACTTTTTGAAGAGACTGCAGATGAGGATGATAACCAAAATATCACTAATGAGTGCGACCAGAACATTATTGATGAATATGACCAGGACGCCAATCCAATTCTGGTAAAGACACCGAGGACATCGAATATCTGATGCAGACCTTAAGAGAAACCTTAACAGATGCTGACCAAGTCTCATTCCTTCAAGAATGAGCAGCCAGCAGCACAACCTAGAAAGGGGGTATAAAAAAGAAGAAAAAAAGAACATCTGTTTATCACCTTTATACTGTACACCAGAGACAGGAATCACTGTCTACTGTGTTCCAGGAGGAACATAAACAACATACATCCTACACATCCTGAGAGCTAAGAACACAGTTGCAGTGGAGATTGGCCCCACTGGTGCGAGAGACTGTTGGAGAGAGGTGGGGGGCATAAAGGGGAGTGGTGGGTGGGGTTAGGGGATGGAGTAGGATATGTCAATAGTTAACGAGTAGTTTAAAGAGTACAATGAAAGACTTGTGGAGAGATGTAGAATAAAGAATGAATAGCTATTATGCTAGTATACATTATCAGTGATGTCAGATGACAAGTGTCTAGAACTCAGAGAGAGATGCTCCTGAAAGGATCCTCGTGCATATCTATCCCTGTACTTAGTTGTACATAGCTAGTAAATGTTTGGAAGTTCCTGGATGTCTTGTTTCCAGTAGTGTCTGTTAAACACTGCAGATCGTTATATCCCAGTTCAGTTTCTGGTCAATGGTACCTTCTAGGATGTTGATAGTGGGTGTTTCAGCAATGGTAATGCCATTGAATGTCAAGGGGCGATGGTTAGATTCTCTCTTGTTGGAAATGGTCATTGCGTGGCATTTGTGTGACGTGAATGTTACTTGCCTTTTCTCAACCCAGGCCTGAACGTTGTCCAGGTCTTGCTGCACATGGGCATGGACTGCTTCAGTAGCATGCTGAATCATCAGCGAACATCCCCACTTCTGACCTTATGATGGAGGAAGGTCATTGATGAAGCAGCTGAAGATGCTTGGACCTAGGACTCTACACCGAGGAACTTCTGCAATATCCCGGAGCTGATTGACCTCCATCAACCACAACCATCTTCCTTTGTGCTAGGCATGACTCCAACCAGTGAAGAGATTTCCCCCTGATTCCCATTGACTTCAGTTTTGCTAGAGCTCTCTGATGCCACAACTGGACAAATGCTGCCTTGATGTCAATGGCAGTCACTCTCACCTCACCTCTAGAGTTCAGTTCTTTTGTCCATGTGGCATCGGTGGAACCAAAACTGAGTGTCAATGAGCAGGTTCTTGCTGTGTAAGTGTCACTTGATAGCGCTGTCATTGACATCTTCCAATTCTTTGCTGTTGATTGTGAGTAGGCTGTGGAGGTGGTAATTGGGGGATTGACGGGGGTGGGTGGGGAGGTAGTTGGGGCAGGAAGAGATGGTGGCGTAGTGGTAACATCACTGGACTAATAACCCAAACTAATGCTCTGCGGACATAAATTGAAATCCCACTGTGGCGGCTGGAGGAATTTAAATTCAAATAATTAAATCCGAAACCGAAAGCTGGTCTCAGTAATGGTAACCATGGCAACTATCATCAATTGTTGTAAAAACCAACCTGGTTCACTAATGTCCTTTAAGGAAGTAAACGTGCCGTTCTTACCCACATGCGGCTCCAGACCCACAGCAATGTGGTTGACTCTTAACTGCCCTCTGAGATGGCCTCGTTTCAAGGGCAATTAAGGATGGGCAACAAATGCTGGCCCAGGCCTGTGACACCCAGATCCCATGAAGAAATAAAACAAAAACTGCTGGGATTGGATCTCTCCTGCTTTTTGTGGACAAATTCCTGAAGTGCATTTTTTTTTATCTACAACCTTCTTGACTCAGAGTTAAGACTGTTACCAGCTAAACCATGGCTTAGAGCTATGAATATGAATTCATTAGTTCAGGACAAATCAGACTCGGTGAATAGAACACAACTGAGAATTGACTGGACCTTCGCACGGGACTTGATAGGAATATTTTGTTTCCTCAAATTTTTAAAAATAAACTTGGGGTTTTGAAAATTCCGAGGGTTCTTTTTGAATCATAACGACTGCCATAACAACCTCAAGTGAATATTGTGGTATTCCTCATGACTGTTTGTCCTAAATTTCCCTGTGCAGAGCACTGTTTGGTAATAGGCACGTCCTGTTCTGCTCTGTAATTAAATTCAGAGCAAATAGACTTCGACTGCAATGTGCCTGAAGTCATTGCACAGATTTAGAGCCACATAGTCATAGAGTTATACAACACAGAAACAGGCCCTTCGGCCCATCATGTCCATCAAGCGCCTATCTATTCTAATCCCATTTTCCAGCACTTGGCCCGTAGTCCTGTATGCTATGGCGTTTCAACTGCTCATCTAAATCTTAAATGTTGTGAGGGTTCCTGCCTCTACCATCCCCTCAGGCAGTGTGTTCCAGATTCCAACCACCCTCTGGATGAAATAGGTTTTCCTCAAATCCCCTCTAAACCTCCTGCCCCTTACCTTAAATGGATGCCCCCTGGTTATTAACACCTCCGCTAAGGGGAAGACTTTCTCCCCATCTACCCTATCTATGCCCCTCATAATTTTGTACATCTCTATCAGGTCCCCCTCAGCCTTCTCTGCTCTAAGGAAAATGATCCTAGCCTACCCAGTCTCTCTTCATAAGTGAAACGCTCCAGCCCAGGCAACATCCTGGTGAACCTTCTCTGCACCCTCTCCAGTGTAATCACATCCTTCCTATAGTGTGGTGACCAGAACTGCACACAGTACTCCAGCTGTGGCCTAACTAGTGTTTTATACAGTTCCAACATAACCTCCCAGATCTTGTATTCTATGCCTTGGTTCATAAAGGCAAGTATCCCATATGCCTTCTTAACCACCTTATCTACCTGTGCTGCTGCCTTCAGGGATCTATGGACATGTCCACCAAGGTCCCTCTGATCATCTGCAAACTTACTGATCATACCTCCTATATTCACATCTAAATCATTAATGTACAGCAAGGGTCCTAGCACCGATCACTGCGGTACACCACTCATCACAGGCTTCCAATCGCAAAAACAAACTTTGACCATCACCCTCTGCCTCCTGCTACTAAGCCAATTTTGGATTCAATTTGCCAAATTGCCCTGGATACCATGGGCTCTTACCTTCTTGACCATTCTCCCATGTGGGACCTTGTCAAAAGTCTCATGTAGATGACATCAACTGCACTACCTTCATCTAAACAACTAGTCACCTCCTCAAAAAATTCAATCAAAATTGATAGGCATGATCTCCCTCTAACAAAGCCATGCTGACTATCCCTGATTAATCCCTGCCTCTCCAATTGGAGACTAATCCTGTCCCTAAGAATTTTTTCCAATAGTGTCCTTATCACTGATGTTAGACTCACTGGCCTGGAATTACCTGGTTTCTCCCTAAAACCCTTCTTGAATAATGGTGCCATATTCGCTGTCCTCCAGTCCTCTGGCACCTCTCCTGTGGCCAGAGAGGATTTGAAAATTAGTGTCAGAGCCCCTGCAATCTCCTCCCTTGCAGCCTGGAATACATCTCATCTGGGCCTGTGGATTTACCCACTTTTAAGCCTGCTAAAACAGCTAATACCTCCTCCCTTTCAATGCTAATCTGTTCAAGTATATCACAGCCCCCCTCCCTGATTTCTGCACCTAAATCGCCCTTCTTCATAGTGAACACAGATGAAAAGTAATAATTTAAAACCACAGCCACGTCCTCTGGCTCCATGCACAGATTGCCACTCTGGTCCCTAATGGGCCCTACTCTTTTCCTGGTTACCCTCTTGCCCTTAATATATTTATAAAATGCCTTGGGATTTTCCTTTATCTTGCCTGCCAGTGTTTTTTCATGCCCCCACTTTGCTCTCCTAATTACTTTTTTAAGTACCCCCCTACACTTTCTATACACCTCTAGGGCCTCCGCTGTTTTCAGCCCTCTGTATCTGCCATAAGCCTCCTTTTTTTCCCTTATCCAATCCTCTGTATTCCTTGACAACAAGGGTTGGGCTTGTTGGTTCTACCCCTCACCTTTACAGCAACATGTTGGCCCTGAGCTCTCACTGTTTCCTTTTCGAATGACTCCCACTGGTCTGATGTTGACTTTCCTACAAGTAGCTGCTCCCAGTCCACTTTGGCCAGATCCTGTCTTATCATATTGAAATCGGCCTTCCCCCAATTCAGGGCCTTTATTTCCAGTCCATCTTTGTCCTTTTCCATAACTACCTTAAATCATACAGAATTATGGTCACTATCCCCGAAATGCTCCCCCATTGACACTTCTACTACTTTCCCAGCTTAATTCCCTAAGATTAAGCCCAGTACCACCCCTTCTCTTGTCAGACTTTCTACTTGCTGGCCCAAAAAGCTCTCCTGGATGCACTTTAAGAATTCTGCCTTTCACACTAAGACTATCCTAGTTAATGTTGGGGAAGTTGAAATCCTCTACTATTAATACCCTATTATTTTTGCACTTCTCTGAGATTTGCCTCCATGTCTGCTCCTCTATCTCCCCCTAACTGTTTGGAGGCCTATAATACACTCCCAGCAAAGTGATTGTCCCCTTTTTGTTTTTCAGTTCTACCCACATGGCCTCATTTGAGGAACCTTCTAAGATACCATCCCTCCTTACTGCAGTAATTGACTCCTTGATCAATAGTGCAATGCCACCTCCTCTTTTACACCACCCCCTGTCACGCCTGAAGATTCTATACCCTGGAATACTGAGCTGCCAGTCCTGCCCTTCCCTCAATTTGTTTATATGGAGGCCCTTTTTTAAAAATAACTCTTTGCTTCATAAGTGATTCTTCCAACCACGCTGAGAGATTGCCGTGCTGGTAAATGGAATGCTTTCCAATATTACACAGCCAAACCTCGATTTTAACCTGAGCCAGGAGTGCAATGTTTCAGGACAACACGACACTTGTCTGGGGTCCATTCTAGCTCCTGGGCCTCTCTGTTGTCGAGCAGGCTTCCACCTAAAGCCATTGTCAGGGACCCAAGGGAATGGTCCCAGCACTAAGTTGTTGTGGTTGGGGGGTTTAGGGCATGGTGAAACCTGGGGCAAGGAAGGGCCTGGGAGAAATGCTCAGAATCATGTGACTGGGTATTCTCTGGTCCTGAATTCAGTCTATTGCACAGCTTTCCCTGGTATCTTTGGCACAGGGCATCACTACATCGATCCCAGGTTAAAATCCCACTGGAGTCTTGAATGACATTTTTGGACTCTGACATTTTAATTCTCATCAAGGACCCCAGCTCCCCTGGTGAACAGCCTTTATAAGGTCCCTAAAAATAGGAACAGAGATGAAGGTTTTGGAAATACAGGGGGTAATTAATATCTGAGCCCCATTTTAATCCTCTGCCCATACCATTTCCAATGGGCACCCAGAGTTAAAATTAAGGCTTCATTGTCAGTTTGAGGTGATTCTAGGTTATGTGTAGTATAGATAACCCTTGCTAACCTCAATCTCCCCCCTTACCTTCCAATATGATAATGTTTCCATACCCCACTTTAGCTGTTGTGACCTCTTTGAGTGGGATTGCCAGTTCATGCTGTAGTTATTTTTAAATGGGAAATAAAGGTTCATAGTACCGGGCATGGCCCTGATTGTAAAAAGTGAATGGGAAGACAAGGTAGAGGAAGTCATCAAAGAAATATCAAACTTTGGCCTGAAGGTTGGAAGAGGAAGTAAGAACTGAACAATGGATGGAGTTTTATTGTTATAGTTATAGGAATAAATCAGTACGAGACTGCAAAATGTTTTCATTCCAAAACAGTGTGAGATTATGTAAAGACAGTATATGGGAGCTTAGAAAGAATAAGACTATTCAAAAGAGCACTGAGCAAATCAGTATTGATAAAATGGACAGCAAAATAGTTTTCCAGTATTATAACAGTAATGAAGGTTAACAATAGATAATTGAGTTCACTCAAGGGGACAAATATTCAATGAACATCATGACACTTGGAAGCTCTGATGAACAAAGCGTGTGTGTCCATAGATCTCTGAAGGCAGAGGGGCATGTTAGTGGGATGGTGAAAAAGGCATATGGGACACTTGCCTTTCTCAATCGAGGCATAGATTACAAAAGTAGGAAGGTCATGTTGGAGTTGTATAGAACCTTGGTGAGGCCACAGCTGGAGTACTGTGTGCAGTTCTGGTCACCACATTATAGGAAGGATGTGATTGCACTGGAGGGGGTGCAGAGGAGATTCACCAGGATGTTGCCTGGGATGAAACATTTAAGTTATGAAGAGAGGTTAGATAGACTTGGGTTGTTTTCATTGGAGCAGAGAAGACTGAGGGGCGACCTGATCGAGGTGTACAAGATTATGAGGGGCATGGACAGGGTAGATGGGGATCAGCTGTTCCCCTTAGTTGAAGGGTCAGTCACGAGGGGACACAAGTTCAAGGTGAGGGGTAGGAGGTTTAGGGGGGATCTGAGGAAAAACTTTTTTACCCAGAGGGTGGTGATGGTCTGGAATGCACTGCCTGGGAGGGTGGTGGAGGCGGGTTGCCTCACATCCTTTAAAAAGTACCTGGATGAGCACTTGGCACATCATAACGTTCAAGGCTATGGGCCAAGTGCTGGTAAATGGGATTAGGTAGGTAGGTCAGGTGTTTCTCACATGTCGGTGCAGACTCGATGGGCTGAAGGGCTTCTTCTACACTGTGTGATTCTGTGATTCTGCCTTTGACATCATTAATCATTATCAACAAGTTTCATAAGGAGGACCCTAGGCTCCCCCAAAGTGTTTTGTAGGCAGTCCACATGTGAAGCTGTTCTGTCCTTGTTGCATTCATCCTTGACTCAAAGAAGAGGTTTTGCATTAAATGGGATGAAACATTAGCGTGAGTGCTGATTGTTTTCTGAGCTGCTTTCCCAGCCCATGCTGCTCACTGATGTAACCACCAGACCACTGAATCATCCTTTTAATCTTGTCCTAAGTCTGGCCATTTGAGATCACACACATATTTGTTTCCCCTTTGGTTTCTTCCCCACGTTGATTCCATCATCCAGACCATCTTTTCTGCTATCAGAATGCCACATGACTTTGTATCCGCCTCTTCTCATCTCCTGCAGGGGCTCTAACCCATGCGTTTTATATTTGAAGGCTGTCCTTCTCTAATGTCTGCTGGCCAGCTTCCCCGTTTTCACCCTCAATAAATGCTAACTGATTCAAACCACAGCTGCTTATATCCTTATACCCACTTGACAATCCATCAACTCAGCTCTTGTCCGCCTCCACTGCTCCCTATGCCCTGTATATCAATTCCCAAACTACTAATCCTTAAGTGCAATTATTTCCATATCCTCACCTTTCCATATCCTTGACAATTTAATTCAGCATTAGAAACAGAGATTCTCTGGCAATCTTTCCTCCATGGCTTCCAACCTCATAGTCTCACAACCCCGAGTAGCCTGCTTCTATCTCCTTCCCACACCGGACCCTCCTAAATGATAGGTAGACCTATCATTTCAGCCTCTCCCTGCCCCACTGAACTGATTTCTTCCTATCTCGACTCTTTTTTTCTCCACTTGTCTCCCTGCCGCATCTGTGTCTCTTCTGATGCCCTCTGTCACTTTAACAGTTTCCAATTTCCTGGCCCTAACTGTCTCTTCCTCACCCTGACACCTAATCTCTCTACACCTCCATTCCCCAGCAGGATGAACTTAAAGGAGACCTATCCAGTCCCCATCCACCACCACCCTCCTCAACCTGGCTGAACTTGTTCTCACTTTGAACAACCTCTTTAACTCATCTCATTCGTCCAAATAAATGGTGTTGCAATGGGCACCTGCATGGGTCCCAGCTATGCCAGTCCTTTTGTAGAATATGTGGAACATTCCTTCTTCCAGTTGGACTTGGGTCCCCTCCTCCAACTCTTTCTTCAGTACATTGATGACTGTTGATGCCATTTCCTGCTCTCTACCTGAACTAGAAAACTTCACCAAATTTACATCCAATTTCTGTCCTCTCACCTTCACTTGGTCCTTCACCATCCCTTTCTTGACACCTCTGTTTCCATTTTTGGGAATAGGTTAGAAATAAATATTCATTATAAGCCCACAGCTAACTCGACTACAACTCCTCACTCCTCGCTTCCTATAAAGACTCTATTCCATTCTCTCAGTTTCACCACCATTGTTGCATCTATTCCAATGATGCAAGCTTCCACAATGAGGGATATGTCTTCCTTTATCTTCAACCGACGATTTACCCCCACAATGGCTGACAGGTCCCCTTAAATGTGTCCGACCCATTTTCCACACTGATGAGGTGAAAAAATTATGATCTTGGGAAGAGGCTGGGAGGGGAGGGGAGGGGGAGATTTGGTAGGGAAGGCGGGGTCAGGGGGGAGGGATGGTGCAGCGGTGGAGTGCCCATCACCTTCCCGACTTCTCCAATTCAGTCAGGGGTGGGGAATGTCAAAGATGGACTTCCTGCCCAAAGGACAATTGGGGCCAGTAAGTGGTCAATTAAAGGACACTAAAGGGCCTAATTCTGCCACTGTTGCTGGTGTTCTATCATTCTACCAGGACAGTGGGAGGGGAGCTACACAACATTGGGAGGCCAGCCAGGAAAAGCTGGCAGTCTCCTTGCAGGCTGAGGTGAGGGGCCCTCCTGACCAGACACCCTGTGGCCCACGAGAGCCCCATGGTGGAAAGGCCACCACACAGAAAAAGCCCCTTCCCTCCACATTGATCCCATCCCCCCCTTTTTGGACCTGGCTTTTTGGCCCCGGCGAACCTTACACACTTGCCTCCATTGCTGCTAGTAACAGCTGGCTGCAGTACCAGCAGTGGCCACTGCTCACTGTGGCACTGCTGAGACCGAGGAGCTGCCAACCCTCTGATTGGTCGGCAGCTCTTGGAGGCAGAATCCCCACCCTAAAAAGGAAGAAAGCCCTGATGCCGGGCGGTTAATTGCCTGAAGCGCGTAGGAATGTGTCTGGGCTTCCAGATATAGGCGTGACTGGGTTGCCCCCAGCTTTACAGCCTACATCTGGGGCCACTGCCATGGCTTTTAAATTCAGCCCCTGCCCTCACCCCTTCCTCTGCCTCCCCTTATCTTCGCCTTCCACCCTACCAGCTTCCATATTCAACAGATCATCCTCCACCATTTCCTCCCAGTGTAGGCTGGCCTTCACCCAAGGGGTTACGCTGGTAACTCCATGCCATTCGCACTTAACATTACAGCAACACTGAATTTCAGAGCCTGGTGTCGCTTCTAGGGCTCGAATGGGGACAAGTGTGGAATCTCCCAGGTAACCATTCACTGCTACACCGAGATCACCAGCGTGCTTATCTTTTTTTTTATTCATTCATGGGATGTGGGCTTCGCTGGCCAGCATTTATTGCCCATCCCTAATTGCTCTTGAGAAGGTGGTGGTGAACAGCCTTTCTGAACCGATGCATCCCATGTGGCATAGGTACACCCACAGTGCTGTTAGGGAGGGAGTTCCAGGCTTTTGACCCAGTGACAGTAAAGGAACAGGGATATATTTCCAAGTCATGATGGTGTGTGGCATGAAGGGGAACTTCCAGGTGGTTTTGTTCTCATGTATCTGCCGCCCTTCTCGTTCTAGATGGTAGTGGTCATTGGTTTGGAAGGTGCTGTCTTAGGAGCCTTGGTGAGTTCCTGCATTGCATCTTGTAGATGGTACACACTGCTGCTACTGTGCGTTGGTGGTGGACGGAGTGAATGTTTGTGGATGTGGTGCCAATCAAGCAGGCAGTTTGTCCTGGAGGGTGTTAAGCTTCTTGAGTGTTATTGGAGCTGCACTCATCCAGGCAAATGGAGAATATTCCATCACACTCCTGAGTTGTATCTTATAGATGGTGGACAGACATTGGAGAGTCAGGAGGTGAGTTACTTGACACACAATTCTTAGTCCCTGACCTGCTCTTGTAGCCATAGTATTTATATGTGTGGTCCAGTTCAGTTTCGGGTCAATGGTAATCCTCAAGATGTTGATAATGGAGGATTCAGAGATGGTAATGCTGTTAAGGGGCGATGGTTAGCTTCTCTCATGTTGGAGATGGTCATTGCCTCACACTTATGTGGCACAAATGTTACTTGCCTCTAAGGGAGGAAGCGGTGGCGTAGTGGTTGTGTCACTGCACTGTTAATCCAGAGATGCTCTGGGGACCCAGGTTTGTATCTCATGGCAGATGGTGGAATTTGAATTCAATAAAAATCTGTCCTTACCAGTCCTTACCTGGTCTGGCCTGTGTGTGACTCCAGATCAACAATGATGTGGTTGACTCTTAAATGCCTGTGAGCAAGGGATGGGCGATAAATGCTGGCCTAGCCATCCTGTGAACAAATGTACATTAAAAAAAACTTGTCAGCCCAATGTATTATCCAGGTCTTGCTGCATTTGGACATGGACTGCTTCAGTATCTGACGAGTTGTGAATGGTGCTGAACATTGTGCAATCATCAGGGATCACCCCCACTTCTGACCTTATGATGGAAGGAAGGTCATTGATGAAGCAGCTGAAGTTTGTCAGTTAGTTAACACTCCCTGAGGAACTCTTGCAGTGATGTCTTGTGACCAAGTCCAACAAGCACAACCATCTTCCTTTGTTCAAGGTTTGACCCCCATCCAGTGGAGAGTTTTCCCCTGATTCCCATTGACTCCAGTTTTGCTTTAGCAATTATCTTTTGCATTGATGTGCTGGGCTGCCCCATCATTAAGAATGGGGATATTTGTGGAGCCTCCTCCTCCAGTGAGTTGTTTAATTGTCCACCACCATTCACTACCGGATGTGGTCGGACTGCAGAGCTTAGATCTGATCCATTGGTTGTGGGATTGCTTAGCTTTGTCTATCACTTGCTGCTTATGCTATTTGGCATGCAAGTAGTCCTGTGTTATAGCTTCACAGGTGGACATTTTTAGGTATGCCTGGTGCTGCTCCTGGCATGCCCTCCTGCATTCTTCATTGAACCAGGGTTGATCCCCTGGCTTGATGGTAATGATAGAGTGGGGGATATGCCAGGCCACAAGGTTACAGATTGTGGCTGAGTACAATCTGATGCTGCTGATGGCCCACAGTGCCACATGGTTGCCCAGTCTTGAGTTGCTAGGTCTATTCGAAATCTATTCCATTTAGCACGGTGTAGTGCCACACACCATGACGGAGGGTATCCTCAATGTGAAGGCGGGACTTCATCCCACAAGGGCAGTGCGGTGGTCACTCCTACCGACACTGCCATGGACAGATGCATCTATGGCAGGCTGCTTGGTGAGGATGAGGCCAAGTATGTTTTTCCCTCTTGTTGGTTCCCTCATCACTTGCCACAGACCCAGTCTGGCAGCTATGTTCATTGGGGCTTGGCCAGCTCGATCAGTAGTGGTGCTGCCAAGCCACTCTTGGTGAAGGACGTTGAAGCCCCCCACCCAGAGGACATTCTGCACCCTTACCACCCTCAGTGCTCCCTCCAAGTGCTGGAGCACTGGTTCATCAGCTGAGGGGGCACAGTACATGGTAGTCAGCAGGAGGTTTCCTTGCCCATGTTTGAGCTGATGCCATGAGACTTCATGTGGTCCAGAGTTAATGTTGAGGACTGCCAGGGCAACTCCCTCCCGACTGTACACCACTGTGTCACCACCTCTGCTGGGTCTGTCCTGCCGGTGGGACAGGAAATACCCAGGGATGGTGATGGTGATGTCTGGGACATTGTCTGTAAAGTATGATTCCATGAGGATGACTATATTAGGTTGTTGCTTGACTAGTCTGTGAACAGCTCTCCCAATTTTGGCACTAGCCCCCCAAATGTTAGTAAGCAGGTTTCTGCAGGGTCAACAAGGCTGAGTTTGCCATTGTCATTTCCAGTGCCTAGGCTGATGCTGGGTGGTCTGACCGGTTTCATTGCTTTTAGACTTTTTAGCGGTTTGAGAGGCTTGCTAGAGCATTTCAGAGGGCATTTAACACTTGACCACATTGCTTTGGGCCTGACGTCACATTTAGGCCAGACCAGCTAAGGACATTAATGAACCAGATGGGTTTTCCTGACAATTGACAATGGCTTTTATGGTCATCATTAGACTTTTAAATTCCAGCTTTGTATTGAATTCAAATTCCACCATCTGCCGTGGGTCTCCAGAGGATTACCCTGGGTCTCTGGATTACCAGTCCAGTGTAAGTACCACAACGCCACCACCTCCCTAAGAGGCAGGTGACTTCATGGAATATCGGACGGCCCATGGACTTTGTGGCCATGGCAGGTTTTCCGCCAGTGCAGGATGCGATTGGCTGCACACACCTCCCCTGCAAGGCACCCCCTTGGCCAACTGCTGCTTTCATCGACAGGGAGGGGTTCCACTCATTAAACGGCTAGATATTGTGTGGACTCTTCCAGTGTGTATTGGGTATCCAGGCAGCAGCCAAGGTGCTACACAGTCTGTGGCTCCCAGCTGCCGCGGCTGTTTCCACTATGGCAGCAGCTCATTGGTTGGATCCTTGAGGACAGGGGATATACTCTCCGCACCTTACTCATGACATCCATGAGAAACCCCCGCACTGGTGCCAACGCCAGCACCCCTGTCAGGTGTCACGTGTCACATGGTTACACGGACTTCCCATCAGTTCCGTTAATTGGCCAGCTAACACGTGCTTGCCTTCGGCTGGTTGCAGGAGCCCTGGGTCATATTGCTGCCACCTTCCTGACCAGCAATGAGGAGCCACAACACGATGGCTAAATTCCACCCAAAGCTACAGACAGACAAATTAGGTGGCAGCTGTCCTTGCTGCCTGCAGCATTCTGCACAAAGTCTATGATTGTAGAATTAGTTCACCCTATGTTTACCAGATTTAATCTTATAAATTAATCTGGAAAGTCTGGATTGCACCTAGAGATATATTTTATTAACAAATAAACAAATGGGCGGGCTGTTTACTAAAAACTATAAGAAACAAAGTCCCTCTTGAAAGAAAATCAGTAGGAAAATTGAATATGAAAAGGATTTGGCAGCATTTACCTTTTAAAAGAGGAAAGGAGGTGAAGGGTCACAACTCACAGTACCAGGCACTGTCAGAGTTGAACAGAACAGGGGAGAAGCTAGAGTAGATCAGGATGCAGAGCACAAGTTACATGAGTTTAGAAGCTGCAGATTGTATTGGGGTGTGGGTGTGGGTGTGGGGCAGGTGTGCGGTGCTGCTGGCGAGAACACTTTAGGAGGTTGAGGAATACAGTTTTTAGGTGCTGTAAAGGAAGAATTTTAGTGAATGTGTGCAGTGAGTGTGGAATGCGCTGCCCGAAAGGCTGACAGGAGCAGATTCAATAGTAACTTTCGAAAGAGAATTGAATAGGTATTTGGAAAAGGAGAAATTGGCAGGGCTATGGGGAAGGAGCAGGGGGGTAGCAGGGCGAATCGGATATTGGTCTTTCAAAGAACCAGCGCAGAGATGATGGGTTGAATGGCCTCCTTCTGTGCTGTATGGTTCTATAGAGGTGAAATTGGACATGGGCAAGGGCGCAAATGCAGGTGGAATGGCATTTACTTCTGTTATACAAGATAGCCCGTATTCAGTTCTCCTGACATCAATCGAACCACATAAGGGGAGGAGCACATTCCTGCCCTTGTCCAATTTCACCTTCTTGGAGCCTTGACTTGTTCACTGAGAATGGCTGGAGGAATTGGTAGAAAGTGCATTAGAAACGTGAAGGGACAGAGTGAGGAATGTTTAAATGAGCAGTGACAATAGTGCTTTTACTAAATGAGAGATAGACAGTAAATGTTGTGGGGAAAAGAGACTAAGCAGGGCACTAGAGCTGAGAGAAAAATCACAGGTTAGAAGACAAGGGTTTGCACTACCAAAAGGAAGCCCGTTATTAACTCTGAGGGAAACACCAGCAGTGCTGCAGAGGCAGGGCAATGGCAGCATCCAAAAGGATGGGAATGCATCAAGAGAGGCAGAATCACTCAGACAGCAGGAGAGAGTGGAACCTATCGAGTTATGAGGGGAGGGCCAGAGAGGCAAGGCAGAGAGAAGACTATTCCTAGTCCTCTCCTTCCATGGGGTTAACTCCTTTGCCAACTTTTCTGTAGCAACCTCAGAAAGCAGCTGTAATGGATGGAAAAGAGGCAAATCCAACATGTATCCAGGCCCCATGTCCCGCCAGCATTTTTCCGTGTGATGGAGGGGCCAGTGACCGTCCCTTACCAGGGTAGGAAATGCCAGTCTATGCACAAGGCAAGAGCAGGCCTCACCTCATCTGATGATATGGAGTGAATAGAAGAATTTTAGTGTGGTGGTTCTCAACAACACCTTTGATATAATAAAACATCCCAAAACACTTCGCAGGAATGGCATCAAACGAAATTTGACACCGAAATGTTAGAGCAGATGATGAAAAGCTTGGTCAAAGAGATGGTCATAAGATGTGTCTTAAAGGAGAAAAGAGATGATGGGTAAAGAGAAAAGAAGAAAACACTGGAAATAGAAACGTTGGACTTGGGTAAGGAGCAGCAACTAAAACACGCATGTGAATGGACAAGGAAGGAAGCTATGGTTCCATAGGACTATTTTTTTTAATTCATTCAAGGGATGTGGGCTTCATTGGCTGGGCTAGCATTTACTGCCCACAGTTCAAGAAGGTAGCTTACCACCACCTTCTCAAGGTCAACTAGGGATGGGCAATAAATACTGGCCCAGCCAACGACGTGCACATCCCCTGAATGAATTAAAAAAAGGGAATTCACCAAGGCTACTTAGACAGAACCTTCCAAACCCATGACCACTACCATCTGGAAGGACAAGGGGCAGCAGATAGGTGGGAACACCATCACACGGAAAAATGCTGGCGGGACATAGGGCCTGCATACCTGGTGGATTTGCCATCCTGGAAGTTCCCCTCCAAGCCAGCAGCATCCAGACAAGTGGGGAGTATTCCATCACACTCCTGACATGTGCCTTCTAGATGGCGGACAGGCTTTGAGAAGTCAGGAGGTGAGTTAATTGTCACAGGATTCCTAGCCTCTGACCTGCTCTTGTAGCCACAATATTTATATGGCTAGTCCAGTTCAGTTTCTGGTCAATGGCAACCCCCTGGATGTTCTTAATGGAGCATTTAGTGATGGTAATTCTATTGAATGTCAAGGGGCAATGGTTAAATTCTCTCTTGTTGGAGATGGTCATTGCCTGGCACTTGTGTGGCCCGAATGTTACTTACCACTTGTCAGCCCAAGCCTGGATATTGTCTGGGTCTTGCTGCATTTGGACATGGACCGCTTGAGCATCTGAGGAATCGCGAATGGTGCTGAACATTGTGCAATCATCAGTGAACATCCCACTTTTGATCTTATGATGAAAGAGAGGTCATTGATGAAGCAATTGAAGATGGCTGGGCTGAGGACACTACCCTGAGGAACTCCTGCAGTGATGTTCTGGAACTGAGATGATTGACCTCCAACAACCACAACCATCTTCCTTTGTGCTAGATATGACTCCACTGATGGAGAGTTGCCCCCTGATTCCTATTGAATCCAATTTTGCTCGGGCTCCTTGATGCCACAGTCAATCAAATGCGGCCTTGATGTCAAGGGCAGTCACTCTCACCTCACCTCGGGAGTTCAGTTGAACCATGGCTGCAATGTGGTCAGGAGCTGAATGGCCCTGGCGAGATCCAGACTGAGCATCAGTGAGCAGGATATTGCCAAGCAAGTGCCGCTTGAAAGCACTGTTGACGACCCCTCCCATTACTTTACTGATGATCAAGAGTAGACTGATGGGACGATAATTGGCTGGGTTGAAATGGTCCTGTTTTATGTGTTCAGGACCTACCTGGGCAATTTTCCACAGAGACAGGTAGATGCCAGTGTTGTAGCTGTACTGAAACAGCTTGGCTAGGAGAGTGGCACTCACTGAATGTTCAGCTGGTGTGCGACCACTACAAACACATCCTGCAGGTCTGGGCATGGATCCTAGGGAGTGCCCATAACTCCCACATCCTAAGCAGGTCTCAGATTCCTGACATCTTCCAGGGCCCATAGAGGCTGCAGGATTGGGTCCTCAGGAATAAGGGCTACCCACAGAGGACGTGGCCAATGACGCCCATGCAGTGGTCTCAGGTGGCAGCAGAGCAACGTTATAATGAGGCTCATGCTGCAACTTGGACTTTGGTGGAGCAAACAATAGGCATATTGAAAATGAAGTTCCGGTACCTCGACAGGTCAGGTAGAGCACTGCAGTACAGTCTCCAGAGGATGCCACGCATCATCGTTGCTTGCTGCGTGCTACACAACCTGGCACTGCAATGGGGGGAGGACCTGGTTGAGGAGGAGATGGAAGAGCTGCACATCCCCTCCGATGAGGAAGACATCAAAGGAGATGACAGTGAGGAGGTACTCAAAGGTGAGGATGCCAGCGATGTGGACAGTGCACTGGCCAGACAAGGCAGGCACATTCAGGAAGCCTTCACAGCCACAAGATTCATGACATCCTCACCTTGCTTCTGTCGGCATGCTGGCGCTATCACTGTGGACTGAAGGTGGACTGGAGTCAATGGGAATCAGGGGGAGAACTCTCCACTGGTTGGAGTCATACCTAGTGCAAAGGAAGATGGCTGTGGTTATTGGAGGTCAGTCATCTCAGCTCAGAACATCACTGCAGGAGTTCCTCAGTCATGATCTTGTGGAATGGTGGAGCAGGCTCAAGGGGGTGAATGTCTATTCCTGTTCCGATTTCTTATGTTCTTAGTGTCCTTGGCCAAGCCTCTTCAGCTGCCTCATCAATGACCTTCCTTCCATCATAAGGTCAGAAGTGGGAATGTTTGCTGAAGCTTGCTGAAGCAGTCCATGTCCAAATGCAGCAAGACCCGGACATATCCAGGCTTGGACTGACAAGTGGCAAGTAACATTTGTGATTTGTGCCACATAAGTGCCTGGCAATGACAGTCTCCAACAAGAGAGAATCTAATGATTGCCTCTTGTTGTTCAAAGGCATTACCATCGCTGAATCTCCCACTATCAACATCCTGGGGGTTACCATTGACCAGAAACTGAACTGGACTAGCCATATAAATACTGTGGCTACAAGAGCAGGTCAGAGGCTAGGAATCCTGCAACGTGTAACTCACATCCTGACTCCCCAAAGCCTGTCCACCATCTACAAGGAACAAGTCAGGAGTGTGATGGAATACTCCCCACTTGCCTGGATGAGTGCAGCTCCAACAACACTCATGCAGCTTGACACCATCCAGGACAAAGCAGCCCACTCGATTGGCACTGTATTCACAAACATTCACTCTCTCCACCACTGATGCACAGTACCATCTACAAGATGCACTGCAGGAATTCACCAAGGTTCCTTAGACAGCACCTTCCAAACCCACAACCACTACCATCTAGAAGGACAAGGGCAGCAGAGAGATGGAACACCACTACCTCAAGGTTCACCTCCAAGTCACTCACCATCCTGACTTGGAAATATATCACTGTTGCTGGGTCAATATCCTGGAATTCCCTTCATAAAAGCACTGTGGGTGTACCCAAACCATTTGGACTGCAGCGGTTCAAGAAGGCAGCTCACCACCACCTTCTCAAAGGCTATTAGGGATGGGCAATAAATGCTGGCCCAGCCAACGATGTCCACATCTCGTGAATGAATAAAAAAAGAGTGGAAACCCTTGCGGTTGACATAGTTGACTGCTTGTTCCCACGAAGACCTAAATGCCATGTGAATGCAGTTGATGGTACCCTGCACCTGTGGGAAACCTGAGATCAGTGCAAATCCTAGTACTTTTGCTTCCTGGCTTTCCTGATCCCGATTGAAATGCACAAAGTTCTGTGTCTTCGCAAAAGTGGCATCCATGACCTCCTGGGTACATTTGTGCATGGAGGCTTGCGAGATCCTGCACACGCACAGGTCACCTGTGGAGCCCTGGAAGGAGCCAGGAGCCACTGGCATAAAAATTGAGCACCACAGTCACTTTCACAGTCACTGGCAGTGGATGCCCTCTATGTCCCCATGGTGCCAAATCCTGCAGCAGATGGCATATGTGACCAACCAGTTCCCTAGACACGTGCAGTCTTCAGTGACACTGGTTCTCAGTCATCTGCAGGATTGACAGGGGCTGTCTATAGACCCTGAGTCTAGCAAGGCGCGTATGAGTGACAGCTCTCTGTGGATCTTCAGCTGCGTGCGCATCAGGCCCTGCCATCCCACTCCTCCCTTTGCCAAGCCAGGTGCCTCCGCCACTTTCTTCTTCTTCTTCTTCCTTGCTCCCTGTGAGCCATGAGGCATAGCGCTAAATCACCAGGTGCCATGCTCCTGATGTTCACCTCCTGCAAGATCAAAGATAGAGGGAGGTTAGCACAAGTGTCCTAAGAACCTCTCTTGGCTAAGTCTGAAGGAGAGTGCTGGCCATCACTTGGATGGCCCGTGTGTAGTGCGCTTCAAGGCTGTCCGAAAACCCTCCCACCTCCGTCCCACTCCACTTGACCGATTGGCTGCAGCTTCAGCCACTGGACTGCATGCTACGCTCTCAGCTCAGCCGCAGGCATTCTCCTAACCCGCACTGCAAGGCTGCACTGTTAGCTTGAACCATGATGGATATGGTCCAAACCTTAATAAAGACAGAACAAGGGACTGTGAGCACCTCCACCAGTGACTGCTCCATGGCCATCTTTCGCAAGGGAATTCTACAGCTTGCCCAGCCGGCCAATTGTTCTGCTTCCCCCTAAAACTTAAATTAATTTGCAGCCTGCACCTGAGGGGTGGAAAGTTCTGGAGTATTTGGGGCCACTTTCATGATTCTGTGTTGCTTGAGTGGGTAGAAAAGCTTCAAGCCTGTCAATGGTGCTGCAGCTGAACAGTCTCAGCTGCGGAAGAATGTTCACATTTGACATGCTTTTCCAAGTGTGTGGGCACGTCCCTCACCATTCCACGACCCACCCCACCCCCCCACCTCCACCCCGCCCCCAGTGTGTGCTCGTGTACTTCCTTCAGTCTGTGCTGCCTTGCCCCAGCAACCCCCTGCCTCACCCGCACTAGACCCATTGTCCCGGTACCACGCTGAAAGCCAGCCAGGATAAAGCAGCTTACCTATGCACCCCTGTCCAACCTCCCCACCGCCCCTCCACCAACACCACCGAATGTGAAGCGCATCTTTCTTGACGTCCACCAGGCCACGCTCGCGAGCGCTGCGCAAGGTTTTGTGCACTCACTTCTGAGTACCCCTCGAAGTTCAGCTCACCACTTGCACACCTTTGAAAGGGGAGGCAATGGCACCCATAGTATTGTCACTGGATTAGTATTCCAGAGACCCAGAGTCATGCTCTGGGGACCTGGGCTTGAATCCCACCATGACAGATGGTGAAATATGAATTCAGTAAAAACCTGGAATTAAAAGAAGTCTGATGATGATCACAAAACCATTGCTAGTTGTCATAAAAACCCACCTGGTTCACTAATGTCCTTTAGGGAAGGAAATCTGCTGTCCTTACCTGGTTTGGCCTACATGTGACTCCAGATCCACAGCAATGTGATTGACTCTTAAATGCCCTCTGAACAAGGGCAATAAGGGATGGGCAATGAATGCTGGCCTAGCCAGTGACGCTCACATCCCATGAATGAATTTTTTAAAAAGGCAGTCATTCTGAAGACATGCCGACATGGGCAGTAAATTTGACCTGGCAGGGGTGGGGGGGGAATGATTCCAACGGGCAGGGTTTATAATGAGATGCTGAAGTATTGAAATTAGGTTCCCGATGTGCAGTGGCAGGGAATGCGGACTGCTATTGACAGTTAGAGCAGACGATAGCAAACTGGTTTCATGATGGCATGAAATTGACTTTTGACCTTCTCGCCATATTGCTCCGCTCACGCCCTCCGTGACACTCGCCACCAACGGGACCGGACGATTCTGCCCTAAGTTGACATCAACAATATTATTTCATGGATTTTTCTAATTCCCCACTGATGCTGTATGTTATGTATGAAATGTATAGATTGTTTAACATAGGGTCAGTGCACAGACCATGTATATGTGAGGGTGCGAATATGCCTCTCTTACCATTTTTCCAATACCTATATGTGGGTGACCACAGGTACGTGTACCTTTAACACTTCATTTCATTCCACATGGAGGAAAATGCACTAGAAATAAAATAATCCTTAATTTACATGTTCCTGCGTTTTTCGTTTTTTGCCACAAGCAGGTTGGTTATAAGGTGAATGCGTAAAACTAAGTTTGATGAACAGGTGACCTTGCACAATTCAGCATTGGCGAGACTTGTCTATTTTTCGCAAGTTCTGCAAAGGCCGACTTGTGCGGTGGTACTGCTTTACAATAAATTGGGACTTCAGGATTGAGCCAATTTAGGCTAATTGATGAGTTACAAGATGCCGACTTGTCTAAGTACATCTGTAGTATGGTATGAGATTGCCTCATGTTTCAAAGGTTGCTAGCTTCTACAATCACTTGCAAAATCAAGGAACCAAGCATCAAAGTGGAACTGCTATTCCAGAGAATATCTATGCAATAGGTAAAATGACAATTATTTGCAACTTCCATTTACCATTGCAACAGCTAATCTTCTTACCACAGCAACATATACACAGTCAGATTCACGTTCTTGGGCATTGATACATGAGCAGCCTATACCCCTCAAAAATAATTCCACCCAGACAAAGTTGCCATCTCCCAAAAAAGTCAAAGATGATATCCTATTCTTTAATGTGGAATAGCAAACACCACACACAATCGAACCATCAACCTTGACATGGAAGAAAGAAAACAGGGCTTTTGGAGCCAACCCTGCATTTTCCACAGCAGATACTACTTCCTTATCAGTTACTGATGTCATTTTACTTATTGCAGAGGATATCTATGCAATGGCAGTTCCACTTTGATGCTTGGTTCTTCCATTTCACAAGTGATTGTAGAAGCTCGCAACCTTGGAAACGAGAGGCAACCTCATACCAAATTCAGGAGTACGAAGCATAGAATTATGCATTTGCTATCTGCATGACAGGTTTGTTTGCACCATGGACAAGTTTCAGTAATTCATAAAAGCAGCCGTACCCAAAGTGGCCCCAAAGCTAAACAACATCAACTAAATGAAGTAACTGAAGCACATTTATACTCATGTGTCGATCAGTGTCCAAGGCTCCCAAAAGTGTACAGCAGTGAATGATCACCCACCTCTAGTGTGAAAGCTCACATTTGCCATTCTCTCCTTGCTTAGTATGGCAAACATCTTCAACTAAAAGGTGGTATAGGTAGAAATCATTAGGTAGAATGCCACACAGCATGGGGGCAGAGTAGCATAAAAGCCATGCCCTGCACTCATCCACTTTCCAGTATACCATATGCTGTTTGATAGACCTTGAAGACAAGAGATTAAGTCTCATGGCTCTATACTGAGTAACCTCTGATCAACTATGTCAATATATTTATTAATGCTGAATATGTTCAGGTGATACTTTTGCTCAAACTAGAGCTTAAGTAGCTGCCTCACAGCTCCAAAAAGGATACCATGCATGTAGTCAATGGCAGCCCCTTGTATCAAATCATAGTTTTCCAGGGTTGAAAACCAAGAAGGACGCTTTATTCCTTGCACTGGCTTTCCAGTTGCTCCAACTTAAATTGCATATTGCACTGTTTCTCTCTGATTCCTGCAAGGCCCATCAACTTTCTCACGGTCAAAAGGAAATAACCTGGCATACCAGCTTCAACAAATTGTCCAGGTTGTCTGCAAGCTTGTTTTCTTTCATGGGATGTAGGTGTCATGGGCAAGGCCACCATTTTTTGCCCATCCCTAATTGCCCTTTAACTGAGTAGCTTGCTAGGTCATTTCAGAGGCAGTTAAGATTCAGCCACATGGCTGTGGGTTTTGAGTCACATGTAGGCCATATCAGGTAAGGACAGCAGATTTCCTTCCCTAAAGGACATTAATGCCCGGTGTCCCCGGAGCATTAGCCGGGACTTCTGGACTACTAGTCTAGTGACATTTTCTCCCCTGATTAGGGCAACCGAACTCACCATTGAATTGTGTCATGTTCATGACACTAGCTTTTGCAGGTAAATCACAGGTTCCATATAGAGGAGGTAACTTTACATTGATTCCACCTCTGCAATGATTACAGCTCACGTCAGAACCAACTTGGTGCAATTATTTGAGTGAATCCCGAAATGGCTTCAGGTTCATGCATGGTTTTCCTTCATGAAATCAGAGACCACCAAGGATGATGTCATCTAGGCTCATGCACTTGAACTGGGAAGTTCATTCAAATAACCCAGAAGCTCCCTTTGCTCGACATGAATAGCCTGTGCCCCATGTGAAAGAAATGTGATTTGGGTTGAAAACATCGCTGGTACAGAGCGCCATCATAGATGTCACGTATGGTCTGAGACTTTCATCCTGACAGTGAAGTTATAAAGGAGAACCTGCTTACCTGCTTAAAATTAGGTCTTTTGAATAGGTTCTCCAGCAGTTCTTCTGCTGGGACTTCAATAAAGAATGGCAGCTGCTCACCATTTTCATACACCTTCCCACAGCCTGCATTTGTGCACTGACAGAAATCATTAGTGTCGCCTGTGTACATGTCACAACAATGGCAAAACCTGTGAAACCTGAGAGGAGATTTCAGTCCAATGAAGTGGTTTATGTTAGAGATGTTATTGCAATAGTTCAGGGAAGGACATAATTATTCAATCAAGCGTGGCAAATCTGCCAGTCATTTTTTAGAAAGTCCCTGCCTGAGCGCAACTATTAACGTCAATAACGCACTTCCTGAGACTGTAATAGGGGCACCTGCATAGAGAAGGAAAATCCCACCCATTGTCTTTTGGCACAGCAGCAATTATTGAGGGTTTTTTAAAGCTGAACCCCTACCACCTTCGTAAACAAGCTTTTTAGCTGCGGTATTCATCTCTTCTCCATGAGGTGTGCAGTGTCCCAAATGTTTCCCTAGTGGGTGATTGCGGGGAGGAATAGTGCTCTTCCAACTCTGCCTTGTATGCCACAAGAGAATCTATCAGCCTGCAAGATAAGGGCATGAGTCAATGTGATCCATTCATAACATAAAAAGAGGCACCTAGCATAACATGATTGTGCCTGTGGGCAATATGGTCAAGGTCAGCTAACCTTTTTAAGTTCACTGCCATTGCAGTCATCGGGCAGGCTGGCAGATCACTGCAAACGCTGGATAGGCCAGGACGCACTCATTCACAGCTCCTAGTTCACAATGTGGGAAGCCACCATTGTTATCAAGTTCTGCCATCCCATTTTCTGCATTCATGGGCATGCTGCTGGCAACCAGTGAACCTGGCAATGTTGAGACTGAATCAGCAGCCATGGCAGTGGGTCCAATTCATAGTACCTCTAGCTCCATGATTCACAGAGCCAAGGGAAGCCTGTCAAGGCAAGGAAGTGCTGAGCACATTACGATAAATGCCACTCTCCAGCCTTGGCACCACGGTTGTGTCACTGTGTGCAGTGTCAACATCATGACTGTGGGGGTTCAGTCCACCAAAATCACAACCACTTTGTTCACCTGAATTAAGAGACACTTCCTCATGTTTGTGCAGATCTAGGCATAAGCCTGAAGTGCCAGTTGTAGGCCGACTGGCATCCAGTGCACGGGCAGCAGCTTGAATAAGCCTTTCTTTGCACTTCCTGGAGATTCAGCACCTCATTGTTTTCGGTACAGTAGGAAGCTGATCTTCACGTGTGAAATATTCATTAAAAAATCCTCGTGGCTTCCTTTTGGACGTGCTTCTACAGCTATTAAGATGGGCAAATCAAATGAATGCACCATAAGCATGGCCTATACCATAAGGGACACGAAATTGCCTCCTGAGCCTGACTTTTGATCACGAGATTTCACCATTTAAAACGGCTTGCCACCCTCGATCTTGCCTGGGAACCCTCGATCAGTCCCTCTCGTTTTCATCTGCTGCCATTTTGCCCTGCCTTTAGCTAGCTTTTCATGCTGGTATACGCAGAGGCTTTTCAAACATTCCCATCCCGCCCACAATGATGTCTGCCACCAGCAGATCCAGAACATCCCGACCTTTGAACCCGGCAAAACTGATCTTAAAGGGAGGGGAGCTGCGGCTGCATGGCTGAAGTAAATTACAGTGCAATATGATATATGAAAAAAAATGCACACACATTCTGACTGCAAATATCAGGGGTTTTCAGCCAGAGCACCTACTGCACTTTGGAACTAGACTAAACCAACTGTTGGCAGCCTGGCACAGCCAGAAAGCTGAGCAGCACCAAATCACTTTGGTTCCTGTGACTGTTCACTTTTAATGAGCAAAGTGTGTTAAGATGAGAAGAGGATGGGTTAAGGGACAGAAATAAGAAATAGGATATAGGAGCAGGAATAGGCCATTCTGCCAATCGAGCCTGCTCCGCCATTCAAAGGGTCCATGGCTCTATGTCATCTTCCCGCAGTGTCCCCATATAGTTTTTATTCATTCGCGGGATGTGGGGACAGCATTTATTGCCCATCCCTAGTTGCCCTTGAGGAGCTGGTGGAGAGCTGACTTCTTGAGCCGCTGCAGTCCATGTGCTGTAGGTACACCCACAGTGCTGTAAGGAAGGGAGTTCCAGGATTTTGACCCAACGACAGTGAAGGGACAGCGATATATTTCCGAGTCAGGATGATGAGTGACTTGGAGGGGAACTTGCAGGTGATGGTGTTTCCATCCATCTGCTGCCCTTATCCTTCTATATAGAAGTGGTCATGGGTTTGGAAGGTGCTGTCAAAAGAGCCTTGGTAAATTCCTGCAGTGCATCTTATAGGTGGTGCACACTGCTGCTACTGTGCGTTGGTGGTGGAGGGGATGAATTACAAAATCACAGAACTACATAGTACAGAAGAGGCCCTTCAGCCCATCGAGTCTGCACCGACATGTGAGAAACACCTGACCAACCTACCTAATCCCATTTACCAGCACTTGGCCCATAGCCTTGAATGTTATGACGTGCCAAGTGCTCATCCAGGTACTTTTTAAAGGATGTGAGGCAACCCGCCTCCACCACCCTCCCAGGCAGCGTATTCCAGACCATCACCACCTTCTGGGTAAAAAGGTTTTTCCTCACATCCCCCCTAAACCTCCTGCCCCTCACCTTGAATTTGTGTCCCCTCATGACCCTTCAACTAAAGGGAACAGCTGCTCCTTATCCACCCTGTCCATGCTCCTCATAATCTTGTACACCTTGATCAGGTCGTCCCTCAGTCTTCTCTGCTCCAATGAAAACAACCCAAGTCTATCCAACCTCTCTTCATAACTTAAATGTTTCATCCCAGGCAACATCCTGGTGAATCTCCTCTGCACCCCCTCCAGTGCAATCACATCCTTCCTATAATGTGGCAACTAGAACTGCACACAGTACTCCAGCTGTGGCCTCACCAAGGTTCTATACAACTCCAACATGACTTCCCTACTTTTGTAACCTATGCCTCGATTGAGAAAGGCAAGTGTCCCATATGCCTTTTTCACCATCCCACTAACATGCCCCTCTGCCTTCAGAGATCTATGGACACACACGCTTTGTTCATCAGAGCTTCCAAGTGTCATGATGTTCATTGAATACTTCCTTGTCAAATTACTTCTTCCAAAGTGTATCACCTCACATTTTCAGGGTTAAATTCCATCTGCCACTTATCTGCCCATTTGACCAACCCGTCTATATCTTCCAGTAGTCCAAGACACTCAACCTCACTGTTAACCACCCGGCTAATCTTTGTGTCAGCCGCAAACTTACAAATCCTACCCCCCACATAGTCATCTATGTTATCTATATAAATTACAAATAATAGGGGACCCAGCACAGATCCTCGTGGTCTGCCACTGGACACTGGCTTCCAGTCACTAAAGCATCCTTCTGTCATCACCCTCTGTCTCCTCCAACTAAGCCAATTTTGAATCCACATTATCAAATTACCCTGTATCCCATGTGCATTTGCGTTCTTTATATGTCTCCCATGTGGGAATTTGTCAAAGGCTTTGCTGAAATCCATATAAACTACATCAATTGCACTACCCTCATCTACACACCTGGTCACCTCCTCAAAAAGTTCAATCAAATTTGTTAGGCATGACCTCCCTCTGACAAAGCCATGCTGACTATCCCTGATCAAATCTTGCCTCTCCATATGGAAATCGATTCTCTCCTTCAGAATTTTCTCCAATATGTTTGTGGATGTGGTGCCAATCAAGTGGGCTGCTTTGTTCTGGACAGTGTCAAGCTTCTTGAAGGTTGTGGGAGCTGCACTCATCCAGGCAAGTGGGGAGTATTCCATCACGCTCCTGACTTGTGCCTTCTAGATGGTGGACTGGCTTTGGGGAGTCAGGAAGTAAGTTACTCATTGCACGATTCCCAGCCTCTGACCTGTTCTTGTAGCTTCAGTATTTATATGGTTAGTCCAGTTCAGTTTCTGGTCAATGGTAACCGCAAGGATGTTGACAGTGGAGGATTCAGTTATAGTACTGCTGTTGAACATCAAGGGGCGATGGTTGGACTCTCTCTTGTTGGGGATGGTCATTGCCTGACACTTGTGTAGTGCGAATGTTACTTGCCACTTGTCAGCCCAAGCCTGAATATTGTGCAGGTCTTGTTGCATTTGGACAAGAACTGTTTCAGTATCTGAGGTGTCGCAAATGGTGAATATTGTGCAGTCATCAATGAACATCCCCACTTCTGACCTTATGATAGAAACATAGAACCATTGAAAATAGGAGCAGGAGCAGGAGTAGGTCATTTGGCCCTTCAAGCCTGCTCTGTCATTCATTTTGATCATGGCTGATCATCCAATTCAATAGCCTACTCCTGCATTCTCCCCAAATCCTTTGATCGCTTTCGCCCCAAGAGCTATATCTAACTCCTTCTTGAAAACATACAATGTTTTGGCCTCAACTACTTTCTGTGGCAGCAAATTCCACAGGCTCACCACTCTCTGGGTGAAGAAACTTCTCCTCATCTCAGTCCTAAATGGTCTACCCCATATCCTCAGACTGTGACCCCTGGTTCTGGACTCCCCCACCATCGCAAACATCCTTCCTGCATCTACACTGTCTAGTCCTGTTAGAATTTTATAGGTTTCTAGGAGATCACCCCTCATTCCTCTGACCTCCAGTAAATATAATCCTAACCGACTCAATCTCTCCTCATATGTCAGTCCTGCCATCCCAGGAATCAGTCTGGTAAACCTTCACTGCACTCCCTCTATAGCAAATACATCCTTCCTCAGATAAGGTGATCAAAACTACACACAGTATTCCAAGTGTGGTCTCACCAAGGCCCTGTATAATTGCAGCAAGACATCCCTGCTCCTGTACTCGAATCCTCTGGCTATGAAGGCCAACATACCATTTGCCTTCTTTACTGCCTGCTGCACCTCCATGCTTACCTTCAACAACTGGTGTACGAGGACACCCAGGTCTTGTTGCACATTCCCCTCTCTCAAGTTATAGACATTCAGATAATAATCTGTCTTCCTTTTGTTACCAAAGTGGATAACCTCACATTTATCCACATTATACTGCATCTGCCATGTATTTGCCCACTCAGTCAGCTTGTCCAAATCACACTGAAGCATCTCTGCATCCTCCTCACAGCTCACCCTCCCACCCAGCTTTGTGTCATCTGCAAATTTGGAGATATTACATTTAGCTCCCTCATCTAAATCGTTAATATATATTGTGAATAGCTGGGGTCCCAGCACCGATCCCTGTGGAACCCCACTTGTCACTGCTTGCCATTCGGAAAAAGACCCGTTTATTCCTACTCTTTGTTTCCTGTCTGCTAACCAGTTTACATCTATCTCAATGCACTACTCCAAATCCACGTGCTTTAATTTCACATGCTAATCTCTTATGTGGGACTCTGTCGAAAGCCTTCTGAAAGTCCAAATAAACCACATCCACTGGCTTCCCCTCATCAACTCTACTAGTTACATTCTCAAAAAATTCCAGTAGATTTGTCAAGCATGATTTCCCTTTCATAAATCCATGCTGACTCTGTCCGATTCTGCCACTGTTTTCCACGTGCTCAGCTATTAAATCTTTTATAATGGACTCTAGAATTTTCTCCACTACCGACATCAGGCTGACTGGTCCATAATTCCCTGTTTTCTCTCTAACCCCCTTTTGATATAGTGAGGTTACATTAGCTATCCTCCAATCTGTAGGAACTGTTCAAGAGTCTATAGAATCTCGGAAGATGACCACCAGTGCATCTACTATTTCTAGGGCCACTTCCTTAAGTACTCCGGGATGTAGATTACCAGGCCCTGGGGATTTATCGTCCTTCAATCCCATCAATTTCTCCAACACCATTTCCCTACTAATACTGATTTTTTTCAGTTCCTCCCTCTCGCTAAACCCTGTGTTCCCCAACATTTCTGGTATGCTATTTGTATCATCCTTTGTGAAGACAGAACCAAGTATGTATTTTGTATGATGGAAGGAAGGTCATTGATGAAGCAGCTGAAGATGGTTGGGTTGAGGGCACTACCCTCAAGAACTCCTGCAGTGATGTCCTAGAGCTGAGATAACTGATCTCCAACAACCACAACCATCTTCCTTTGTGCTAAGTGTAACTCCAACCAATGGAGAGTTTTCCCCCTGATTCCCAATGACTCCATTTTACTCGGTTCCTTGACGCCACACTCGGTCAAATGCGGCCTTGATGTCAAGGGCATCTCATCTCACCTCGGGAGTTTAGCTCTTTTATCCATGTTTGAACCAAGGCTATAATAAGATCAGGAGCTGAGTTGTCCTGGTGGAATCCAAACTGGACGTCAATGAGCAGGTTCTTGCTAAGCTAGTGCCGCTTGATAATACTGTTAATGACCCCTCCATTACTTTACTGATGATAGAAAGTAGACTGATGGGGAGGTAATTGGCCACTTGACCACATTGGTCATTGAATTTGTTCCGCTTTTTGTGAACAGGACATCCCTTGGAAATTTTCCGGTTAGTTGCCAGTGTACTGGAACAGCTTGGATAGGGGCGCGGCAAGTGCTGGAGCATAGGTCTTCAGTACTAAAGCCTTAATATTGTGCATTATCCAGTGCCTTCAGCCATTTCTTGATATTCAGTGGAGTGAACTGAATTGACTGAAGACTGGCATCTCTGATGCTGGGGACCTCCGGAGAAGGCCGAGGTGGATCATCCACTCGGCACTTCTGGCTGAAGATTGTAGCAAATACTTCTGCCTTATCTTTTTCATTGATATGCTAGGCTACCCCATCATTGAGGATGGGATATTTGTAGAGCCTCCTCCTCCAGTGAGTTGTTTAATTGTCCATCACCATTCACGATTGAATGTGGCAGGACTGCAGAGCTTAGATCTGATCTGTTGGTTGTGGGATTGCTTAGCTCTGTCTATTACTTGCTGCTTATGCTGTTTAGCACACAAGTAGTCCTGTGTTATAGCTTCACCAGGTTGACACCTCATTTTTAGTGCTGCTCCTGGCATGCCCTCTTGCACTGTTCAGTGAACCAGTGTTGAACCCCTGGCTTGATGGTAATGGTAGATATGCTGGGCCATGAGGTTACAGATTGTGTTCGAGTACAATTCTGCTGCTGCTGATGGCCCACAGCGCCTTATGGATGCCCAGTCTTGAGTTGCTAGATCTGTTCAAAATCTATCCCATTTAGCACGATGGTAGTGCCACACAACACAGTGGAGGGCATCCTCAATGTGAAGACAGGACTTTGTCTCCACAACAACAGTGTGGTGGTCACTCCTACCAATACTGTCATGGACAGATGAATCTATGACAGGCAGGTTGGTGAGAATGTGGTCAAGTGTGTTTTTTCCCTCTTGTTGGTTCCCTCACTGCCTGCCACAGACCCAGTCTAGCAGCTATGTAATTTAGGACTTAACCAGCTCAGTCAAAAGGGGTGCTACTGAGCCACTCTTGGTGATGGACATTGAAGTCCCCCACCCAGAGTGCATCCTCCAGGTGGTGTTCAACATGGAGGAGCACTGATTCATCCCCTGAGGGAGGGCAGTACGTGGCAATCAGCAGGAGATTGCCTTACCCATGCTTGACCAGATGCCATGAGACTTCATAGAGTCCGGAGTTGGGACTCCTGATGTCATCGGTAGCCAGGAATGTATCGATTTCTGTCTTGAGTATGTTCAATTATTAAGTTTGCACAGCCCTCCAGGCTAGAGAATTCCAGAAATTGACCAGCCTCTGAATGAAGAAATTCCTCCTCATCTCAGTCTTAAATAGCCTGCCTCTTATTCTGAGCCTGTGTCCTCTGGTTCTAGGCTCACCAGACAGGGGAAACATCCTATCCACATCTTCCCTGTAAGGATTTTGTAAGTTTCAATGAGATCACTTCTCATCCTTTGAAACAGCCCCAGTTTCCTCAATCTCTCTTCATAAGAAAATCCCGATATCCCAGGGATCAGTCTGGTGAATCTCCATTGCGCTCCCTCGATGGCAAGTATATCCTTCCTTAGGAGACCAAAACTGTGCACAATACTCCAGGTGTAGTCTCACCAAGGCTCTCAAGGAGCCCTAGCAAAACTGGAGTCAATGGGAATCAGGGGGAAAATTCTCCGCTGATTGGAGTCATACCTGGTACATAGGGAGATGGTTATGGTTGTTGGAGGCCAATCATCTCAGTTCACAGGACATAACTGCAGGAGATCCTCAGGCCAACCATCTTAAGCTGCTTCATCAATGACCTTCCTTCCATCATAAGGTCAGAAGTGGGGATGTTCGCTGATGATTGCACAATATTCAGCACCATTCACAACTCCTCAGATACCGAAGCAGTCCATGTCCAAATGCAGCAAGACCCGGACAATACCCAGGTTTGGGCTGACAAGTGGCAAGTAAGATTTGCACCAGACAAGTGCCAGGCAATGACCATTTGTAACAAGATAGAAGCTAACCATCATTATCTTGACATTCAAAGGCATTACCACCACTGACTCCCCCACTGTCAACATCCTGGGGGCTACCGTTGACTGGAAACTGAACTGGACTAGCCATATAAATACTGTGGCTACAAGAGCAGATCAGAGGCTAGGAATCCTGCGAGTAACTCATCTCCTGATTCCCCAAAGCGTGTCCATCATCTACAAGGCACAAGTCAGGAGTGTGATGGAATACTCTCCACTTGCCTGAATGAGTGCAGCTCCAACAACATTCAAGAAGCTTCACAGCATCCAAGACAAAGCAGCCTGCTTAATTGGCAACCCATCCAGAAATGTTCACTCCTTCCACTGCGGACCCACAGTAGCAGCAGTGTGTACCATCTACAAGATGCACTGCAGGAGCTCACCAAGGCTCTTTAAGCAGCACCTTGCAAACCCACGACTGCTACCATCTAGAAGGACAAGGGCAGCAGACACATGAGATCACCACCGCCTGAAGTTCCCCTCCAAGCCATACAGCAGCCTGACTTGGAGTATATTGCTGTTCCTTTACTGTCACTGGGTCAAAATCCTGGAATTCCCTTCCTAACAGCACTGTGGGTGTACCTACAGCACATGGACTTCAGCGGTTCAAGAAGGCAGTTCACCACCACCTTTTCAAGGGCAAATAGGGATGGGCAATAAATGCTGACCTAGCCAGCAACACCCATATCCAGTGACTGACTAATTAAAGCAAAAATACCCTTGCGATGAAGGCCAACATACCATTGGCCTTCTTAATTGTTTGCTCTACCTGCATGCTAGCTTTTAGTGACCCATGAACAAGGGTACCCAGGTTCCATTTGACATCAACACTTTTCAACATCTCATCATTTAAGAAATACTCTGCCTTTCTGCTTTTTCCACCATAGTGGATAACTTCCCATTTATACACATTATATTCTATCTGCAATGTTTTTACTCATTCACTTAGCCTGGTCAATTCCTCTTAAAACCTCCTTGCATCCTCCTCATAACTTTCATTCCCACCTAGTTTGTGTCATCAGAAAATTTGGAAATATTACATTTGGTCCTCACATCCTAATCATTTATATAGACTGTGAATACAATCACAAGCTGTGGCCCAAGCACTGATCCTTGTGGTACCCCATTAGTAATAGCCTGCCATCCTGAGAATAGCCCATTTATCCCTACTCTGTTTTCTGTCTATTAACCAATTCTCAATTCATAACAGTATATTACTCTCAATGCCACGTGCTCTAATTTAATACTGATTTCTTTCATTTCCTCATTTTTACCAGTCCCTTGGTTCCCTAGTATTTCTGGGAGATTTTCGATATCTTCCTCAGTGAAGACAGATGCAAAGTAATTGTTTAGTTTTTCCACCATTTCCCTGTTCTCCGTTATAAATTCTCCAGTCTCCGCCTGTAATGGACCCACATTTGTCCTCGCTAACATTTTCCTTTTCACATACCAAAAGAAGTTTTTACAGTCTGTCTTTGAGTTACTCACCAGCTTGCATTCAATTCTCCTTTCCCTTTCCTTATCAGTTTCTTAGTCATCCTTTGCTGGAATCTAAATTGCTCCCAATCCTCAGGCTTACCAAATCTTCTGGCAACCTTATTAATCACTTCCTTTAACTTCTTTTGTTAGCCATTGTTGATTCACCTTTCCTGTTGGTTAGGGGAATGCTTATTTGTTGTGGACCATGTAATACTTCTTACAAATGCTAGAAGGCTTATCCCTGATGGTTTGTATTTGGGTAATGTATGTAATAGCAAGAGAGTATTATATAGCCAGACCCATCTGTTGTTCATTGATACTTGAAAATACCTGAAGGACTGTTTGAATAAAGGACATGTATCTTTCTCTTATTCCGAGAGAAGAAGCAAAAGGGGCATGGAGGAGGAGAGAATACCCAGACCAGCTGAGACACCAGGGTACACTCGAGAGCTGAGAACTGGGACGGTAGGGGTTGGGGGAGCAGAGGTTGGTGGGGGGAAGTGGGACAAAGTGGAGAAATCCAGGTAAAGAGAGGGTGGAGAAGGAGGAGGTAATGAATGAGTGAGTGGGGATGGGAGGGAAAATAGCTGTATGTATGTGTATGGTCGGGGGAGGAGCTGATTTTTTACGATTGTGGGGTTGAGAGGGACTTCACCGAATCCCCTTTCACCATGGGGGCACTATATTGAAGCTTAGAAGGGTGATTTAGGTAGTCACAATCTCCTTGTTCAACAGAGGGAAAGCTAATGTTCCTACCCACTTGAAGCCTAATGATGTCACCCTTTGGAAATGGCCTAGAAGCATTACATTTCACTGCAGATCTCAAAGAGTGCTATAACTACATGATCCCTTGTCACAATGAACTTTCAGATGTTTTTGTCTCTCCCCTCAGCAGGTTATTACCAGAATCTCTCATCATCCACTATGTCATCGCATCTGGATGTTAGTCATTGCTTCTGCCAAACATTCAATGGCCCCACTGGAGCCAGCCAAAAAGAGGCTTGGTGCAGGGCTTTGAGGTCGTCAGGCGGGCATGATGGACAGGCCGGAGAGCACCTGGGAAATGGCCTACTGCCCACGATCAGCCCCTGACTGCAATTTCACGTGGGCTGGCCAATTAACGTCTGGCCTGTGTGAAACGTACGCTGAAAGGCCCACCGCTGCTGGGGTGGAGGCAGGAGGAGAACGAGCACTGAAGTCTATGCTAGTGCAGGGCAGTGCTCAATGAAAGCCCCCTGAAGGCAGAGAGCTGCCTCAGGGAGCTGAAGGATTTTAAGCCCTTAAATAAGAATCGCTCGCCTAAGTACATTGATGATAAAAAAAATCCACCCAAACATTTTTATTTTTTTTTTTATTATTATCGGCAACCTCATCCCGCCCTTAGATGAGATTTCCTCAAAAATCTAAAGGCCACCTGGCTGATTTGCCTGCCCGCCAACCATAAGGTTGGACGGGCAGTGAAAAATAGCAGTTCATTAATTGATTAATGCCCTTAATAGGCCTCTTAACGGTTGGTGGGCGCGCTGCTGACTCTCGCACGCACCCGCCAGCCAAAATATCGCGCAAGTGCGCGATGATGTCGGGGCACTCACCCAACGTCATCATGCGCCATTTCACGCCCGATCATTTGGGCGCACGCCCGCGGGATGTAAAATTGTGTCTTTGATGTTCTGGAATGGCGAAAACCTAACCAGCATTGAGGCATTGTTTACCATACCCATCGAAAATGATTGGAGGGAAGGCATAACACGCCAGGTGAAGTGGAGGGGGCAAGGGAAGTTCTTGACCAAGGTTTAGAAAATAAGCGGTATGTTTTTTTTTCCCACCATAATGCACAAGCCAGAACTTTTCACTCAGCATGCGGGCATGTGCCCAACACGCTTGAGTGTAAAATGACGCACGATGAGGTCGGGCAAGGGTCCCGACATCATCGCACACTTGCGCGATATTTCAGTTGGCGAGAGCGCATGGGAGTAGGCAGCACGCCCACCGACAATTAAGCAGCCTATTAAGGCCCTAATCAATTAATTGAGTGCAATTTCTTGCTGACTGTCCAACTGTTTGGTTGGCATGCGGGTGAAAAGTCCAAGTGTTATGAGACAACCTTTCGGTAAAGCCGAGTTATTTATAAATCCCAGAGGGAAGCTTTCAACAACTGTCATAACCTATATTTTTAAGTGGTATGTTTGAGATGCAACTCTAAATTCAGGAGTGAGACCACCAGTTCTCAAGAGATTTTACATTAATCTAAATGAAACATTTTATTAATTTACACAAGTTAAATATATACTCATGACTATAAATGACTACTATCATAACTTTTAACAAATTCCCAAACTAATCTCCATTAAGGCAACAGCAACCCATAGACTTGACCAGACATCAGGCAAAGTATTTTCACCTTACGAGTTTAAAATGAGGCTCCTTTCACTTTGGTTCCTGTGGAGACAGTTGGAGGCTTATAGCTGCCATCTTACATTGCCTCTGCCCTGCACAGACAAAACTGCCATCCTTATACCTAGTACATCTCATTGATTGTAAACTCTCATTGTATCACCAGCCTCTTATAACAATAAAACCCCTTTCATGGTACCAATTTTATTAGTAATATAAACATATTGCTTGGTCTCTGCTAGCTAGGTGCTAGATCTCACTCGCCTTCTTGAATGCTCTATTCAAAAAATGCAAATACACTCTACCTCTCTTGCAGCTCAAAACTAGCACAAATCAAAGCACCCAGTCTAGCTGGCTTGAATCCAATTAAGACACACCCACAGACTAAACCTCTATTTTAAAAGAAAAATATTTTCCAATAATATTATATACATTAATAATTTTCTGAGGCCAAGCGGCCTTTGCATTTTTGGTGAAACCTCATCCATGGGTGGGATGAGGTTTCAACCAGTGATTAAAGAAAACTTTTACACTCCTATTTAATATGTCCTTGCTCATGTGACAGAGTTACATGAGGGGACATGTTTTCATTATTTTTCATTTCTTTATTTTGAGTGCTGAAAATATTCAGCCCCCTGGGGCAGCTGTACGCCTGAGGGAGTGTTTACTGTACATACTCGCACGCATGCGTGAACTTCAGCGCTCGCCCTCCTCCCCCCCACCCCCCCCACCCCCGCCCCCCAATACCCAGGCAGCGCTGCAACGCATGATTCACACTGGTTGGCCATTAATTGACCAGCCAGCATGAAATCGTGGTCAGGGCCCGATCGCGGGCAGCGTTCGGTTTCCTGACCACTCCCGGGCCCGCCCGCCCGATGAGGGCAAAGTTCTGCCCATAGGAAATTGCACTGAAGTTAGGCATATATGTTGACCGGGTGAATCGAGGCTATTGAATAGGCCCGGTGGCCTGTGCAAGAAAACACATCTCATTTTGTCTACTCGAGCAGGTTGTAGGTCACAGCTGTTTGCCAATGCTTAAAATGTATGACCTTGACTGCATGGGTGTACCACTAACAATGACTATTCAAATGTTGGGCTACTAGAAAAAAAGCAAATTGAAGTTGTGATAGGAATGGTTCGAAATAGCCTTTTAGTCAAGAAAACCTTACCTACTCAAGGTAGGCTGAATTATCCCTGAGGCATTCCCTTTCTTTTTCAGAGTCAAGGAAGGAGCTGATTGCAGTACTACAAAGTGTTTCTTCTCAGCTGAACCCTGATGCTGCTGAACGTGATGAAGGTGCGGTCACACAGGCAGCGAAGAAAGGGAAGGTTAACAGCAGTGCAAATCCGGATGGCCCCACAAAACAACGGGGTGAAAGGTGAGGATTAGCTCAGCCTACGTTGGAGGTGAGCCGGCTTATGTGTACAGCAATAATAGAAGAGCTTGGTAACAGCCAGGAGGAAATGGAAAGTACCTTGACTGCTTCAACCTCCAGGCCCAGTAACCCTGTATAGCGGATGACATATAGAGCCAGCACATCACAGCCAGCCAGTGGAAAGGAGGCAAGTGACAGTGAGTCTAAGGCTCAAAACGTAGCCTCGTCCAATCAAAGTGAAATGATTGAGCCAACAAATTTCAGAGGCCCTCTAGCACCATCATCATTCTCAAGGTCTCATTCTGACCTTCTGCTTCTGATGGAACCCACATGGGTGGGTTATGCTCAAGCAGGGCCTGGTAGCATCCTCACTCCCACACCACTCTACCCAGCTGCAAACATGCCGGAGCTGAATTATCCAGTTGTGCCGGGAGGTTGGGGGGTGGGGTGGGTATTTTATCCAGCTACTGACAAACAATAAAACACCCTTGGCCCTGTCAGAATCACAGAACGACATAGATAAGCTAAGACAGGAGAATGAAGTTCTGCAGGCAGAACTTCAGAGACTTCAAGGCCTAATGAACAGCTGGGCCAAGGCAGGAACAGGTCCGTTGAACAGCAAACTTGGTAAGGAATTCCATGCTGCACTTCACAAATCATTGGATCCCCCACAGCTCCTGAATTTCTAACCCTGGGCTTCCTCCAGACAGTCATCGATGATTTTCTCTTTCCTGGAAAGGTACAATTTATGCGTGACATTGTTGTTTACTTGGAGGACAATGTTTGCGATGAGAGCAAACCTGAAAGTGAAAATTTGGGAAGTACTTGGAGCACCCCCTCTTCCTCTCTCCATGATGTAAATTCAAGTCTCACTGAGAGCTCACAACATCGTACATTTTGTTTTGGGTACAACTTAAACCCTAATTCTGCAAGTCTGTACTCCCAGATTACTGACTTTAACCACCAGGCAACAGGAGACAGTCTGGTGAAGTAACTCAGGGAACTTTACTGAAGTTATAAAGTAATACTTAACAAAGCAGGGCAGTGACTTTCCAGGCACACTACCTTCCTTGGTTCCTGGTTTGGCTTAGGGTACGAGTTGGCACTCAAACTTCCTCTCTGTCACTTCTGTGGTTTTCTGGCTCTGTAAGCATTTTTTTTTTGAAAAATATATTTTATTCGTTAAATATCTGAATGAACATTACAAAACATTTCTAAATCACCATTACAAAAAGTACAATCATATTCAACTTTTACCCATGGGTCATGAAGTGTTTCAATACAATAAATGAATATTACAGTCTTTTCAATATGGTCATTACTGACAGTCAGACAGTGCAGTGGTATTGGAGTTATCAACATACGTCATGTTGCCCTCTGAGGTGCTTCAATACAATTAGTGTTCACTACATGCGATCTTTGTGAGCCGTACAGCCCAAGAGGTCAATGCAATTCCCAGCCCCTTGATGTGCTATTACAGAGAGGTATTAGACAACAACCCTTGCTCTGTAAACATCAACTTCAAACTTGAGGCATGTGCCATGATCACTGAAAGCTGCTGCTTACTAACCCTTTCCAAATCACAACCCACAGCCTGACCAGTGGTATACCTGAACCATGATTGGTCCAGGCGGTGCACGATTAGATTCTAATTGGCTAGGTGGTGCACGTACATGGTCACTTACTGAATACTCTGAGCTCATTGTCTTGTTGCTTAATTGTTGTGACTTCCTAATTAAAACAGATCATAAACAAAAATACCTGGAAAAACTCAATAGGTCTGACAGCATCTGTGGAGAGGGACACAGTTGATGTTTCGAGTCTGGATGACCCTTCATCAGAACATCCAGATTCGAAACGTCAACGGTGTCCCTCTGCACAGATGCTGTCAGACCTGCTGAGTTTTTCCAGGTATTTTTATTTTTGTTCTAGATTTCCAGCATCTGCAGTACTTTGCTTTTAAATCAGATAACACATCTTACTGTGCCTGCTGATCACTTATCAATAACTGTTTTTCAAGGCCACCTGCTGAGTGATGTGGATATTGTGTTTGGAATGAGCTACTTTTAAAACAAATCGCAAAGTTACTTATAACTTTAAGCCAAGCAATATCGAACTATTGCAGGGAATTACACAGTCAATAACACTTAAAGATCTATACAGTGTATAAACTATGTTCATAGCAATAATCAGTGTTTAAAGAGTGAGGTAGTGAAATATCCTTGTACATTCAATTAATACAGTTAGGAGTGGCAAGTGACAGGATATTGCTCATTCAAACTTGAACAATTGCAATTCTCACACTGATCTTGCAGCGATCTGCAATTAACACTATCTGCCAATTAATTCTGTCTGCTTTTAGAATAACAGAGTCACATGATACAAAGGTGTTAAAGTTTAATCAAATTATATACTTTGATTGTGTGATTATAACTAAACCAAACTAGTCATTAAACATCACTTTCCCTACATATTCCCCACATTGAAAATGCCTGCAACTGGATCCCATTTGCAACGTTCGCAGTGAACAGTCATATCACAATAATCCATTATGTGGTCCCATTTGCAGTGGCTATCCGAAAGCGACCTGATCCCCAGGCTTTCTGTTGGGGCTGCATTGATGAGAATCAGCAATTGTATTAGTCCAAGCTTCCTTCTGATCGATGTGAAACTGAAAGAAAAAAAGTGGAGCGTTTATTTTTGCACAGCTTTTAACTGAATGATATGGTACCATTTCATCTCTACCATTTGTTTGCCTGGAATGGTACCAAATATGTGGCTGGATTCAATTTGTCTATTATGGAAAATGGTCCTTTCCATTTTGGTTCGAATTTACAACATGACGCTGCAGAACAGGTTTAACATTTATAAGACGATGCTGTCACTCTCAACTTTTCTACCCGACACTCCCCATTATTAAAACATTCCTTATATTTTTACACAGGTCACCAGTGCCCTATGTCAGGACAGTCATCATGAGTTGATGTCAGTGTAACTCACTGAGCAAATAAAAAGACGTGGCCTGGTTTCTCTTGTAACACAACCACTGAGTAACCTTACGTGGCAGCCCTCAAGACTGTGGAAAAGGCAAAATTGTCAGTGATGGCAGCCGCTGCACATACTGTTCCCAAGGGATTTCCTGGCCAGACAGCAGGGCCGCTGCAGGAACAGACAGAGAGAAACCTTTACTGCGAAAGGATGTTCAAGCTGTTAAGGGTAAATACATACATTTACCAGTAATCAGGCATATAAAGGCAAGTACATGCATTGCATGTATAGTATTCTCAGGCGGTTAAGTGAACACACTGAGTTCTGGGATTTAGTACTGAGTTATCAGTGATTACTCTAATCATTGCTCAGACTATGATGCTTTAATTGGCACCAAGAAGGGCAAAGTATCCAACACACTTGATAGAGCCTGTGGAGATCATCATTTATTGGAAATCATGTGAAAGTGTCCTTGTAATGAAACCTTGCATTTTAAGGGCAGGAGTCCTAGCATTCTACATATTTTCCCATAATTGCCTTCACCATAAAATGTAGCCAGTCACGGGAGCTTGCTTTAAAATCTTTCAAACTTGTTTGATTTGCTCATTCAAGATAAACTCTAACCTCCTTTAGAGTCATAGAGTCATAAAAGTCTACAGCACAGAAAAAGGCCCTTTGGCCCATTGAATCTGCACCAGTCAAACAAGTATCTAACTATTCTAATCCCATTTTCCAGCACTAGGCCTATAGCCTTGTATGCCATGGCATCGCAAGTGCACATACTTCTTAAATGTTATGAGGGTTTCTGCCTCTACCACCCTTTCAGACAGTGAGTTCCAGATTCCCACCACCCTCTGGGTGAAAAAATTCTTCCTCACATCCCCTCTAAACCTCCTGCCCCTTACCTTAAATTTATGCCCCCTGGTTATTGATCCCTCCACTAAAGGGAAAAGTTCCTTCCTGTCTACCCTAACTATGCCACTCATAATTTTATACACCTCAATTATGTCCCCACTCAATCTCCTCTTCTCCAAGGAAAATCAGGCCAGTCTATCCAATCTCTCCTCATAATGAAAACTCTCCAGCCCAGGCAACGTCCTGGTAAATCTCCTCTGCACTCTCTCTAGTGGAATCACATCCTTCCTATAATGCAGATTCCAGAACTATATGCAATACTCTAGCTGTGGCCTAACCAGCGTTTTATACTGCTCCAGCATAACCTCCCTGCTCTTATATTCTATGCCTCAGCTAATAAAGGCAAGTATCCCATATGCCTTCTTAACCACCTTATCTACCTGTCCCGCTACTTTAAGGGACCGGTGGACATGCACACCAAGGTCCCTCTGATCCTCGGTACTTCTCAGGGTCCTACCATTCATCGTGTATTCCCGTGCCTTGTTTGTCCTGCCCAATTGCATCACCTCACGCTTATCCAGATTAAATTCCATTTGCCACTGATCAGCCCATCTGACCAGCCTGTCTATATCGTCCTGTAATCTAAGGCTATCCTTCTCACTATTTACCTCCACCAATTTTCATGTCATCCGCAAACCTACTGATCAACCCTCCCACATTCAAGTCTAAATCATTTATATATACCACAAACAGCAAGGGACTTAACACTGATCCCTGTGGAACCCCACTGGACACATGCATCCAGTCACAAAAACACCCCTCGACCATCACCATCTGCTTCCTGCCACTCAGTCAATTCTGGATCCAATTTGCCAAATTGCCTTGGGATCCCTTGGACTCTTATCTTCCTTATCAGTCTCTCAAGTGGGACCTTATCAAAAGCCTTGCTGAAGTCCAAGTAGACTATGTCAAATGCATTGCCCTCATCTACACACCTGGTCACCTCTTCAAAAAATTCAATCAAATTAGTCAAACATGACCTCCCCTTAACAAAACCATGCTGACTGTCCTTGATTAATCCCTGCCTCTCCAAGTGTAGCTTAATTTTGTCCCTCAGAATTGCTTCCAATAGCTTCCCCACCACTGAGGCTAGACTGACTGGCCTGTTGTTCCCTGGTTTATCCCTTCCTCCCTTCTTGAATAATAGTACCACATTGGCTGTTCTCCAGTCCTCTTGGCACCTCTCCTGTGTCCAGAGAGTTATTGAAAATTATTGCCAGTTCCCCTGCTCTCTCCTCCCTTGCCTCACTCAACAGCCTGGGATACATTTCATCTGGGCCTGGAGATTTATTTACTTTTAAGCCTGCCAGACCACTTAGAACCTCCTCCCTTTCTATGCTAATTTCTTTAATTATATCACAGTCCTTCTGCCTGATTTCCATACTCAAACCATCCCTCTCACTTGTGAACACCACCACAAAGTATTCATTCAGAACCCTACCTACGTCTTCCAGCTCCACACACAAATTACCACTATGGTCCTCAATGGGCCCTACTCTTTCCCTAGTTATCCTCTTACTCTTAATGTACTTGTAAAATAACTTTGGACTTTCCTTTATTTTACCTGCCAATGCTTTTTCATGCCCCCTTTTTGCTCTCCTAATTTCTTTTTTAAGTTCCTCCCTACACATTCTATACCCCTCTAGGATTTCCGCTGTTGTGAGCCCTTGGTATCTGCCACAGGTCTCCCTTTTTCTCTTTATCCAATCCTGTATATCCCTCAACATTCAGAGTTCTCTGGATTTGTTGTTCTCACCCTTAGTCTTTACTAGAATATGTTGGCCCTGTACCCTCCCTATTTCCTTCTTAAATGAGTCCCACTGCTCTGACACAGGCTTAACTAAAAGTAGCTGCTCCAAATCCACTCTGGCCAAATCATATCGGATCTTATTAAAATCGGCCTTCCCCCAATTTAGAACTCTGATTTCTGGCCCATCCTTGTCCTTTTCCATAACAACCTTGAATCTAACAGAGTTATGATTATTATCTGCAAAATGCTCCCCCACTGATACCTCTACCGCTAGCCCGGCTTCATTTCCTAAAGTTAAGTCCAGGACCGCCCCCTCTTGTAGAACCTTCGATGTACTGGCTTAAAAAGCTCTCCTGGATGCATTTTAAGAATTCTGCTCCCTCTAAACCTATCACACTATGACTAACCCAGTTAATGTTGGGGAACTTGAAATCCCCAGCTATTATTGCCCTATTATTTTTACACTTCTCTGAAACTTGCCTACATATCTGCTCTTCTATTTCTCTCTGACTGTTTGGGGGCCTATAGTACACTCCCAGCAATGTGATTGTTCTTATTTTGTTTTTAAATTCTACCCATATGACTTCATTTGTGGAGCCTTCTAAGATGTCATCCCTACTTACTGCTGTAATTGATCCCTTTACCAATATTGCGATTCACCCTCCTCTTTTAGCTCCTTCCCTGTCTCGCCTGAAGACCCCATATCCTGCCCCTCTCTCAACCATGTCTCAGTGACAGCAATGACATCATACTTCCATGTGTTAATTTGTGCCCTTAATTCATCTGCCTTATTCGTCAGATTCCTTGCATTAACATAAATACCATCCAACCATGCCAAGCTCCCTTGTGTCTTAACTGGCCTATAATTTCTATGCCTTGCTCTATCTTCTAATTTTGGCTGTGCATCTCCCCCTGCTGAACCTCCTCTCAGGATCCCATCCCCCTGCCAAGTCATCTTAAACCCTCCCCAACAGCACTAGCAAACCTCCCCGCAAGGATGTTGGTCCCATTCTGGTTCAGGTGCAACCCATTCGCCTATACAGGTCCCATCACCCCCAGAAATGGTCCCAAATGTCCCAGAAATCTAAAGCCCTTCCTCCTGCACCATCTCTCCAGCCCCCCATTCACCTGGACCAACCTTCTATTTCTATACTCACTAGCGCATGGCACTCGAAGTAATCCAGAGATTACTATCTTTGAGGTCCTGTTTTTTAATGTTTCTCAGCTCCCTAAATTCTGCTTGCAGGATGTCATCCTGCTTTTTACCTATATTGTTGGTACCAATATATACCATGATCTCTGTCTGTTTGCCCTCCCCCTTTAGAATGCTCTGCAGCTGTTCAATGACATCCTTGACCCTGGCACAAGGGAGGCAACACATCATCCTGGAGTCATGTCTACGGCTGCAGAAACGCGTGTCTGTTCCCCTTACTATCGAGTCTCCTACCACTATTGCTCTTCCCCTCTTTTTCCTCCCCCCTGTGCAGTTGAGCCATTCACAGTACCAGCTGTGGCTGCACTCCCCAGAGGAACCGTCACTCTCACCGTTTTCCAATACAGAGAAATGGTTCTCGAGCGAGATGCACCCTGGGGATTTATGGTTTTATGGCTAGAATCTTCTGGTCGGCGTGTGGGGGTGAGCCCCGCTCGCCGATGTGTAAAATGACGCACGGTGACATCGGGTGAGCGTCCTGACATCACCTCGCATCATTCAGATCTTCAAGTCAGCGGGCGCGCACCAGAGTCGGCTGCAACCCACCAAGCTGTCGAAGGCCTATTAAGACCATTTAAATACCAATTAAATTAATTAACTGAGCTGCCCGTTCAACCTTAAGGTTGGCGGTCAGGTGAAGAGCCCAGGCGGCCTTCGCATTTACCATGAAACCTCATCTACGGACAGGATGACGTTTCATGAAGTGTTTATAAACTGAATAAAACTTTTCATTAAAGTTCATCGACGTGCCCCAGCTCATGTGACACTGTCACATGAGGGGACATGCCTTAAAAATTTTTTCTTTCTTTATTAAAATTTCTGTTAATGAAACTAATCTCCCTGAGGCAGGCCCCAAGTCAGCCTATTCCCCCCCCCACGCGCACCAGGAGCGCACAGCGCTTCCGGGTACGAGTCACGCTGGGCAGGCCTTAATTGGCCCGCCCACGTAAAATGGTGGCACGCGGCTGATCGCGGACAGCGATTGGCTGCTTGCCTACCCATGCCCGCTCCCACTCAGACCCCCCACCCAACAGGGAGAAAATTCTTCCCTATGTATTTTATGGTTTTCTCAAGCATGTACAGTGGAAAGGTTTTCTGGGCTGTATGAAAATAATGAATAAAATTCAGAAATTACTTAAGTAATTATTTTCCTTATGCTTTTCAGTGTATTGCGTTGCTGATCATTTTTGATGTCAATGGTCGCTTTAGATTCCTTCGAGCACTTTCGATTGAATTTGATGTCAAAAATGGCGACAATGCTGCTGACTGCATGAAAACCTCATCCCAAATTACGTTTGATGTCCAATGGCTGCTGCTCATTTTTGAGTTAATTGAGTGCATTTGAACGTAAAAATGATGTCAAAATGTTCTGGTTGGGCTGGTCCTATCTCATATTTCTTCACTGGCCCATTTCAAAACTCTGAATTGTTCAAAATTTCCACCTAATTGGACAGCAGTTGAATCTGAGAACAAAGCCCAGAAGCAAGATAAACAAAATAATGAATGAATCAGTGGCAGAAGAGGTTTAATATGGCCAAATGTAAAGGAGTGCAGGCAGGAAAAGTACTGCAGGAATGATGTCAAAAAAATACAGCGTGAAGATGAAAGTTGAGCAATATGGACAAAAGAATAAAACATGAGTCAGAGGTAGTTGTGCTCATCGGGTACAAAACTCTGGTCATGCAGCTTAAGTAATGTAACCAGTTCTGATCACTGAAACAGAGGAACCAATGTCTGGAATTGAGACAGAGAAGGGTTACGTAACTGATCTTTGGTGTCAGTGACTGAGTCATTTGGAATAAATGGAGATTGCAGCTTTCAGAGGAAACAGCTAAACGTTGACCTTGTAAAGGAATGCAAAGCGACACAGGCACAGGAGTGAGTCAATCAACTCCTCATTCCTGTTCCTAATTTGTTTGATCAAGACTGATCTGTGCTTCTGCTCTACTTACCTACCTCTTCAGGACGTCTTGATCTCACAAAATCTATCGATCGCAGTGTTAAAAAATTCAATTGACCCAGCATCCTCAGCCTTCTAGGAGAAAGAGTTGCAAATTTCCACTGCCCAGTTTGTGAAAAAGTGCTTCCAAAATTCGCTCCTAAAATGCCTAGCTGTAATATGCCCCCCAGCAGAGGAAAACATTCCATTGTGTCTATTCTATTAAATTCCTTTATCACTAAATACCTTGATTAGATCGCCCCTTAGCCTTCTCAATGCAATATCAATAAATGCAATCCCTCCACATCCAATAAATCCTTGCTGAGCTCTGGTATAGTAGTCCAGGTGGAGCTTGACCAAGTATCTGTACAACAGAAGCCTAACTTCTTCCCCTTTGTATTCTAGCATTTTCTCAACATTTTTCTATTAGCTTTTTTTTATTCATTTCTGGGCTGTAGCCATAAGAATATTAAGAGTAACAGAACAAAGGTGGGTAGATGGAGTTAAAATGCAGATCAACTGTTGGCATGAAAACATGCTTTGTATCAAATAATGATTTATTGCTGAAGAAGGAGACATGTCTAAGCATTTTGTCTTGCACTTATCAGGACACTCGCAAGGATACCAATATAAGGAAGAAAACAACAATTTTATAACCAACCCGCTGAAGGAGGAAGACCTTGGTGGGGTTCATTCTCTCTTTCTAATCCAACTTGCAAGTTTTTGAACCCCATTTGCTGATTGTAACTACCCAGGCGCTGCAGACAGAGACTTCTTAAAGGAACTATAACCCGCATATATACTGACTATATACTGTCTCCAGAAGAACAGACAAGTCATCTGTCTACATGTCTACATACTGTCTACCTCCTTAAATCACTTTGCCAAGGGAAAGCAGCAGGACCTCAGAATTCAGTCTGAAGCCAGCCAAGTCACCAACCCTCCACAAACTGTACACCCTTCAGTTTTTATCAGACTCTAATTTGTTTAATCCATGTGAACTTTGAGAGTGTGTTTCTGTGTGTGTGAACTTTGAGAGTGTGAGGGTGTGTGTACATTTATGCACGTGTGTGCGTGTGTGTGTGAACTTTGAGAGAGCGTGTGTGTGTGTGTGTGAACTTTGAGAGAGCGTGTGTGTGTGCGTGTGCGTGTAAACTTTGAGTGTATGTGTGTATGTTTATGCACACGTGCACGTGTGTGTGTGTGAATTTTGAGTGTGTGTGTGTGTGCATGTAAACTTTGAGAGAGTGTGTGTGTGTACAAAAGTCAAATCATATTTTATTATTTTTGCTTAAACCAAATTGAGTATGATAAAAGCTATCCTCTTATGTTTGTTAAAACTCAAGAAAACCTGTCTGATTGTGTCTTTTATGATCAAAGCGCGTAGATGGTTAAATACCTACTGAATTGGCAAGTATATCCTTTTACAAAAAACCTGTTGAGGTCAAACGAGGAGTGGGAAAAGAGAGGGGAGCCACCCTACCACTCCTCACCTGATTGTAACACTGTAATCAAATTGTATCATGTACAGGCTCAAGGGGCTGAATGGCCTACTCCTGCTCCTAAGAAGATCAATGTCTCAGCCCTAAAAGAGCCCAATTAGAAAGGAATCCCAAGTGCAGCTCACAGCCAATCTCGAAAACCTTCAATTCCAGAAGATTTGGGATCAAATAAAGTCAGCTGTACCAGACTCCTATGCCAAGACCATTAGGCTCAAGCACAATCATCACCAGGACTGGTTTGCCAAAAATTATACTCAAATATGTCACGTCCTGGAACAAATGAACAGCCTTCGTTGCCTGGGAAAATAACCCAAGGTTGCAACTCAAGAAGGTAGCATTCCATGGCTGACACCCAGAGACAAATCCCAAAGATAAAAGACATGTGGTGGGAAGAGAAAGCCCAAGAGATCCAACAATATGCTGGCCATGATGACCTACAAAGCTTTTTTGAACCCACCAGTGTTAGAAGTCAAATGGACAAAATCTCTTTCATTCACATTTCTCTTCTTAAGGGTGTCAATGTCATCTGTCAATGCTGGAAAGAATATTTTGAACAACTCCTTAACGGTGAATCCACAGTGGCAGCTGATATTCTCCAGGTTGTGTCTCAGCACCCCGTGGTAGAATCATTGGGTGAATCGCCATCAATGGGAGAGCTGCAACAAGCAATCAAGCAGATGAATAAAACAACATTGCCTGCAGCCCCAGTGGTATTCCAGCTGGTGGACTTTAACTTTCATCAAGACTCCATGGGCTCATCCTATGGATTTTGGAGGAGTAAGAAATCCACCCCTGACTTCAGGAATGTGACAATTGTAATTATTTACAAGAATGGAGATAAATCATGTTGTGGAAACTGACCAGCATTTTCCTCTAGTCCGTAGCAGGGAAAATCCTGACACACGTTCTCCGGAATTGTTTAATTCCTGTGGCTGAGGAAATCCTCCCAGAAACACAGTCTGGCTTTAAATCTTCCCAAGGAACCTCTGACATAGTCTTTGTTGCCAGGCAAATCCAAGAAAATTGTCGAGAAAACCAATGAATCCTTCATTGCATTCACCGGCCTGACCAAAGCAAATTGCAAGGCTCTGTGGATGATGTTCCAGAGATTTAAATGTCCAAGAAATTTCATCACAATCCTCAAATTGATTGATGATAATATGACTACAAATGTCTTGAGAGCGAGGTCTGAAACAGCCACCTTCAAAATCCGGACCAGTGCCAAGGGAGGCTTTGTGATAGCCCCCTTAATACTTACAATCTACCTGACAGTGGCTATTCATCTGATCAAAGATCAACTGCTCTCTGGTGCCATTATTCAATGTCACCTAAATGGAAACCTCTTTAACCTCAGTTGCCACCTTGCCTAAACCAGACATACCTGACCTACATTCTGCAGATGACTGCAGTGCCATTGCTCACTTTGCACCAAATTTGCAAGCCACTCTAGATTTCGTCAGTTCTGGATACAAGAAACTTAGCCTGCCCATGAATGTTGCCAAAACAAAGCTCACATAGCTACCCAAACCTGGGCAGTCAAATATTCCACCTGTCATATATGTTAAAGGCGAGACTGTGGGACACATTGAGCACTTCCCCTACCTTGGCAGCCATCTCTATCAAAAGGCTAACTTGACAAGGAGATCCAACATCAGATCAGCTAAACCATTTAAGCCTTCTACAGACTATGGCAGCAAGTCAACAAAAGTCCTAGTGGACAGACCAGTTGTCACCACCATGCCCCTGTACAGCAGTGAGACCTGGACTGTGTATCACCGACACACAGGAGCACTCAAGAAATTCCATTAGCAATGTCTCCGCCTCATTCTCCAGATTCACTGGGAGGACCGCCGAACAAACGCTTGAATGCAGCTCCACAAGAATTCAGGCAAAACTCCTGAAAAATCAACTTTAAGGGTCTGGGAGGGGACACTGTGCCTGGATAAATAGCCAAAAACTGTCTCCTCTGCCAGGTCCTGTTTTCTCAGCTCTCACAAGGCAAAAGTTCCAGGGGAGGGCAAAGAGAACCCATTTTAAACACACTCTGAAACTCTCCTTGAAGCGCAGCAGCATTGACATTAAAGACTGGGAGGAACTTGCTACCAGTCGTTCAGAATAGGCGACAACTTGCCCATCGGATTGCATCACGCCGTGACTCCCAACGTCTTAATGATGAGGCCGAGCAGCAGCAGAGAAGGAGATAAAAGGAAACAACTCCTGCCATCCAGATCCCAATACATCGTGGGACGTTCTGCCCTATGTGGCCAAAGGTATGCCAGTCGAGAAGCAGCCTGCTCAGTCACGTGAAGGCACATGGCGGAAACTCCGGCGCCTGAGTAGATGTCATCCTTGAGTCGAGAAAGAGTTGATGATCATGTTCTTATGCCCCTATCTTCCTGGTTGTCAGCTGCGGCTCAGTGATGCCACTCTTGCCTCTGAGTTAGGAAAAAAGAGAGACTTGCATTTTTCTAGTGCCTTTCATGACCTCAGGACATGTCAATGTGTTTTACAGCTAGCAAAATGCTTTTTGAAGTGCAGTGGAAGTTTGTAATGTTAGAAGGTGAGAAGGTTATGCAGAAACTTCAGTAGAAACTCTGGGCTGACACTTGCAGCATTGAAGTGGGTGGTGGGGCGGGGCGGGGGGGGGTGGTTGCTAGTGGTTACAATTTATCAGATGAGATGTTAAACCGTGGCCCCTTTAACTCCTCTCAAATGAATGTGAAAGACCCCATGACACTATTTCAAAGAGGAGCAGCAGAGTTTTCTTGCTGTCTTTGCCAACACTTATCTCTCAAGATCACTCAAAGTCAAAAAGCAGATTACCTGCACTCGATCACATTGCTGTTTGTAAGAGCATGCTCTGTCAACTTTAGTTGGTTACATTACAACAGTGACTACAATTAAAAAATATTTCATTGACTTCAAAGTGCTTTGGGATGTCCTTAGGTGGTGAAAGGTGTAAAACTGCAAGACCTCCCTACCTGTGCATGAGCCTTTAGTGATGTGTGCACTTGGACATATAAATTCCTTATTCTTTCTCACAGCTCCTAGTCTCTCATTTGCTGATTTGTCTTTCTCAGATCCAAAATGGATGACTTTTCCCCTCATGGAAGTCTATCTGAGATAGCTTTGTTCATCATTCATCCACCCTGAAATGTACCCATGCTGAAACTTAACACCACAATAAAGCTGGATCACACCTGCTCTCACTTCTAGGGCATGATGACACTGTGAGCAAATTCCTGCCTCTGATTCAGCAAATCTCACCAGGTATTAAATAATAAGTCAGTTTATGAGAGAAATATCACAGCATTCATCCTGATCCTAACATCAGCTGAAAAACATCAATCGGAAATGCGAATCTAGAATGTTACATGGCAGTGAGATACTGGGTCAAACTATGAAAGACAAAGTTGAGGCTGATGTTCAGAATTGTCTTCACACAATAGCCTGAATGTCACAGGTAGGGCAGACATCCCGATGTCAGCAGGAAATGTGTGTCACCAGCACACACACCCAGGGGGACTTCCCCATGAGTTATATGGACATTGGGAAAGAAAGTAGCTGTTGCCAGGGCTGCTGTCCAACTAATAACAGCAGCTTGGTCCCCAGTAGCTGCCGGCCCAATCAGAACCACGGCAGCTCAACACCTCAGTAGCGCCATCTGGAGCAGTGGCCACTGCCAAGGCAGGCAGAAGAGCTGGGGGCCTATAGAAGGTAAGCAAAAATATATTGTAAAAAACACAGAGCTGAGTGCAAGCAGGGAAAGCCCAAAAGAGAAATCGCTGGGGCTGTGGGGGGCAGCCTTCCCCTACTGGAGTCCCCTCTTTGCTTTATAAACCTATACCCTCACTGGCTGCCACTGGAAGGTCACCTCCATTCAGCTGGCATGTGATGGGGTCAATCTGAAGTCGGAAAAATTCCAATGGCACCCCTAACTGGGCCTTTACCCAAGGAAATTGGCTGCTCTCCTCAAGAAGCAGCCCGCCTGATTCAGTCCATGGAATTAAACCAGGTGGAGCGCCCGGCATTGTCCTAGGCACCGGAAACAACAATGGCAAAATCAGACCTGTCAACCCTGCTAGGTCCTCCTAACTAATATCTGGGGGATAGTGCCTAACTTGGGAGAGCTGTCTCACAGGCTAGTCAAGCAACAACCTGACATAGTCATCCCCACAAAATCATAACTTACAGATAATGTCCCGGACACCACAATCACCATCCCTGGGTATGTCCTGTCCCACTGGCAGGACAACCCAGCAGAGGTGGCAGCATCGTAGTATACAGTCAGGAGGGAGTTGCCCTGGGAGTCCTCAACGTCGACTCCAGATCCCATGAAGTGTCATTATATCAGGCCAAAAATGGGCAAGGAAACCTCCTGCTGATTACAATGTACCACCCTCCCTCAGAGGATGAACCAGTGCTCCTCCATGTTGAACACCACTTGGAGGAAGCACTGAGGGTGGCAAGGGCACAGAATGTACTCTGGGTGGAGGACATCAATATCCATCTCTAAGAATGGCTCGGTAGCACCAGTACTGACCAAGCTGGCCGAGTCCAAAAGGACAGAGCTGCTAAACTGGATCTGCAGCAGGTGGTAAGGAAACCAACATGAGGGGAAAAAATACTTGACCTCATCCTCAACTTGCCTGCTGCAGATGCATCTGTCCATATCAGTATCGGTAGGGGTGACCATCGCACAGTCATTGTGGAGACGAAGTCCCACCTTCACAGTGAGGATACCCTCCATTGTGTTGTGTGGCACTACCACTGTGCTAAATGGGATAGATTTTGAACAAACCTATCAACTCAAGACTGGGCATCCATGAGGCACTGTGGGCCATCAGCAGCAGCAGAATTGCACTCAAACACAATCTATAACCTCATGGCCCAGCATATCTCCCACTCTACCATTACAATTAAGCCAAGGGATCAATCCTAGTTTAATGAAGAGTGCAGGAGGGCATGACAGGAGCAGCACCAGGCATACCTAAAAATGAGGTGTTAACCCAGGGAATTTATAACACAATACTACTTGCATGCCAAAGAGCATAAGCAGCAATTGATAGACAGAGCTAAGTGTTCCCACAATTAATCGTTCAGATCTAAGCTTTGCAGTCTTGCCACATCCAGTTGTGAATGGTGGTGGACAATTCAACAACTCACAGGATCAATGATGGGAGAGCCCAGTACATCAGTGCAAAAGATAAGGCTGAAGCATTTGCTACAATCTTCAACCAGAGAGTGCCAAGTGCATTCTTCAGAGGTCCCCAGCATCACAGATGACAGTCTTCAGCCAATGTGATTCACTCCACGTGATATCAAGAAATAGCTGAAGGCACTGGATACTGCAAAGGCTTTGGGCTTTGACAATATTCCGGCAATAGTACTGAAGACTTGTGCTCCAGAACTTGCCGCGCCCCTAGCCAAGCCGAACCAGTACAGCTCCAACACTGGCATCTACCTGGCTATGCGGAAAATTGCCCAGGTATGTCCTGTACACAAAAAAGACAAATCCAACCCGGCCAATAACCACCCCATCAGTCTACTCTCCATCATCAGAAAAGTAATGGAAGGGGTCATCAACAGTACTATTAAGCAGTACTTGCTTAGCAATAACCTGCTCAGTGATGCCAAGTTTATGTTCCGACAGGGCAACTCAGCTCCTCACCTCATTAAAGCCTTGGTTCAAACATGGACAAAAGAGCTAAACTTCCGAGGTGAGGTGAGAGTAACTGCCCTTGTCCTCAAGGCTGCATTTGACTAAGCATGGCATCAAGGAGCCCTGGCAACACTGGAGTCAATGGGAATCAGGGGGAAAGCTCTCCGCTGATTGGAGTTATACCTAGCACAAAGGAAGATGGTTGTCGTTGTTGAAGGTCAGTCATCTCAGCTCCAGGATATCACTGAAGGAATTCCTCAGTGTAGTGTCCTCAGCCCAACTATCTTCAGCTGCTTCATCAATGACCTTCCTTCCATCATAAGGTCAGAAGAGGGGAATTTCACTGACGATTGCACAATGTTCAGCACCATTCACGACTCCTCAGATACTGAAGCAGCTGATGTCCAAATGCAGCAAGACCTGCACAATATCCAGGCTTGGGCTGACAAATGACAAGTAACATTCCTGCCACACAAGTGCCAAGCAATGACCATCTCTAACAAGAGAGAATCTAAACATTGCCCCTTGATGTTCAATGGTATTACCATCTCTGACGCCGCACTATCAACATCCTGGGGGTTACCATTGACCAGAATCTGAACTGGACTAGCCATATAAATACTGTGGCTTCAAGAGCAGGTCAGATGATAGGAATCCTGTGACAAGTAACTCATCTCCTGATTCCACAAGGCCTGTCCACCATCTACAATGTACAAGTCAGGAGTGTGATGGAATACTCCCCAATTGCCTGGATGAGTGCAGTTCCAACAACACTCAAGAAGTTTGATGCCATCCAGGACAAGGCAGCCGCTTGATTGGCACCACATCCACAAACATTCACTCCCTCCACCACTGATGCACAGTAGCAGCAGTGTGTACCATCTACAAGGTGCACTGCGGGAATTCACCAAGGCTCCTTAGGCAGCAGCTTCCAAACCCACGACCGCTACCATCTAGAAGGACAAGGGCAGCAGATAGATGGGAACACCACCACCTGGAAGTTCCCCTCCAAGTCGCTCACCATTCTGACTTGGAAATATATCGCCATTCCTTCACTGTCACTGGGTCAAAATCCTGGAAATCCCTCCTTAACAGCACTGTGGGTGTACCTACACCACATGGACTGCAGCAGTTCAAGAAGGCAGCTCACCACCACCTTCTCAACAGCAACTCGGGATGGGCAATAAATGCTGGCCTAGCCAGTGAAGCCCGCACCCCATGAGTGATTTTTTTTAAAATTCCCACCTTCAGTAAAACTTTCTGATGGAAGGACATGGCCGGGAAGCCAATCCAACATGGCTCTCCTCAAATTTACCAGCTCCCTTTACTTCCCCACCTCCTGGGGGCTGGTTAACTTCAGCCCAATGGGTGTTTCATTCTTAAAATAGGTAAAATAGAAGCAAAAACCCTGGAATCACTGGAGGCATGGTTGGGAATTGTATTGGGAAGGGAAACGGCTTAGGATAGGCTGAATGGCCATCCTCATCTCTCATTGATTTTCATCTGAAAACTTGCATGCATAAAAAATGTTGCAGCCAACAGGCTGTGTGCTGGGCAAGTATTTTTCTAAAGGATGCTCATCCACAACAGACATTTTATTTTTTAATATTCTTGTCCTGCTATTTTACAAAAAACATGCATAAAACATGAAAGGTGCAGGAAGGTAGCAATTAGGGCTCTGTAACCCTCACTTACATAAAATGACAGTAATCACTTCATGCACCATTCAAATATGTACGTGCCAGACAGTAATTAGGAAATCAGCATGTATTTAGACTGCTACTTTTTTTAGCACTGAACATCAAGAACTCATGAACTGCAGTTAAGATGGTTCTTGGCACAAGCTGAAGCTTTGCTGCCGAAATTATAGTGAGCAATGTTTTTGTCAAAATACTTAATGCATTCGTGACAAACTCCTCTCCATGTTATATTAATTGTAATCTTCCAGCTTCTCTGTCTGGGATCCATCATCACCTGACGAGATTATTGCGGGAGTAAATTCAAATTAAAGTGTTGTGTGCAGCAGTGGGCAGTTGCTGCCTTAAACATTACTCATTGTTACATACTCCAATGGGTAAAAGTGATCATTCCACCAGGCCAACTGGCCCTTTACACCAACTAGACTTTGGAGAGGGGCAAACTGTTTGGTGGGTGGAGAGGGAGTTTGATTGAAATTAGCAGCAAGCAGTGTAAATTGTGGTGGGGGGGAGGGGTAAAAATATTGCATTTATTATTCTTAGAGCAGATTATAATCAGTGCCATGCCTCTGGATTTCATTAGAGTGACCAATAAGCATATAACACAAACAATACGAGCAGGCCAGCTTTTCCTAACTCCCGGCAACAGGATGTTGCTATTGCTCTGTTTTTTGGGTCTGTAATATTTTGTGGGGTATATGGGGTGCGCTTGGGACAGGTAGTAAAGGGGGGCCTTGTCACACTCTTCAGAGTGGCCCACCTTCCTTTGGTCCTCACCGGCACCCTGCTCTCACCTGTGGCTCCAAGTTGTTGTTTGCACGCGACAGTAGCCATACTACAACAAACTGTCTCTACAGGTTGGCTAAACCGGACAACGTGTCTCCCCATCGGTGACTTAGGACTTTCTTATACTTGCAGGCGAAGTATTGCTCGGTGAATGGGTGGAAGAGTTCAACGCAAACTCAAAAGCAACTATCGTGGAGCACTAAGAGTGTGGCCTGGCATTAAGGTAGCATAGAGGGAGTGCAGTGAAGGTTCGCCAGTCTGGGATGGCAGGATTGCTGAATGAGGAGAGATTGGGCCAACTCAGCCTGTATTCACTGGAGTTTAGAAGAATGAGAGGGGATCTCATTGAAATGTATAAAATTCTGACAGGGATGGACAGACTGGATGCAGGGATGATGTTTCCTCTGGATAGGGGCGTCTAAAATAAGGGGCCACAATCTCAGGATACGGGGTAGACCATTTAAGACTGAGATGAGGTGGGGAGCCTGTGGAATTCTCAACCAAGAGGGCTGTGGAGGCCAAGTCACTCAATATATTTAAGGAAATAGATAGATTTCCAGATCCTAATGGCATTATGGGGTATGGGGAGTGAGTGGGAGTACAGCATTGAGATAGAAGATCAGCCATGATCATATTGAATGGCAGAGCAGGCTTGAAGGACCAAATGGCCTACTCCTGCTTCTATTTTTCTATGCTTTTATTTTTTTTGTGCCATGGTCATCCACTGCATCCAGAAACATCTCCAGCCATCTCGACTTCTGCATTGGGTGCAGATGTGCCTGGATGACAGAGTGAGGTTGACGCAGCGCAAATCTCCGTCGCTATAATCTATTCCACACACACACCTCATGACATCACCCACCAATCCAGCTTCAAACAGATTTCAAGTCCTGTGGCGATGTGGGAGGGATAAAGCAGCAGGTGCAGATACACTGGAAGCTGTAACCACAGCTCTGCACTGACCCCAGAGGGTCTTCTGTCCCTTGATTGAGGGACTTTGTCACCCCCTGGGCCTGTCCTCTTCAGGATTGCAGGGCTCACTTCACTGGCATGAGAAAGCAGGTTAGAAAAGGTGCCCTTAATATTGTCTGCCTCATTTACCCTAGTCAGCTTATGAGGATTTTCAGGGGTCCTATCATAGTGGTTTTATAACAAGCATAAAGAAGACAAAGGTAATTCCATTGACATGCGGAACATGTGAACACTCATGGATTATGCCAGATTCGACAGACCTGAGAGACGAACAGTCATGGTTGGGGGATAACTTGCCAGATACAACATCCACATAGCAGCATTAAGTGATACTTGTTTAGCTGATGGAGGGTAAATTACAGGAGCTGGAGCCGGATACACTTTCTGGAGTGGTCACAGTAGTGAGGAGTGTCATGAAGCATCATCAGGGTTTTCTATTAAGTCCAACCTAGTTCCCAAGCTTGCCAGCCTCTCAAAAGGCATAAATTGCATTGTGACCTTCCCTTAAAGGGAAAAATCATGCCGGCATTGCCAGTGTTTATGTACCGACGATGACAAATCATGTGAAAGATACATTTTATGAAGAACTAAAATCTTTAATTGTTGCATGCCAAGATCAGACAAACTCATCATCCTACGGGATTTCAATGCCAGAACTTGCACAGTCCATCAAACTTGGAAGAGAGTTATAGGGAGAAACAGAGTTGGGAAAACAACAGAAGTCACTCTCTGCTGAAGATGTATGTGAAGGATAACCTCCTCATTACCAACACTGTATTCCAATTGCCAAGTCGAAGCAAGGTTTCCTGGGTGCACTCTCACTCTAAGCACTGGTTTCTAATTGATGACATTATTGTCTGAAGCAAGGGCATTCTAGGTGTCAGAGGACTAAAGCCATGCATGGAGCAGATTGTTGGACTGATCACAGATTCATTGTTTCAAAGCTCAACATCCATTTTCAGTCCAAGAGATGACCTGAGGGGAAAAAAGTCAATAAAAGACTTAACATCTCAAGACTCAATTTGGTCTCTGTGGGGCCAATCTTCTCAGATCTGGTCTGGATTCCAATCTAGATGGTGTCACAACTGGCCCCCAGACGAGGTCTCCCAATTTGTTAAATTCCCGAATTGGACCCCCAATTTTGATATGATCCCAGGTGAGGAGGAATGAGCTGGCTCTCCTTCTTTATTCAACTCCCTTGGTTGGTCGCAACAAGGTTAATTTAAAAAGCCTTTCCCCATGGATACCTTTTCCCAGTCGAAATGTATTTACTTTTTATAAGGAGCCAATGTAACCAGACTTTTGTGAGTCAACGAAAGTGTAAGTTTATTTTTTACGAAAACCCGAGGAAAAATATTAAAATGACGTGACACACACAGACCCACACGCATCAGAAATGAGACGTTGAGTCCAGATAGAAGTTAGAAAAATATACAGATCAGTCCTTGGCATGTCCATGAGGCATACATGGTAGTATGTAGACGGGGGAGGGGTTGGCAAAGTGGTATTGTAATTGGACTAATAATCCAGAGACCGAAGGTAATGCTCTGGGGACCCGGTCTAATTATGACCATGAAACCATTGTTGATTGTTGTAAAAACCCATCTAATTCATGGATGCCCAATAAGGAAGGAAATCTGCTGTCCTTACCTGGTCTGGCCTACATGTGACTCCAGATCCACAGCAATGTGTTTGACTTTTATATGCCCTCTGAAATGGCCGAGCAAGCCACTCAGTTGTATCAAACTGCTACAAAGGTTCAAAAAGGGATGGACCACCCTGCATAAACCTAGGCAATGGCAAACTCAGCCCTGTCGACACTGCAAAGCCCTCCTTACTAACATCTGGGGGCTAGTGCCAAAATTAGGATAGCTGTCTCACAGACTAGTCAAGCAACAGCCTGACGTAGTCATCTATATGGAATCATATATTACAGATAATGTCCCAGACACCACCATCACCATCCCTGGGTATGTCCTGTCTCACTAGCAGGACAGACCCAATAAAGGTGGTGACACAGTGGTATACAGTCAGGAGAGATTTGCCCTGGGAGTCCTCAAAATTGACTCTGGACCACATGAAGTCTCATGGCATCAGGTCAATCATGGGCAGGGGAACATCCTGCTGATTACCATGTACCGCCCTCCCTCAGCTGATGACTCAGTGCTCCTCCATGTTGAACACCATTTGGAGGGAGCATTGAGGGTGGCAAAGGTGCAGAATGTAATCTAGGTGGGGGTCTTCAATATCCATCACCAAGAGTGGTCTGGCAGCACCACGACAGACCGAGCTGGTCGGGTCCTAAATGACATAGCTGCTAGACTGGGCCTGCAGCAGGTGGTGAGGGAACCAACAAGAGGGAGAAACATATATGGCCTCATCCTCACCAACCTGCCTACCACAGATGCATCTGTCCATGACAGTATCGGCAGGAGTGACCACTGCACATTGTGGAGACAAAGTCCCATCTTCACATTGAGGATACCCTCCATCGTGTTGTGTGGCACTACCATGCTAAATGGGGTAGATTACAAACAGATCTAGCAACTCAGGACTGGGCATTCATGAGGCACTGCTGGTCATCAGCAGCAGCAGATTTGTACTCAAACACAATCTGTAACCTCATGGCCTGGCATATCCCTACTTTACCATTACCATCAAGCTAGGTCATCAACCTTGGTTCAATGAAGAGTGCAGGAGGGCATGCCAGGAGCAGCACCAGGCATACCTAAAAATGAGGTGTCAACCTGGTGAAGATATAACACAGGACTACTTGCATGCCAAACAGCATTAGCAGCAAATGATAGACAGAGTTAAGTGATGCCACAACCAACAGGTAAGATCTAAGCTTTGCAGTCCTGCCACATCCAGTTATGAAAGGTGGTGGACAATTACACAACTTACTGGAGGAAGAGTCTCCACAAATATCCCCAACCTCAATGATGGGGGAGCCCAGCACATCAGTACAAAAAATAAGGCTGAAGCATTTGCAAAAATCTTCAGCCAGAAGTGACGGGTGCATGATCAATCTTCAGCCAATTTAATTCATTCCACGTGATATCAAGAAACAGCTGAAGGCACTGGATACTGCAAAGGCTATGGACCCTGACAATATTCCGGCAATAGTACTGAAGAATTGTGCTCCAGAACTAGCCACACCCCTATCCAATCTGTTCCAGTACAGCCACAACACTGCCATCTACTCGGCTATGTGGAAAATTGCCAAGGTATGTCCTGTATACAAAAAGCAGGACAAATCTAACCCAGCCTATTACTGCCCCATCAGCCTACTCTCAATCATCAGTAAAGTAATGGAAGTGGTCATCAACATTGCTATCAAGCGGCACTTGCTTAGCAATAACCTGCTCACTGATGCCCAGTTTGGGTTCTGCCATGGCCACTTGGCTCCTGACCTCATTACAGCCTTGGTTCAAACATGGACAAAAGAGCTGAGCTCCTAAGGTGAGGTGAGAGTGACTGCCCTTGACATTAAGGCCACATTTGACTGAGTGTGGCATCAAGGGGCCCTAGCAAAACTGGAGTCAATGGAAATCAGGGGGAAAACTCTCCACTGGTTGGAGTGATACCTAGCACAAAGGAAGCTGTTGTGGTCATTGGAGATCAATCATCTCAGCTCCAGGACAACACCGAAGAAGTTGCTCAAGGTAATGCACTCGGCCCAACCATCTTCAGTGCCTCATCAATCACCTTCTTTCCATCATAAGGTCAGGAGTGGGGAATATCGCACGATCTTCAGCACCATTCGCGACTCCTCAGATACTGCTACAAATGCAGCAGAACCTGGACAATATCCAGGCTTGGGCTGACAAATGGCAAGTAATATTCACGCCACACTAGTGCCAGGTGGTGACCATCTCCAACAAGAGAGAATCCAACCATCGCCCCTTGACATTCAATGGCATTACAATCACTGAATCCCCAAATAACAACATCTTGGGGGTTACCATTGACCAGAAACTGAACTGGACTCACCATATAAATACTGTAGCTACAAGAGCAGGTCAGATGGTAGGAATCGTGCGATGAGTAACTCACCTTCTGACTCTCCAAATCCTGTCCACCATTTACAAGGCTCAAATCAGGAGTATGATGGAATACTCCCCACTTGCCTGGATGAGTGCAGCTACCACAACGCTCAAGAAGCTTGACACCATCCAGGACAAAGCAGCCCGCTTGATTGGCACCATATCCACAAACATTCACTTCCTCCACCACCGATGCACAGTAGCAGCAGTGTGTACCATCTACAAGATGCACTGCAGGAATTCACCGAGACTCCTTCAACAGCACCTTCCAAGCCCATGACCACTACCATCTAGAAGGACAAGGGCAGCAGATCGATGGGAACACCGCCACCTGGAGATTCCCCTCCAAGCCACTCACCACCCTGACTTGGAAATATATTGCCGATCTTTCACTGTCGCCGGGTCAAAATTCTGGAGCATCCTCCCTAACAGCACTGTGGGTGTACCTTCTACACCTCATGGGCTGCAGCAATTCAAGAAGGCAGCTCACCACCACTTCCTTTAGGGCAATTAGGGATGGGCAATAAATGCTGGCCTAGCCAGCAACGCTCACATCCTATAAATGAATAAAGAAAACACACTCCCCCACACCGGTCTGCAGTCAATTTTTAAACCCATTTTTCTTGTGTATTCCTGGGAGTGGAAATAGGCCTGTCTTGTGCCCAGAGTTCATTCTTCATTCATCTCAGGCCATTTTACACATTTTGAGATATAAGTCAATGGGAGGTGGATTTTGGGATGATTGCTGAGACGCGTAAATCAGTCTTTTGTCTCCACAGCCACTGGAGAGTCAAGTTCAGTCTTTTGCATCTTTCCTATCTCCCTTTCAAGTATCTCTGCTTAAAGAAGGCTATGACACCTTTCTGTTGCGGCATTCCATGATCTCTCAGGACAGGTCTGTCAGTATAATCCACATAGGAATTTTCTAGAAAGTAGTCACTTCATATTATCAGCCATCTTTTCATCAGTCTTTACTTGTATTTCTTCTAAAAACATGAGTCTTCCTTTAAAAAAGTTCAATATACCCGGAAATAATTTGTGACTGTAATTTGCTTTTCATGACAATAGTCTGAATTTTGTCTCTCACAGCATGACAGAGAACTGGATAGCCTTCAGAGTCCTGGTAGACTTTGCTGCCTCAGAACCTCTGGGGCCCACCACCTGTAAGCACCAGGACTGATCTGACAAAAGCAATGAGGAGATTTAAACCCTGCTGGGTGAGAAAGACTGTTTCCTTAGAGCTGACCAAAATGACCATTCATCTGCTTCGAAGGAAGTTCTTTTCAACATCTGTAAAATCATTCAATCAAAGCTCAGAGAGATGCAAGATGGCTGGCCATACAAAAGGGCAAAAGAAATACAATTGTATACAGACAGTAACAACACTAGATGCTTAAGTGATGTCCTGAAGGCAATCTGTGGTTCACAGCCTTCCAGAAAGTCTTCACCCCTTGATGCTGACAGAACCACACTGATTACAGGCAAGGCCAAAATTCAGGAGCAATGGGCAGAACATTTTAACAATGTCCTGAATAACCCTTCACAAATCAATGATGAGGTAATTGCCCCTTTGCCCCAAACTGAAGCCGGCATGTCACTTGTTGACACCCCCAACAAAACTGAGATCGTGAAAGCAATCGGTCTCCTGTCAAGCAGTAAAGACACCAGGGTCAGATGCAATCCCCGGTGAAATATACAAGTCTGGAGGTACAATATTCATGGACAAACTCACCAAATTATTTCAGGTAATGTGGAACTGGGAAGCTATTCCTCAGGAGTTCAAAGATGCATCAATTGTCCACCTTTAGAAGAGGAAGGGAAATTGTTGAGCTTGTGACAACCATTGGGGAATCCCTCTTCTGTGCTTTGCTAGGAAAATATTTGCAAAAGTCCTGTTAAACTGGTTGACACTACATCTCGAACAGGGGCTCTTACCAAGCAGTCAATGTGGCTTCGGAAAAGGTCATGACACAGTTGACATGGTGTTTGCTGCCGTCAGCTCCAGGAGAATTGCCAAGAGCAGGGATGTAATTATACTCAATGTGTGTTGATTTGCCAAAAGTCTTTGACACAGGTAACAGTTTTTGGCAGGCCCTCACACTGCACGTTGGCCAAGAGCACTTCAACAGTCAGAGCAGGGATCTGAGAAGCCTAAGCCTCTACCTTTACGCAAGCCATTGGGGTTGCACAACAAAGGAGTGGTAGGAAAAGGGAGATAAAAGCTTCATAGTTCAACAAAGATGTCACTGCAAAGGTTCGGCTATTTCATTTCTGTCATCTAGTAGAGAATTTATAAAATGCTTTTCTTTTCACCACCCTCCTGTGCTGATCATTATGAGTTGGTGCTCACTTACTTTTCATTGCTGTTTGATGAATGAGAAGATATGACCACTGCCATTGAGAAGGGCAAGGGCAACAGGCACATGGGAACACCACCACCAGGAACTTCCAGTCCAAGCCACTCACCATCCTGATTTGGAAATATATCAACATTCCTTCACTGTCGCTGGGTCAAAATCCTGGAACTCCCTCCCTAACAGCACTGCGGGTGTACCTACACCACATAGAAATATAGAAACTAAGAGCAGGAGTAGGCCATTCGGCCCTTCAAGCCTGCTCCGCCATTCATTTGGATCATGGCTGATCATCCAACTCAATAGCCTGCTCCCGCTTTCTCCCCATACCCTTTGATCCCTTTCGCACCAAGAACTATATCTAACTCCTTCTTGAAAACATACAATGTTTTGGTCTCAACTACTTTCTATGGTAACAAATTCCACAGGCTCACCACTCTCTGGGTGAAGAAATTTCTCCTCATCTCAGTCCTAAATGGTCTACCCCATATCCTCAGACTGTGATCCCTGGTTCTGGACTCCCCCACCATCAGGAACATCCTTCCTGCATCTACCCTGTCTAGTCCCTCATTCTTCTGAACTCCAGCGAAAATAATCCTAGTCGACTCAATCTCTCCTCAAATGGCAGTCCCGCCATCCCAGGAATCAGTCTGGTAAACCCTCTATAGCAAGAACATCCTTCCTCAGATAAGGAGACCAAAACTGCACACAATATTCCAGTTGTGGTCTCAGCAAGGCCCTGTACAACTGCAGCAAGACATCCCTGTTCCTGGACTCGAATCCTCTGGCTATGAAGGCCAACATACCATTTGCCTTCTTTACTGCCTGCTGCACCTCCATGCTTACCTTCAACAACTGGTGTACAAGGACACCCAGGTCTCATTGCACATTCCCCTCTCTCAATTTATAGCCATTCAGATAATAATCTGCCTTCCTGTTTTTGCTACCAAAATGGATAACATTACATTTATCCACATTATACTGCATCTGCCATGCATTTGCCCACTCAGTCAGCTTGTCCAAATCACACTGAAACATCTCTGCGTCCTCCTCACAGCTCACCCTCCCACCCAGCTTTGTGTCATCTGCAAATTTGGAGATATTACGTTTAGATCCCTCATCTAAATCGTTAATATATATTGTGAATAACTGGGGTCCCAGCACCAATCCCCGCGGTACCCCACTTCTCACTGCCTGCCATTCGGAAAAAGACCCGTTTATTCCCACTCTTTCTTTCCTGTCTGCCAAACAGTTTTCTATCCATCTCAATTCACTACCCCCAATCCCATGCACTTTAATTTTACATGCCAATCTCTTATTTGGGACTTTGTTGAAAGCCTTCTGAAAGTCCAAATAAACCACATTCACTGGCTCCCCCTCATCAACTCTACTAGTTACATCCTTGAAAAATTCCAGTAGATTTGTCAAGCATGATTTCCCTTTCATAAATCCAGTCTGACTCTGTCCGATTCTGCCATGGACTGCAGCGGTTCAAGAAGGCAACTCACCACCACCTTCTCAAGGGCAGTTAGGGATGGGCAATAAATGCTGGCCCAGCCAGTGATGCCTACATCCTGTAACATGAATTATTTAAAAAAATTAATTGTCAGGGACCAATGGAGGGATGTGCAATGTGTAATTAGTTGATTACAGGATTGCTTTGGAGCAATACGATTGGGCAGGGGTGTTGTGGGGGAAGCATGATGGTTGAATGTGATTGTTACATCAGTACCCAGTGGCAGAGCCTAATTCAGCTGTACAGCTTAAAGGAAATTCCTGCAAACCTGAGCAATAATGTGAGCAGCTGTTACGACATTAGAGGCACCATCTTCGTCATATGCCTCTTCTACGTTGGAATTGACCACAATGTATTTGTAAGATTGTTATGTTTTGACTGTGTCTTTAATTTAAGGTAAAATGAAGTGGGGGGGGGGGGGGGGGGGGGGGGTCATGTGACCTGTTCTGAAGTCGGCCTGACAGCAAGCCTGGTTTGATTGTTAGAGATTAAAGGAGGCCCAGATGGTGCAAGGTGTTTCTGCTTGCAGCAGCCTGTGAGTCTCCAAAGTCCCAGGAAAGTGTTGAACATAGGAACATGAGAAACAGGAGCAGGAAGAGTCCATTCCACCCCTTGAGCTTGCTCTACCATTCAAATAGATCATGGCTGATCTTCTACCTCAATGCAATTTTCCTGCACTATCCCCATGTCGCTTGATGTCTTCAATATCCAGAAATCTATTGATCTCTGTCTTGAACATTACACAATGACTAAGTCTCCACAGATCTCTGGGGTAGGCAACTCCAAAGATTCACCACCTTCTGATTGAAGAAATTCCTCCTCATTATGGTCCTAAATGATCTATCCATTATTCTGAGACCGTGTCCCCCTGGTTCTAGAACCCCAGCCAAATGAAACATCCTTTTTGTAGCTATCCTGTTGAGCCCTGTTAGAATTTTGTATGTTTCAATGGGGTCAATTCCACAAGAATGTCAGATCATAAACAGTTTTTCTTTAAACTGTTCATTTAATTTCAAGATGAAGGAGGACTGGGCTCTCAAGAATAGCTAATCTGCATTTCTACCTGGATACAAGGCCCATGTGATTCATGGTGCTATGGTGATGGGCTTTGAGATGGGAAGGGTACAGAAAAAAACATTATGATATTGGGTTACAGGCTTTCCTAAAATATCATTGAATATTACAGAGAGTTTAGTCTGCCAGGGTATGAGGGAAAGAGAGCAGCTAGAAGCTGAAAGTCTGTATGTTTCATCACACCAGAATGTGGGTAGAAGCTTGTGCTCAGATTGAAAAGAACAAATTCATGAGGAGTTAAAACAAAGCTGGAAGATTCACCTAGCTCATGCTAGAGGGAGGGTCTCCAGGAATACTCTCACCAGGAAGGATAGTTCTGAGCTTACAAGTTACCAGGCTGAGAAAGGAAAAGACCAGAAGTAAATCCTTGGGAGCTAAGAGTCATTTTGGATTCATTCTGAGAGAATCGAATGTCTGCTTAAAAGACGGTGTTACATATATCTGTGAAAAATGTTTTTTCAAATGTGTTAAAAGTAAGGCCAGGAGGCCAGGTGGGGTATTCCATTCTGTGGATTAAAATATAAGTTGCCTATAGAGGTAGTGTTCAGTCAATCATGGTCCTGGAGGGGAGTCCCAAATTTTATTATGATCCAGTTAGGGACCAGTAACTTTTGTTATAAAGCAAACAACATTTGAAATCCCAGTTACTTACTAAGAGAAGAAAGCCACAAGATCCCACAATTTAAAAAAAAGAATTTATACTGTACAAAAATCAATAAAACAGTCAACACTATCTACTTTATACTCTAACATCCAGAATTAAATGAGGTAAACATGAATTAACAGGCAAACTCTGGTTGTACATACCACAAACTGCACATTAAATGGCAGGCACAGCCAAGATAGGTCTCCCGAATTTTCTCCCCAACCTACCCAGACGTCAATGATCACTGTGAGCCACAAAATCCTTCAAAGTATTTGTTTTCAGCCTGAGGGATTTCAGTTCATTTCTTTCAAAGGTCTAGCCTCTGATTTCCCTCAAAAGCTGTTCCAATTCAAATTTCCGGCTGCTCACCTCCTCAACCTCTACTCCCGAGGCTATATCCCACTGGATTAATAAGGTCGCATCTAGTTACCACCAATATTCCAGCTCTCTAGATATTCTGAGCAGAACGCCACTGCTCATGGGCTTTCCTTAGCTCTGACTCAGCTTGACAAGAGCTATCACAGTTGTTCACTTCAGTTTCACATTGGCTGATGACTGCCTCGGCCTTGTCTTAAACCCAATCTCCCCAGCACATGAAGCTAGCCACCTTCTGCTGCCTCCTCCAGCTCCAGACTCATCTCCACAACCGCTGCTCTCTACCAGCTACTGTTCCCTCTGCCCAAACTGCTGGTGACCTGTTGATATCTCCCAGCGGGGCTTCACCCATGCTCTGAGGAAGGATCTGATCTACCCGAGCTGGGTACATTCTGTGCCTTAAATATTACAATCTTCAGTCAAAGGTCTCCCCCCACAGGTGCTAACTTATAAAAACACTAGAAAAAAAAAATCCAAAAATATCGACCCCCTCAAACATCCTTTCAGATATTAACTGAGAGTTTGAATTTGTTTTTAAAAGTTGTCAGAGGCCGTAACATGCTGCATAATGTTATGCAGAGTGTAGCACACCACAATCATTCTCGAGGCCTTGGCTGGTGAGTATGGAAGGGCACTGCCAAATCTGTCAAGGCACCTGGGTGAATCTTATGTATTTGCATGAGGGGATCACATGGCTGTCAGTAGCACTGCTGGGCTTCATTGATGGATTCCCTCAATACCATCAACCGAGCTCATGGTGGACATCCTTTGCTTACTTGGGCCCATCCCTTGAGGGTGTTGACAGCTCTGTCAGGGGGTTTGGGACGTCGTAGGATGAAATCATCCCGACAGCTCCCTGGGAATCTGCTGCACATCTGTATAAAACCTTTTCTTAGTTTCCTGGTTGCACACCAGCTGCACATTAATCCAATTAAGTCGATTGCGCAGTGATAAAATCAAATCTGCCGTGGTTAACCAACACTCCAGGATCTGTGCTCAAATTGTCGCATGTGAGAAATCGATGACACCCTGTACTTGTGGGAAGCCAGCCAGGGATGCAAACCTGAGTGGCTGCTAGTGGTTGATCATTCTGACTAGCGTCATCACAGGCATGGGTATTCATTTATCATCACTGGATCAAAATCCTGGCTTTCCTGACCCTAGAGCACAGTGGGACAAGCTTCACCACATCGGCTGCAACAGTTTAAGATGGCAGCTCATCAGCACCTTTGCAAGGGCAATTAGTGATGGGCAATAAATGCTGGTCTTGTCAGCAATACCTAAATCTCATGAAAGAATAACAAAAAGGTGGAGTTGACATAAGTGGCAAGCAATCCATCAGTCACCTGGATTATGTGTAGCTGCTGGAGATCCTTTTCTGTTTTGTAGTTCTATCCATAAAATACCAACCATCTGCTTACCTTTTTCATATCCTCTCTTATCAATGAAGTCATTTCATCCTTAATCACTTAGGTCTCTATCCAGTCTGGCCTATACCATCTTAACCATCTTCTCCACCTTCACTCTTATATTGGTCTAGCACGTCACTAAGTTGCATCAGACATAGGATCACAGCTCTGAAATGGGTCATACGGACTCGAAACGTTAGCTGTTTCTCTCTCCACAGATGCTGCTAGACCTGCTGAGTTTTTCCAGCATTTTCTGTTTTTGTTTTGGATGGGACTACTAGGAATGGACAACGAATGCCAGCCTTACCAGCAGTGCCCACACCTGGGAAAGGAATGGAAAAAGAATTGTGCAGGCTTTGGGGAAGTGTCTTCATAGGGTGTGGGTCACAGAATAGTGCCATATGCTATAAGCCTGCTAACAAACATGCCAGCGACAGAGCAAGCTATATATGGGTTTTCTTTCCATTCATTTTGGTTTTTTTCTTCTAAATCCTTTCCTCTTTCAGCCTTGAAAAAAGGCTATGAATTGGTCAGAATAATTTTTGAATCTTTCGAAAGACCTTCATTGCCCCAGTCTGTTCCCCACCACAAGCAAGTACCACGTGAGCCAGATTCTACCTGGTCATTCAGAGAATAAGGATGTGAATAAGTTGACCTCTGGGAAATTTGAACATTTTTCTGATCTGGATAAACACCAATAGACATGACCCACACAAATTGGGGATAATTACCCCCCAATATGTCTATTTGTGTTGCCTTGGTGCAATTCTTCATTGTATATATATATCTTACCACAGGAAGAAGGGGAGCCAGTTTTAGCAATGTAGACTCAAGAAGCTGGTGCATGGGTGTTGCTTTGTATCCTATACAACAAAAGCTTTAAATAAAAAAGCAAATCACATATTGGAATTCATTTTTTTATTGAGTAGTTGGACCCCACATTATTTGGACTTGTGTGCAATATTTCACATTTCTCAAAAGTTACAATTACATTTGCCATTTGCCTGCCCAATTCCATGATTATCTGCATCTTTAAGCACATTTTTTGCTGCATTCTCTCCATACAACAGAAAGAAAAAACATAATCGTAATGTAAAATGCATGGCAACGAAATCCCTGTAATTAGACAAAGTATAACATTATCAAACTAAAAGTCGCCCAGCAGGTCACAGTAACTCAGGCTTGTAGCCAGTCATTGAATTAATTTTAGATCTGTGCCATGTGCATGTGTCTGCTAAAGATAGTCAATGGTTTCTTAAGTTGGGGCAGAAGGGAAAGAAGAAGAATGCCAGCTTGTACAGTGAAGAAAAAGATTTCATTGAGCGTTACCCCTGTCACTCATTGGTAGAAAATAGGGCTTCCTACAGGCTTCACCCTCTTGCCAAAAAATGCAGGCCGATAGTGATTTGGCAGCCCACTTTATACCATGCACAATGGAAAAGAAAATCGGACATGGTGTAATATGCTATCAGCCCAGTTTATGCTATTGGTGTCAATCAATTTCCCCCTCCACCGAGTCTTAAGTCCTAACCTGAAGTGTTTCTAGTCAAGCAAAGTTTATGGGGCAGTGGTGGTTTGGGGAGAGAAAGGAAAAACTCGCATTTATGCAATGCCTTTCATGACGTTAGGAAGCGCCAACACATTTTACAGCTAATAAAGTTCTTTTTGAAGTGTCATCTGCTTATCTGTAACTTAACTCTATCTTGGCTTCATATCCTTTTACACTCTGACCTAATAAAAATCTTACCAATTTCAGTCTTGAAATTTTCAGTTGATTAGCCTCACCAGTTCTTTGTGGGGGGTGTGATCCAGATATCTAGTCCCCTCTATGTGAAGAAGACCTTCCTGACATCACCCCCGAATGGTCTAGCTCTATTTTAGGATTTTTCCCTGCTTGTTCTGGACTTCCCCATCAGAGGAAATAGATTTTCCTCTATCGATCCCGTTAATCATCTTAAAGAACTCAGTTAGATCACCCCTTACTCTACAGCAGGGAATACAAGCCTATGTCACCTCTCCTCATAATTTAACTTTTTTAGCAGAGTATCATTCTAGTGAATTTACACTACAACCCCGCCAAGGCTTCCTAAGTGTGGTGTCCAGAATTCATGCAGCACTCTTAATGGGATTTAACCAGAGCTTTATATAACTATAAACCCCCTTGAGATAAAGACAAATATTCTTTTATCTTTTAAAATTAATTTTGTACCTGTCACTTAGCTTTTAATGATTTCTGTATGTGAACCCTTAAATCTCTGCTCCACCACAGATCCTAGCTTCTCACTATTTATAAAAAACACTGATTGATCTTTCTTACGAACAAGGTGGATGGTCTCACACTTCATAAATTGAAATGTATCTGCCCCAGTTTTGGCCACTCATTTAAGCTATCAATGTCCCTATGCAATTTCCTGTTTTCATCTACATTATTTACCTCGCTGCCTTGGCGTTATCGACAAACTTATATATACAGCTGTCTATTCCTTCATCTAAGTAATTTACAAATATGGTAAAAAGCTGAGGCCCCAGACCCTGGGAGAGACCACATGTGGTATCTTGCCAATTTGAATACGCCCATTATTCCTACTCCCCTGTTCCTCAAAATAGTGCCATCGGATCTTTCACAGCTACTTGTGCCTCATCTTATCCAAAAGATGACACTTTCAACAATGCAGCATAGCTTGAGTATAGCACTAGAGCATCAGCCTAAATGTTAACTACAAGTCCCTGGAACGGGGCTCAAACCTACAACCATCTAAACCAGAAGCAAGTATGTTACCCCTGAACCACATCTGACACTTAGACAATGTTTTGTTTAATGGCTATAGCATCTAATGCAAGATGCAGTGAAACACAGGTCAGCATTTTGCAGCGAGCCTTTAGGCAGCTACAAAATGGAGGACTTTCTCTCTCAACTTCAGCTCTACAGGTAAGCAATTGAATGTTGAGTTTCCAAACAGCCGCCTCCTCTTCTATTACACCCATCATTTTATTAGATCTATAACTTAATACAAGAAGGCACTTACGATGCAGAAAATCAAAATGAGGTTAGAAATGCATTAGTTTAAAAATTAAAATAGTACAGAAGTGTCAACATTTGCATGGCCAAAGCTTTACCAGAATGCGTTAATCATACATAAATCCACTTGAAAAGGTTCAAACATACCCTTATCAAACAAGATTATAATATTCTACTTTCAGAAATAGCACATTGAACATATTTTTAGTCCAGTCCATACTAGGTCTCACGAGTAAGTGGTTTGTTAGTTATCGAACTCCATGCCCTTGCCTTGGTAGAGGTCTTGATACATTTCTATGAGGCGTGCAGCCTCTCGCTCGCCAGAAAGCAAAGCACCATGGGTAGTTGAGTAGTACTTTCTGTGAGTGGCTTCGCCAGCAAATAAAATCTGCATTGGCTAATAGGAGCAAAAATACTTATTACTAAACTTCCAATCTCTTCTTATTTGCTAAATTTAAAAAATAGTTTCACCATTTCACGAGACAAATGTAGAGAAGTGAACAATTAAGGCACACAGAACACTTACCTTTAATGGTTGAGGTGTAGAATACAAAGGCAGGAAGGTTGTGCAAAAACCCTAGAGAAGCCTCAGCTAGAGTACTGCACCCAGTCCACCACAACACAGGAAGAATATGGTGGCACCGGAAAGGGTACAGAGGAGATTTACGAGAATGTTGACTGGATTGGAGGATTTTAGCCATGAGGAAAGATTGGATTTGTTTTCTTTGGAACAGAAGAGACTGAAAGGAGGTTTAACTGAAGTGAATAAAATTACGAGAGGCCAAGACTGGATGGATGGGAAAGATATATTTCCATTAGCAGAGGGGTCAATGACCAGGTGCATAGATTTGAAGTAATTGGTAGAACGATTAGAGGGGAGATGAGGAGGAAATGTTTTCACTCTGAGGGTGGTGAGAGTCCAAAACTCTGGAGTCAGGCCAACTCCAGATACCTTTAAAAGTGATGGGTGGAGCCCGAATGCAGAAGTCCTGTCCCCATTTCTGACACATCCCATTGTTGCTGGTAAGGGGAAGGGGGCAGGATATGATTCACGCAGGTGGGACACCTGTGGCAGGGCCATTTGAAATTAGTGCTGAGTTCAAACAGACCACTTTTTTGCTGTTTCAAGGGCCTTAACCCACAGGGTGTGGAAGTCACAAATTGATGGAGTTGATACAAACACAAATTTTCCAAAACAGATTGAAAACAGCCCTTTACAGCTGTCACAGACATGGTGAGCAAAAATGGCCACCTGCTGTGCCATAGCTTTTCTATGTTTCTATTTACTGTATTCTTTTTTAATTAAAGGTCAATTACATCTTCTCACCTTCTGGTTGTCAAGTGGTTTAGGTAAACTGTCTCATGGGATTAACTAGGGGCTGGACGATAAGGGACCTCTCCTACTTACATGCCTTTTCACCAAGGAACTATGTTGTTATTGGTATGATTAAGTCTGTTCTCAGATAAGAGGATATAGGTAAGGCAAAGAGCCAGGGACGACTGCATGAAGAGAAAATAAAATAGTTTTCTTAGCATATTGAGAAACTCAGATGAAGTGCCACACCATCGATGCCAAAATGGTCAGTCGATAGCAGTCTAGGTAAGATAGTCAAGATAATGCTTAAGCAACAGCCATTATAAGGTTTCAAAATCTGTTAGACTGTAGGAGGAAGGCTGAGGATAGTAGGGATAATGTCCAGAGAAAGGAGGTGTTGGTATAGGAGGCAGTCTTTATTTTGGCACAGTGAGGATCATTAACTTTCGCAAGGCCACTGGGTATCTACTTGGAATTGACAAATTTGTAGGGCTATGGGGAAAGAGCGGAGCTAAGTGAGACTAATTGGATAGGTCTTATCAAAGAGCTGGCAGAGACTCAATGGACCAAATGGCCTCTTTCGGTGCTGTATGATTCTATGAACGCAAGTTCAATGGGGCCATCGACATAAATTGGTAGTGAATCACATAACAATAATTTTGATTTGGGAGTCCCCATGTCAAATGAAGACTTTCCAGACTGCATCAAAATAACTTCTTTATTCACCAGTGCTGATAAATCGCACCATCACATTTTAACTAATTCTTTCCCAAGGTTTCCAAACTGTGCTTCCCCTTGTGTCCCCCAGATTACTGTTCTGCTACTGTCCGCAAGCATTTAAACTCCAAGGTTGCCGCCACCTAATCAGCACTTCTTTATTGACTTAATTCTTTTTTCCTACTATTTTTAGCCTTGCCGCTATCAGGTAGTCTGAACTCGACCTTTCATTTAAATAATGAAAAGAATAGCAACTTTCAAGAAAGGTTCTATAATCTAAATTTTCCATGCTATATGCGTAGCAGTATTAGGTTGGGTGCAGTCCCTATTTATAATTTCTCATGTTCCCCCGTGTGGAAATCCCATTAACAGTAGCCCTGACATATCAGAATTAGGTTCAGATCACCAAAGAATGACAGATTTTCCCCTTTACCTCCACCCCCGCCATCCCTTGTAGAGAATACTGATGTTCTACTTACAGCCGCTTTTGTGCTTTTTGGATAAGGCAGGGGCTTTGCAAGTTTCTCGACGTCCGCTCCACTCGACCCAACCCGCGTGTAGGAGTAAGACCCGTGGATGTAAGGGTTACTGCCCCATCCAGACCTCAGGATCCTCCGGGGTTTCGGAATGTGTGGGTTACCTGCGGGCAGAATTTCGAAACAGTTCACTACATCTGTTCCAAAGCTTTGTCAGTCTCTTTGGTAAATGTAAAATAAAATCCCACTTTAGAACGACCTGTTAAGAGTTGAATTTGACAATTGACTCAGATCCTGGAGAAGTTATGCAAGTGTCAGGAATAAAGTTGATAATCCGCACAAGTGGAGAAGATTTCAATGTATGAGAGTAATTGACCAGCTGCCAGTCTGAGATACGTCATAAACAACAATTTGAACAGCACGTCTAAGTTGTACTTTTGTTACAATCTGTATTAGGTTTGGGTGTTTCTGAGGTGCTAAGGCACCAAATGCAGATGATGGCTAGCCAAACATGGTGAATTTAGTTACAAACTGGAGCTTGATGTCAAATAAGCAGTTAAATGCAAAAATCTTACAAAGTAGATTTGAACTGTGGGATTAGAACGTACTGTGCAAAATGTGAACCGCCTGCACACTTTTAAAAAGGCACCCAATGTATCTTTGCAAGCCATTCATGCAATTGAGTTAACATGAAGCATTTATCACTGGATTTGCAACTAGAAATAATCCACTGTTTAGAGAATGGCCAGTGTCACCACATAAATTTCCACTTTGTTGCAGATTAAACATACTTGTCCAGAGTTTCCACATGAATTCCATCCAGGCAGCAGCGGAATCTAGGTGGAAATAAGGCAAAAGACTGCAGAATTGACAGCGTAAGTCAGTTATTCCCATGGTCATTTTAGGATGGATTTACTCCTACCAACATGTTTCGAATGGAAATTTCTAGCTTGGCAAAAACCAGCATCCAGCGCGTTGTCGCCACATTTGACCGCTTTGTGGCCCCTAGTGGAATTGTCAGGTTGGGAGGATTACTTGGGCTCTTAGTTAATGCATTTAAGAAAAGAGACGGATGGCTACCTGGTCCAGAAGAGAGCTGTGGGTTGCAACTGCTGATATTGACAATCAACCAATTGGCGTAACATGTGGATGAGGAAGAACTCCACTGTTCACCTTTAAAAGTGAAACTGTTCAAACATGAGTTCACAATCTCACAATCAATAGCAAACTGCTGAAATCTTACCCTATGATATGATTCCAGAGATGCGAGGGTCATGGAAACGTCATGCTAAGGCAACCAACCTGTCAAGGATGTAGGGAGTAACGTTGCATCATTACACTCTTGGTCTGTGGTTGAGCAAGCCCTGCCCAGCAATGATATGGCTCACACGCCTGTTCCAATATCATCTGTCATTTGGGCCAGCTCATCTGCTATTCAGCCCACTGAGGTGATTACATTGCAGCCCAAGAATGAGAAGGCAGTGATCTTAATTGGCGTAACGTGCTTTCGGGTGAGGGGCTGCACTGCCCTGTAATGGTCATGCCACTGAGGGGCTCCTCTTCCTGCATGTGCTCCTGTTCCTCTTAACCCATTGCTCTTTGCCTCACCCTCAAGCTGACTAAATTTCCCCAGAGGCGGATGTCTCTGTGCTGATAAGTGAACAGGTAAGATGCAATGACAAGGTGCTGCTTGTTGACCAGTGCTGGGATGAGTCAGGTCCTGATGCTTGAGACATACTGCAAAGATAGAAAGAAGAAGGTATTATAAGGAACCAAAATAATGGCATCACTGGACTGTCCTAGAGAAACACATGACATGCTCTGTCAGCTCCAGAGTATCAGGGCCATGAAAGACTCAGGGATTGCTTCTCCAATGATAGCAGAAGTCAGCTCCATTCTATTATGAGTGTTATCTCCTGTACGCTGTGAAGCAGTGAAAAAAGGACATCTGCGACTAGAGGGTATGAATGCCTGCAAGGGTGTCATGCCAGCTTGGCAGCATGTACAAGTGGGCTTGTTTGTGCTTGGGGAAGGATTGATGTGCAAGAGAGGTAATGAAGTGTGAAGCCTTGAGGATATGAAGCCTCACCCTGGTAAGGATGAGGAATTGTGAGGCATGCATGGTATTTCGAAGGCCAAGCATTTAGTCACTGGTAAAGAGCATAGAAGTATACCAAGCCAGTTGCCTACCTTGCCCCGACATGGCAGGGGGGGTGTGTTTCATGGTTCTGGTGGCATTCACAAAGTCCATCACCTCCTATCAAGTTTTTCAGCCAGTTGACTTGGGAATCTACCTCACTATGGCAGAAAAGCACCTCTTTCCGCTCCCTTACTGGTCGCAACATCAGCTCACTTCTGGCATCCTCAGAATACAACACTCTGCTTCCTCCGGTGGGGGGGGTGGGGGTGTGTGTGTGTGTGTGTGTGTGTGTGTCCCCTAGCCACTGTAAGCCAGGATGAGCAGCGGAAGCAGAGACTGCAAGTGAAGGCACATAAAAAAGGGAGCAAAGGACAGCAAAACTAAAGGTGCAGCTAACAGTCAAATACAATGCAGCTCTCACCTGGCGAGAAAGGCAAAGCAAACAAGCAACTGTCAATCAGAGTCCAACGTTTGATTCAAAATGCCAAGAAACATCCAGAATTGCGTCTCAACACAGCTGCTCACAGGAGGCTTATAGACATGCGCCCATTTTAAGCCTACGGCAGCATTTAAAAGGTCCCCCTTTAGTGTCAGCCTTGGTTCAGTGGGCAGAACTTTTGCCTCAAGCCGGCTGTGGAATCCAGTTCCACTCAGATACTTGACACTTAATCCAGGCTGACAGACCAGTGCAGTACTGAGGCGGTTCTCAGATGAAATATTAAACCAAAGTCTTGTGCGCCCGGTCTGGTGGATGTAAAAGATTCCATGACACTATTTTGGAGAAGAGCAGCGGCATTCTCCCCAGTGTCCTGACCAAAATTTATCCCTTAATTAACTTAACTAATGAACAGATTACCTGCCCATTATCTTGATGCTGGTTGTGAGAGTTTGCTGTGCACAAACGAGGCTGTTGCATTTCTCATATTACAATACCTGTGGTGACTGCCGTTCAAAATTACTTCAATGGCTGTAAGGTCTTTTGGGATATCCTCAGATCGTGAAAGGCCATACAAATGCAAATTGCAACCTCTATCATATGTTTTTCCGTCTGTGTGCATGTGTTAGATGGTGTCCTCCCGCACAAAACCAATACATGCCCATCACAGGTAAATGAGCCCTCAGAGGAAATTGGGGGCCCAAAACGCAATCTTCTAGAACAGTGCATGCCCAGGGCATTCCATTCAAATTGCAGTCATGTAGAATCCCATGCCTCTGGTGATGGGACATGGGCTGGGCCTATAGTGGTGGGGCATGGGCGGCTCCTATGGCAGTATAGTGTGGGCTGGTCCTATGACAATTGGGTATGGGTTGGTCCCATGGTCTGCTTTTCCTCGGAGTCGTTTGAGGTGTCAAAGGCAGGGCAGATTTGGTCCAGGAGTGTGGGTGGAATTATTACCTGAACCGAGTGCATAGACTGCTTGCTATCAGCTCAAAAGCTGCTTTTACCAAGGCCCTGGAGCACCAGCCCGCCTAGCAGAAGCTGCCATGTGACTTTGCAAGGTTTCAGCAGAGTATGCAGAGTGTGAGAATTTATAAAGGAAGTGGGATATGTGCCTTATTGTAAAGGTAACTAAATCAGAACACAACAGTTGACATTAGGAAAAACAGAAACAAGAACAAAAATATATCAGTGGAAATAGTCTTGGAGTACATCCCAAAAGCAGGATAAAGAGGATAGAGAACAGAACATCCAACGTGTACAACTCCTACACAGAAACCACAATATCCCTACTGGACTTTATCAAGTCATGGCACTCACATCACCACACAATGCTTGGACTTCTAATCCAATGAGGAGCTAAATGCACAATTTCACATGCCGAGGATAAATCATGCCAATTTTATTTCCTCCCAGGGAACTCCAAAGCACGCCAAAGGGCACTCAAAAAAAAAAGTTTCCTTCTTATTAATACCAAATTCTAACTATTGAAGTAACTTTCTCCAGAATAAACTTGACCAATGTTTTGTTTCAGTGGGAAGAATAGAAAATGTTACAATGCTGGAATAGACATAGAAAATGCTGACGAGTCTCTCTCGACAATATTAACCTGCCCTCTCTCTCTTAAAGCCTGTTGTGTATTGCCAGCATTTTCCTTTTTATTTGGGGGGGGGGTGGGGGGGTGCTTTTCTTTCCTGTTACAGTGCAGATTCTTTTTATTATAACCACCACTTGTCCAAGTGCCTTGGGAGCTTTATTCCCGCTATTCCAAGGCACAATTACAAGTTGCTACCGATAAAGGATGAACACGAGCGCAGCTATTTCGAAAAGGAGGGAGCCAAAGCCAGCTCAAAGTCTCATCAACATTTCTGAACGTTTCAGAAGGTATTTGAGATGACAGGCCATGTTTATAGTTCAGAGACTGACATGATTAATACGTGCATTTGACATCTAATGGGGTAAAATAAGTTACCCCAATAACAAATAGATGGAAGAAGCTCAAAACCTATCATTTCAACCACACCTCCTATTCCTTGGCATCTTCCTGCCTCTGCAAAGCACCCTTAACTACATTGACGGTGTTTTTTTTTTAAATGCAAGTACATCATCATCGGCGAACCAATTCAGAGAACCCTTTTTCTGGGGAGAAATCAAACACATTTCCAAATACTGAAGTTCCTGTCCACTGGGGCAATCCTCGATGCCACGCAGAATGCCTGTTTTCATAGACGTCCTGCTCCGATGAGGAAACCATTTGCCAAGCCTGTTGGGTCACATTGATAAACCATGTTCCAAAAGCGGCTAACATACTTAGGAAGACGGAAGCAGGAGTAGGTCATTAGGTCCCTCGAGCCTGTTCTGCCTGAACTTGAGTCACCTTTATTACAGAGGGAGGTGTCTTTGCCTAATTTCGCCTCAGAACCGGCCAAGTTTCAGTAGGGTGCACACGGATTGAGAAAGAATGATTACTCCTCCACCAACAATCCCCTGTATAGAATGAAGTGAAGTAGGAAGCAGCTCGTACAGTGCGACTCTGCACAAGGACCCTAAGCGACGAGTCGCATCGCAGAGACAGCATGAATAGGTTGGAAAAGAACATTAATAACCTGTAAATTTTCGCAGCAGTTCCGTGCACGTTTCCGCCACCGTCTCATCGTCATATCTCTCCATGATGATGGCTTCTTCTCCGCAGATCCAACCACTCAGCACATGCCCATACCGCTCGGGCGGGTATAGCACATCAAAGCTGCAGATCTTTTTGTACCACAGGTCCTCTGGGTAGGCGAGGCTCTCATTTTCTGCGTCGTCCTCCCAAACAAACTGCATGCTGTTGCACTCGGGGCTCCAGAAGGGCTCCTCAAACTCCAGGAAGATCTTGTCTGTGGTGCTAATGCCCAGCATCTGGATGGCCGAGACCTTCTCTTCAGGGAGACGGGGGTGAAACATGGTTTCGTGGTACTTCTTCAGCACCCCGAGGGACATGGTCACAATTACGTGATCCGCTGGGATAAGCTCACAATCCTCGCACTCCACGTAGACCGGGTAGCCCTCCTCCTCTTGGCTGTCAAGGTTGTGGTTCGGGAATGAGCTGCTGATCAAGTGGATTTGCTTGCTGACCGAGTGGTTCCAATGAATGTACTTGACTGGCTTGTTCAGCTGGATCACCGATTTAGGGATATCCCGCGCCAGGATCTCCACTATGTTAATGAAGCCGCTCGGAATGACGTGATGGGCACCAGGGATTTCTGTCCACTCGCCAAACTCACTAAGGGATACTTCATCCATGCTGTGGCAACTGCTCTCACAGCTTTCAACCTGCCAACAGGAATGAGAAACAATTAAATAAAAAAGGGCAACGTTCTGCCCACCCCAACCCAGGCGCACAGTCAGCATCGAGTCAGATCACTGCGATTCAAACCAACGTGAGAAAGTGCAGAGCGGAAGATGGCCATCCAGCTAACTCACGCCACTGACCATATATAGATTTTCTCTGTCGTGCACTAGGTCTCTGCCCCAGCTATTCAGTCTCCAGACTGTTCTGAGTCAATATTCCTTGATCCCCAAACATAACCGCAGAATATTCAACTGGCTGTATTTCTCCATGTACAGCTGTCCTTCACCACTCCCCCCCGACTTGATAAAGTAACCAATGGATTTTTTCATCATTCCTGTCTACACCTCTCCTTGCAACACATCGACCCCATTTCCGCCCACATATTTACCCACATCTGGATTAATGCAATGAACTATTTGAGCCTTTGGCTGGCAGTCCATTCCACATTATCATTATCAGGAGCTGTTTTTATTAGACGGATTTATAATGATCACCCCTGTGCTCACTGACCTACATTTGGCTCCCCAGTCAAGCAACACCTTGATTTTAAAATTCTCGTCCTGTATTTTGAAATCCCTCCGCGGCCTCGTCCCTCCCTATCTCTGTAATCTCTTCCGGCCCCACAACTCTCCGAGATATCAGCATTCCTCCAATTCTGGCCTCCTGAGTTTCTCTGATTTTAATTGCTCCACCATTTGGTGGCTGTGCCTTCAGCTGCTAAGGCCCAAGGCTCTGGAATTCCCTTGTTCAAACTCTCAGCCTCTCTTTTTCTTCTCCCCCACCCCCCACCCTCCCCCTTAAAACCCATTTCTTTGACTGAGCTTTTGGCCGTCTGCCTAATATGTGGCTCGGTGTCTTATTTCGCTTTATAACGTGTCTGTGAAGCACATTGGGATGCTGCCGATGAAGGGATGGGTCAGAGTAAATAGAAGCAGATAGTAGTCCTCTGGTTGAGGGGGGCCAGTAAAAGGGGATGTAGATATAAGACTATACGCACAAGATTTAGAACAGAGAGCAGGAGATTTCTTGCTGTAGCACAGAGGACACGGACTGCATTAGCAACGTTAGTGATTGAAGCGCAGACTAGATGTTAAAGTTAAAATTAGGAGCGGGATTTGCTGCAGGGAGATGTCCATTGACATTTAGCAGGGCTGGACAACCCCAGCGGTGGGGCAGAGCCAGAAAATCCTGCCCTAGGTTAGAGAAGGGTTTGAAGAGAAGTGAAATGAAGGGATAAAGCAGGCACATGGGATTAGGCCTATTGCCTGCATGGGGGATAGACTGGTTGGGCCGGATGGTTTGTTTACTAAGGGAGGAGGAGGAGATCTGTCGTTCACTGCTTTTCTGTGATGTAAAAGCCTCTCTTAAACAGCTGCTGGACAGGAGTCAGCTGGAGACTTTCACAAAGCACTGTGAAGAATTTGTTTCCAGGTTTATCTTAAAGCAGATGGTAGAATATAAGATGATTAAGTGTTTTGTGAAATACGTTCCCTGGGGAGTAGGCAGGGAGATTGTATATGCGTAATATGTTACACAAAACTTGAGCTTATAAGACTAACACAGAATATTGTGAAATGTTTCCATTCCTGTTGTCTCTCAAAATGTTGTAACTGCCTTAAAAATATTTTCCCATCTTCGGCCTGTCTTGAGCTTTCAATAATTCAATATATAGCATTGTTATGATTTGGAGAAAAGTCAATTTGTTTTCACCGTTGGAATTCAAATGCAGCCAAGGTAATTTTCCTATAAAGAATCTTTGCCATCCCATTTCAAAGATTAGCCTCCCTTGATGCAAAGTGGATTAGTTGACTTTTCTAGCCTCGATCTTCCTTCACCCCCAAGCATATTAGATCGGACCAGAGGAGCTGACACTGTTTTCCTCCGGGCAGAGGTTGTTAAGGGGAGATTTAATACAAGTGTTCAGGATCATGGGGGTTTTGATGGAGTAGATAAGGAAAAATATATTTTTTACCAACAAGAGGGTCAGCAACCAGCAAACGCAGATTTAAAGTAACTGAGAAAAAAGCCATGAGACAGGTGAAGAGATTTGTTTTAATGCTTTCAGTTGTTATGCTCTGCAAGGCCGCAAAGGGTGACGGAGGCGGATTCAGCTGTAAACTTTCAAAAGGAGATCGGATCTCTACCCAAAAGGGAAAATTTCCAAGGCTACAGGGATTAAAAAGCAGTGGGAGTGGGGCTCTTTCAAAGTGCCAGCACAGGCACGCTGGGCCGAATGGCCTCCTTCCCTGTTGTACGGTTCTATGATTCTATTTCGAGACAGCCCGCACCTTCAAGAACTGCTGAAGCATTGCCAGCTTCAGCTCCTTGGTGATGCCCGAGTCTTCAGGATCAGCTTTGAGGCGTTTACGCACCACGTTCCTTGTGAAAACGCCAACGCTGTTTTGGCTTTCTGCACCAACTGGCCTTCCCCGTTGGAAGAACTCCTGAGTCAGGTTGTAGACCTATCAAAAGAAGTTCGAGAAACATTAAAAACCTATGCACGTTATCATCAAGAACCTGGTGAGCAAAAGCATCACCCTAAAGGACAAAAGGCCATACACACGCTAATAAAAACGAGAAGTGCTACGGATACTCAGCAGGTCAGTGGGGAGAAACACAGTTAACGTTCCAGGTCAAAGACCTTTCATCAGAGCTGAAGGAAGATAGAAATGTAAGTGCTTTTAAGGCAGTGGAAGGGGGTAGGAAATACAAAAGGGAAGATCTGTGATAGGGCAGAGGACAGGAGAGATTAACTAACTAAAGATTTCAGATGCACCTAGAGGATGGTTATGGGTAAAGAAACAAAGGTTGCATCCAGGTGAGGCATGAATGGCTTCATAGCAGCCATGTGAATGCAACATGAAGGGATAAAGAAAGAAATAAGCCAGCAAAAAATAAAACAACAACAAAAAAAACATATAGAATAAGATGGAGGCAGAGGTTATGGTCTAAAATTGTTGAACTCAGTATTGAGTTCAGAAGGCTGCAGAGTGCTGAAATAAAAGATGAGGTGTTGTTCCTCGAGTTTGCGTGAGCTTCACTGGAACACTGTAGCAGGCCAAGGACAGAAAGGTCAGAGTGGGAGCAAGGTGGAGAATTAAAATGACAGGGGCTGAAAGCTCAGGGCCATGCCTGAGGACTGAGTGGAGGTGTTCCATGAAGCAATCACCCAGTCTACGTTTGGTCTCCCCTGTGTAGAGAAGACACATCATGAACAGCGAATACAGTATTCTAAATTGAAAGGAGTAGAAGTAAATTGTTCTTTTACTCAGAAGAAGTGTTTGGGGCCTTGGATGTCAAGAAGAGATGAGGTAAAAGAACAGGTGGTGCATCTCCTGCACTTGCACGGAAAGGTGCCATAGGGAAGGGAGGGTCATCTGACAATCTGTACAGAATTAGCTGACCTCGGCCAGAGCAGTGTTTACGCTGACTTAATTAGTGCTCTGAAAAAGGGTCATACAGGCTCAGAATGTTAACTCTGATTCTCTCTCCACAGATGCCGTCAGATCTGCTATGTTTTTCCAGCATTTTTATTTCAGGTTTCCAGCATCCGCAGTATTTTGCTTTTATTTTAATTAGTGTTGTCTTTTTCTTGGCAGAATGGAAAAGCATGCTGCAAAGCAGTATTTGTAGCCCATTCCTAGATGTCCATGAGCTTAATTGCATAGTGAGAGACTGAAGTCTTATGTCACGAAGGACATTAGTGGGCCAGGCAACAATCTTGGCTATGATGTGATCCACATTTATCTATGATCGCTGGTTAAAAATCAAGTCCGCAAGGTGATTCTGCTATCCAAAATGCAAACAGGAGAAGGTAATTTCAAGGGAGCACTTCTCAGAAAATCACAGGTTCACAGCCTACAATTATCTATACAGTAAAAGACACTGAGTGTTCACAATCTGCCAGGTTGCATCCCCCATGAGTAGTGCTTCCTGCTGAGAGTGCTGGACTGCAGAATTACCCTTGTCAAGTATGGAAGCTAAACTGTTTTGAAATTTTGACCTTATAAATAGTAACCCCCACTGTTCGAATTCCAGAAGAAATAATGTGCACTGCATATTTAAGAAAGGTAGCCCACCTCGTTGTATACATCGCTGAATTCCTCAACGACATCCTTAGGTATTCTCTGACCACTGCTGGTGCAGTAGTGTGCCACCCCATTCTTGGAGTAGAGACTGATGCGGCCAATGCTCCGTTCGCCATCTGTAGTTTCTTCAAGGAGACCATGGTCTTCTGCTAGCTGATAAATCGGGTTCCCATGAGCACCGTGAATCCAAGTTGCCCCAAGGTCAAATGTAGCACAGCCTGAGCAAAGAATATGCATATATATATTATTTCAAATCATACAGAATGAAGCCTGTAAGGTAACTGGCAAAAAGAAGCATTGGGGACATGAGGAAAAGCTTTTTCAAGCAGCAAGTGGTTAGGGTCTGGAATTCATTGCCTGAAGGCGTGATGGAAGCAGGTTTAATCAAGGCATTAAAAAGGGAATTGGATTATTATCTAGAAGGGAAAATTGTGCAGAGCTACAGGAAAGAGGCTTAGGAGTGGCAGAAAGTGAATTTCTCTTGCAGAGGGCCAGCATGGGCTTGATGGGCTGAATGGCCACTTCCTTTGCTGCAATGATTTTAGGAATCTATGGTTTATACACTGACCATATTTAAAATAAATATCTTTGTTCGAGGACAAAAGAGAATTCCTTGTGTCTTTGCGAGCAGTTTGAAAAGGCTCATAAGGCTTTTTTTTTATTTGTTCTTGGGATGTGAGTGTCGCTGGCAAGGCCAGCATTTGTTGCCCATCCCTAATTGCCTTTGAGAAGGTGGTGGTGAGCTGCTTTCTTAATGGTTCAAGAAAGCAGCTTAGATGCTGTACAGTAGGTTCACACACACAGCACTGTTCCGGAGGGAGCTCTAAGATTTGCCACAGGAGCTCTGACTTAAAACACGGTGATAACCATGTGATCAGTCTATGAGTGAGACTCAGCAGAAATGTCCTACACATTTACCAGTCTGTGAGGTTTTACAAAAGGAATTTCTTACGTGGTTCAAGAAAGCTTTTTTAAATTATCTTTAAAAAGGGATTTTTTTTTTCAAGAAATGTTATTTTAATGGAAAGATGGAACAGTTGAGGGACAAAAGGGCTGTTCATCCAAATTTATCTTGTGATTTTGTGAGGAAAAATTGCTAACCAGCACTTTTAGAGTGATCAGTCCGTTCAAACAAGCGCTGGTTGTGGCTCAGTGGGTAGATCGCTCACCTCTGAATCAGCAGGCTTGGGTTCAAGCCCCCCTCCAGACACTGGGGTACATAATCCAGGCTGACATTCCCAGTGCAGGGCTGCAGGAGTACTGCCCTGTGGGAGATGCAGTCTTTCAGATGAGATGTTAAGTCAAGATGCTGTCTGCCATTGCTGCTGGATGCAAAAGAGCCCATGGTACTATTTCAAAGAGGAACAGGGCAGTTCCCAGTGACCTGGCTAAAGTCACTTAAAAAAAAATCAGATTGTCTAATCATTATTTCATTGCTGTCTGTGGGAGCTCACTGTGCACAAATTGGCTGCTGTGTTTTCTGCAGGACCACAGTGACAACACTTCAGAAGTTGGCTGTGAAAGTGGTTTGAGTTGCCCTGACATTGTGAAAGGTTCTAGAGGTGGAAGACAGTCATTCAAACTCTGGTTCGATGTGAAGTAAGACCAAGGTGTGATCCCAGGATAGCCATTGCACCGTTGGACACACAGCGACTACACCAAGCTACAGCTGAGGAAAGAGCTACACATGTGATGAAAGCAGGGCAGTAACTTACAATATTGGTTGTGGACAGTGCCTAGATAGTTTTCTTTCCAGTTTCTCCTTTTCTTCCACTTGGTTTTAAAATTAAGGGAGAACCTTAATAGCATAAGAAGATAAGAAATAGCAGGAGAAGACCATACAACCTATCGAGCCTGCTCCACCATTGAGTATGATCATGGCTAATCCTGGGCTTCGATTCCACTTTCCCCCCTGCTCCCCATATCTCTCGATTCCCTGAGACACCAAAAATCTATCTATCCCAGCCTTAAATATATTCAACGATAGAGCATCCATGACCCCATGTGAAAGAGAATTCCAAAGATTCACAATCCTTTGAGTGAAGTAATTTCTCCTCATCTCAGTCCTAAATGATTGGCCCCTTATCCTGAAACTGTGCCCCCATGTTCTAGATTCACCAGCCAGGGGAAACAACCCCTCAGTGTCTGCCCTGTCAAGCCCCTTCAAAAAACTATATGTTTCAATGAGATCAGCCATCGTTCTTCTAAAATCCAGAGAATATAGAGTCAGTTTACTCAGCTTCTCATCATTGGACAACCCTCTCATCTCAGGAACCAATCTAGTGAACCTTCGCTGTATCACCTTTAAGGTATGGAGACCAAAACTGTGCATGGTACTCCATTTAATTGTAGCAACACTTCTTTTTTCTTATGCTCCAAACCCCGTTACAATGAAGAGCAATGTGTCATTAGCTTTCCTAATTGCTTCCTGTACCTGATAACTTTCTGTGCTCCTTGTACAAGCGCACAAAAGTCCTTCTGAACATCAATATTCATAAGTTTCACGTCGTTTAAAAAACATCCTGCTTTTCTATTCTTACTACCTCACACTTTCCCACATTATACTCCATTAGAGTAATATACTTAATGCAACATTAAAGCAAATAACTTACTGTAAGTTATATATATCCAAGCCTCTCCAGTAAGGGAAAAAAATGCAAGTCAGATTTTCAGAGTGCCACAGCTACACAACTATGCCCCCAACTCCAAACGCCAAAATCAACAGTACACATATTGAAAGCCATGCTCACCAACACAAAGTTCCACATATATGCAAAGCAGCAAATCAGCAGAGCACCCAACAACAGGATCCCACTGACCTCAGTCTTGGCACCATCACTTTTTAATATTTGCATCAGTGATCTTCTGATGAGTCAGTGAAGGAATTTCAGATGTGCGGATAACCTTATGAAAGCCACTCAGGTGAGCACTCTTGGCAAAGCGGATCGCATGCATGCAGCAGATTTGAAAATACTTGAGGGCTATGGTTGCTATGGTACCTTTCTCAGTGTGCCAAGAGGGAGCTGAGTGATTCCTCCTGTGGTACTGAACGCATGTTCTGTGACATCCCAAATTACCTTGAAGTGTTTCTGGCTCATAATTTCACGTACCATCAACATCTGAAGAGAACTGCAGCCAAGATAAAGACTAGGATCAACTGAATCCACAAATAGTGGTTGACAATTAAACAAGTAACTGGAGGAGGAAGCTCCAGAAACAACCACAACTTCAATGATAGCGGAGCACAGTGCAGGAGTGCAAAAGACAAGACTGAAGCATTTGCAACCATCTTCAGCCAGGATTGCGAGTGGATGATCCATCTCAGCCTCCTCCGGAGATCCCAGATGCCAGTCTTCAGTCAATTCAATTCATTCCATGTGATATCAAGAAACGGCTGAAGGCACTGGATACTGAAAAAGCAACAGGCCCTGACATCATTCTGCCGATAATACTGAAGACTTATGCTCCAGAATAGCCATGCCATTAGCCAAGATGTTGCACTACAGCTACAACACCGGCATCTACGCAACAATGTGGCAAATTGTCCAGGTATGTCCTGTCCACAAAAAAGCAGGACAAATCCGTCCCGGCCAATTATCGCCCCATTAGTCTACTCTCGATCATCAGCAAAGTGATGGGAGGTACCCTCGACAGTGCTATCAAGCAGCACTTGCTCAGCAACAACCTGCTCACCAATGTTCATTTTGGGTAGCGCCCGGAGCACTCAGTTCCACAGTCCTGGTCCAAACATAGACAAAAAAGTTGAATTCCAAAGTGACGTGAGAGTAACTGTCCTTGACATCAAAGGCAGCATTTGACTGAGCGGCTACAAGGAGTCTAAGGCCTAAATTTTACCTTTGGCGGGGGCACGCGATCGGCGGGCCCAGGAGAGGCTGGGAAACGGAACTCCCGACTGCGATCGGCCCCTGTGGTTTCACACTGGCTGGTCAATTAACGGGCAGCCAACGTAAAACGCGCGCTGAGAAGCTCAGCGCCACCAGGGTGTGGACGGGGAGAGGGTGTGGGTGAGCGCTGCGCGAGAGCTCCCTGAAGGCAGACAGCTGCCTCTGGGGAGCTGCAGACATTCAAATGATGAAATTAAGGTTTAAAAAGCTGCAAAAAAAGTTCATGCATCACAATCAAGCACCTGAAAATATACCTCACTAAAAATGCTGCCCACAGATATTTGTTTTAATTTTATTTCTTAACGGAGATTTCATCCCGCCCTTGGATGAGGCTTGATGAAAAATGTAAAGGCCGCTCTGGCCAATTTGCCCGTCCACCAACTGAGACAGTTGAGCTGTTAATGGGCTTAATTGCCCTCAATTCTCGGCGGGAGCGCTTCCGACTTTTGCGTGCGCCTGCCGAAGGAAATATCGCGCGAGTGTGCAATAACATCAGGACGCTCGCCTGATTTTACGCCCAATTCAGTCGGGAGAGCACCTGCCGCGGCATATAAAATTCTGCTCTAAGTAAACTGAAGTCAACGGGAATCGGGGGGAAAACTCTCCGCTGTTTGGAGTCATACCTAGCACAAAGGAAGATGGTTATGTTGAATCACCTCAGTCAGGGTAGTGTCGTCAGCTCAAACCACTTTCAGCTGCTTCATCAATGACCTTCCTTCCATCATTAGGTCAGACGTGGGGATGTTCGTTGATGATTGCACAATGTTCAGCACCATTTGTGATTCCTCAGGTACTGAAGCAGTCCATGTCCATGATTTCAGCAACATTCAGGCTTGGGCTAATAAGTGACAAGTGAAATTCGCACCACACAAATGCCAGGCAATGACCATCTCCAACAAGAGAGAATCCAACCATCGCCCCTACAAATTCAATAGCATTAACATCACTGAATTCTCCCCACCACCAACATCCTGGGGGTTGCCATTGACCATAAACTGAACTGGGCCAGCCATGCAGTGAGTAATTAACTTCCTGACTTCCCAAAGCCTGTCCACCATCTACAAGGCACATGTCAGGAGTGCGATGGAATACTCTCCATTTATTTCATGACTGCAGATCCAAAGCTCTCAAGATGCTCATAGCAGCCCTCTTGATTGGTACCTCATTCATTAACCACCTTAAACATTCACTCCCTCCACCGTCAGCAGTATGTAATATCTACAAGATTCACTGCAGCAATTGGCCAGCCTCCTTCGACTGTACCTTCGAAACATATGACCTCTACCACTTAGAAGGATAAGTATTTATTGATGATTGCACAGTGTTCAGTTCCATTTCTCAACGCCACAAATAATGAAACAGTCTGTGCACACATGCAGCAAAACCTGGACAATATTCAGGTTTGGGCTGAAATGCTAATTCCTATCGGCACTGTGGGTGTACCTACACCACATGGACTGCAGTGGCTCAAGAAGGCAGCTCACCAAGTGCAATTAGGGATGGGCAGTAAATGCTGGCCCAGCCAGCAACACCCACATCCCGTGAAATAATAAGTGTGGAAACTAAACTCTCTGGTAAGAGTGCCATATTCAAACCATTCTCTGGATAAAGAAGTGTGTCCTGAATTCCCTATTGGATTTATTAGTGACTAGGTTATATTTATGGCCGCTGGTTTGGGATATAAGTAGCTGAGCATTGTGCATCAGCATGGGCAGAAATGCACTTATTAATCTTGAGGGCGTACAGCAGAATATCACAATGAGAATCATCACAGAGTACAAAAGCACCATTGACAATCTGGCTACCCATCCTCAAATATATCTTCCCACCACCTCTCGCAAAGGAAGCAGCAATAATTGGGGAATTAAGCAGGGCACTAGCAAAATCAGGTCAACCAGTCATTAAATAATCTCCAAAACCTCCCAAGACTCCAGCTGAGGACTCTGGGTCTATACTCAATGGAGTTTAGAAGGATGAGGGGGGATCTGATTGAAGCTTACAGAATACTGAAAGGCCTGAATAGAGTGGACATGGGGAAGATGTTTCCATTAGTAGGAGAGACCTTTTAGAACAGAGGTGAGGAGAAACTTCTTTGGCCAGAGAGTGGTGAATCTATGGAATTCATTGCCACAGAAGGCTGTGGAGGCCAGGTCATTGAGTGTATTTAAGACCGAGATAGATAGGTTCTTGATTGGTAAGGGGATTAAAGGTTACGGGGAGAAGGCAGGAGAATGGGGTTGAGAAACTTATCAGCCATGATTGAATGGCGGAGCAGACTCAATGGGCTGAATGGCCTAATTTCTGCTCCTATGTCTTATGGTCTTATGATCTTAAATCCAGGAACCCTTTCTTCTCAGCAGCAGAGGTTCTCAAAAATGCGGAATGTTCACATAATGAAAAGTGGGAGAGGATATGGGAACCAGCAGGGGTTTAGAAACATGACCTGATTATTGACCCCATGGATCAACCGCCCAGTTTCAGCGCATCACCTATAACGTGGGTCATTGTGAAATTCATCAGGAATTCATGTGGAGGTTTCAACTACCTGGCTATTCACACCATGCGCCTGTATCCCAGCTCAAACAAAGTCCCATTCACCTGTTACCCCTGTGCTCATTGACCTTCACTGGCTCTCAGTCAAAGATTCTCATCCTTGTTTCCAAATCCCTCCATAGCCTTGTCCCTTCCTATCTCTGTAATCTCCTCCGGCTCTACAACCATCCAAGATCTCTCTGGTTTTCCAGTTCTGGCATCTTGTGCATCCCCAACTTTCATCCCTCCACCATTGGCATCCCTGTCTTCAACTGCCTAGGCCCTAAAATCTGGAACTTCCTCCCTAAACCTCTCCTCCTCTTTCCCTTGTTTTCCTCCTTTAAGATGCTCCTTAAAACCAGCTTCTTTGACCATTCTACTCTCTCTCTATGTGATCCGGTGTCAGATTTTGATTGATAATGCTGCTGTCAGGTGCCTTGGGACATTTTTCTCTGAAGTTGTTGCTGTGAAACATTGCTTACTGAGATCTTTCCATTCACTCAATATCACCAGATGTTGCTTTTCAAACGATACAAGAGAAGACTTACCAAGTTTAACGCTTTGCACTCTGCCTCCGATTCGCTCAGATGCTTCTAGAATGACAATATCTGTGAATCCATTCGCTAGGAGTTTTTTTGTAGCAGATAGGCCAGCGAGTCCAGCACCGATAACTACTATTCGAGGTTGTCGCTTTCTCTGTGAGCCACTACTGAGAGGATCATCTGCACTGTCTGAAGATATTTCACAACTTTGCATACCGCCCAAGCTCGTCTTCTATTGAAACTAGAAGGAAAATGAAACAAATAGTGGTCAGGAACAAACGCAATCAATCAACAACGTAAGGAATAAGAGCAGGAGCAGGTCATTCACCTGCTTGAACCTGCTCCACCATTCAATAAAATCTTCCACCTGAACTCCACTTTCCCACCCTATCTTCAGATCCTTTGACAACCTGATCTATCAATCTCCATCTCAGTCTCGATGGTTGAGCATTCACAGTCCTCCAGGGTACAGAATTCCAATGGTTTACAACCACCAGAGTGAAGAGGCTTCTCCTCATTTCAGTCGTAAATGGCCGACCTGTTATCGGGAGACTATGGCTCCTAGTTTTAGAATCTGAAGCCAGGGGAAACAGCCCTTCAGCATCAATGGCAAATATTCACAGATCATGCTCAGCTACACCAGGTGCGACAGGAGCTTACACAGGCAAACTAGTGGTATCATTGGTTAGACAATGAGATGATAACCTGGCCGTGAATCTGGAGAAAAGTAGTAGTTGCCTGTTTTTCCGATTTCTCCAGAGTTCCCTCCTGAGGTTCCAGTAGGAGATCAGGAGAATCCCCATCAAAATTCCAGCTCAACCTTTCCATTTCTGGGACTGAAATTGAATTGAGCTTGGAATGACAGGAGGCAGGTTGACTCCTGTCTGGAGGCTGTGAATATTCAAAGGAAAATGATTTATGTTTTACCTACACCATTTTAGTGACTACATTGTAGGACATAAGAGCTGCTTCAATCATTAATCTTGGGGCATTGTTTTAAATGTTTAGGTGTAATTGTTTGTTGTTACTAACAAGGATGTATATTCTAACTAAATTTTTACAAGGCCCTATCCTGTGCCAGCAGAAAGAACATGTCTAGGTAGTGCTCCTTTTTCAATTAAACAAAAGCATGGGGGGATAACTATGGCCTGGTGCATTCTCCATGGCTGCACCTCAACCAATCAACATCCCTTTTCTTATGCAGTATAAATTATTGTTCCCTTTGAAATTTGGCATTCTTGTCTCTGTCCTGATGAGTGCAAGATGAAAAGCTTTGATAGCATGTCACTTTTTTCAGCAATATTAACAAGAATGCTAAGCCACAGAGTGTTCATCAGGTGCTCAGGTATCTTCAGGCCGCAAAATAGTGCAGTTGGGACATTAGAAACTCTCCTTCTGGGAGACCAATTTTAGCCTGCCAGGTGCCTGTATTTACACTGCTAAGACCTTATCTCACTGGTAGGTTCATATAATCACATTATTTATATTGGTTTTCCCTCAATCCAATTGCAAAAGTTGCCCAAGAGAAGTCACACATATCTGTGGTGTGGGTCCTGGATATATCACACTGGCAAAACAGGAGATACTGTAGGGCTGGAGTTTAGGTGCCTTACTGAGGCATTGCAAAAGAAACTTTATTCTGAAACCATTCGTCCCAGGCGTTCACTCATGGAGGTATCCCAGAATTTTTGTCTGCTGCCAAGCCCTGGCCAGCCTCTCAGAGAGGGACAGATTTCGGGGGTTGAAGATCCTGAGATCCTTTTATTTTCAAAAAGTTCTTTGGGCAGCACAGAGACCATGTGCACTGCCACACTACTGCCCCCAATATGGTGTGACTCCCAGTGGATGCCAGAGTGCACTCAATGGATTAGCACCTACAGGATGCACTGCAACAAGGTACCAAGGCTTCCTCAGCAGCATTGCCAGCACCTTGGGCACCAAGAGCATAGGAACATCATCACCTCCAAATTCTCCTTAAAGTCACACACCATTCCCACTTGGACTTGTATCACTGTTCCTTTGTCATCACTGCCTACCCAACAGCATTGCTGGAGTACCCTCACAAAATCATAGAACAATTCAGCACAAGAAGAAAGCCATTCGGCCCATTGTGCCGATGCCAGCTGCTTGGGAGAGTTATCCAATTAGTCCCACTCCCCCACTCCTTTCTCAGAGCTATGCAAGGTTTTCCAATTCAAGTATTTATCCACTCTCCTTTCTGAAGGCTGCTATTGTACCTGCTTTCACCAACTTGTTAGGCAATGCATTCCACATCATAACAACTTACAAAAAAATGTTTTCTCATGGCACCTCTAGTTCTTTTCATCTTAAATCTGTGTCGTTTGGTTACGGACGTTGCTGTCATTGGAAACCAGTTTTCTACATTTACTTTGTCAAAACCTTCATGATTTTCTTAAAGCAATCTCCTCTTAACCTTCTCTACTCTGGGGGAGAAAAACACCAACTTCTCCAGTCTCCCCACATAAGTGAAGTCGATCACCAACCCCCACAGCCTTTCCCGCCCCTGCCACCCCACCCCCACACCATCCTGTCCCAGTGTTCAAAAGCGGACACGACACACCAGCTGGGCACAATGCAATCTTGCACATAGGTTTAGCTTAACTTTTTTTTTGTACTTTATGCCTCTATTTATAAAGCCTAAGGTCCCATGTACTTTTTTAACAGCCTCTGAACTTGTCCTGCTACCTTCAAAGCTTTCTGGAAATACACCCGCAGGGGTCTCTGTTCCTGTACCCTTTTTAAAATTGTACCAGCTAGCTTCCATTGTCTCTCCTGATTCCTCCTACCAAAATGAATCACTTCACACTTCTCTGCATTAAATTTCTTTTACCATGGGTCTGCTCATTTCACCAGTCTGCCCATGTCCTGGAGGCTGCAGCTATACTGCTCATTGTTTATGACATTTCTGAATTTTGCATCTGAAACTTCTGAAATTTTACTCCCAACTCCAGCTCATTAATATATTTCAGAAAGAGCAGTGGTGCCAATACTGACCGCTGAGGGAGCAGCGCTGTGTACACCCCTCCAGCCTGGAAAACAGTCACCATAACTCTCTGCTTTCAGTCCCTTAGTGAATTTTGTACTTATGCTGCCATATCTCTTTAATCCCACAAGCTTCAAATTGGCTTCAGATCTATTATTATGTGGGACTTAAACAAACAGCTTTTAAAAGCCCATATTCACATCAAACTCACAACCCTCATCAGTTACTTAAATCAAGTCAGTCAAACATGATTTACCATTATCAACTGTGCTGAATTTTATTTGTTAACCCATATTTTTCCTACTGTCAATTAATTTTGTCCCAGATCACTGTTTCCAAAAGTTTCCCCATTACCCTTATCACACAACTGGTTCTCAAGGGTAATAAAGGTCAGCCTTACCAATATCACCCATAACCTGAGAATCCAGTCTAGTATGTAGACACAGAGAAGTAATAACACTTAATGGTCAGGATAAGCAAACAGATGCCTGAGCTATAACTCAAAATAGTACAGTGGCCTGGAGGAACCTGTTCTTTTAAAATTCATTCACTGGATATGGGTGTCGTTGGCTAGACCAGCATTTATTGCCCATCCGAAATTGCCCTTGAGAAAATGGTGGTGAGCTGCCTTCTGGAATCACTGCAGTCCATGTGGTGTAGGTACACCCACAGTGCTGTTAGGGAGGGAGTTCCAGGATTTTGACCCAGCGACAGTGAAGGAACGGCAATATATTTCCAAGTTAGGGTGGTGTGTGGTTTGGCGGGGAACTTTTAGGTGGTGGTGTTCCCATGTGTCTGCTGCCCTTGTCCTTCCAGATGGCAGTGGTCATGGGTTTGGAAGGTGCTGTCTAAGGAGTCTTGGTGAGTTGCTGCAGTGTATCTTGTAGATGGTGCACACTGCTGCCACTGCGTCGGTGGTGGAGGGAGTGAATGTTTGTGGATGGGGTGCTAATCGAGCAGGCTTCTTTGTCCTGGATGGTGTCAAGCTTCTTGAGTGTTGTTGGAACTGCACTCATCCAGGCAAGTGGAGAGTATTCCATCGCAGTCCTGACTTGTGCCTTGTAGATGGTGGACAGGCTTTGGGGAGTAAGGAAGTGAATTTGCTGTAGAATTACCAGCCTCTGACCTGCTCTTGTGGTCACAGTATTTATATGGTTAGTCCAGTTCAGCTTCTGATCAATGGTTGATAGTGTAGGATTCAGCAATACTAATGCCACTGAACATCAAGGGGCGATGGTTAGATTCTCTCTTGTTGAAGATGGTCATTGCCTGGCACTTGTCAGCCCAAGCCTGGGTATTGTCCAGGTCTTGCTGCATTTGGATATGGGCTGCTTCAGTATCTGAGGAGTCGCGAATGGTTCTGAACATCGTGAAATCATCAGCAAACATCCCAACTTTTGACCTTATGATAGAAGGAAAGTCATTGATGAAGCAGCTGAAGATGGTTGGGCCAAGGACACTACCCTGAGGAACTCCTACAGAGATGTCCTGCAGCTGAGATGACTGACCTCCAACAACCACAACCACCTTCCTTTGTGCTAGTTATGCCTCCAACCAGTGGAGAGTTTTCCCCCGATTCCCATTTACTCCAGTTTTGCTAGGGCTTTGATGCCACACTCGGTCAAATGCTGCCTTGATGTCAAGAGCAGTCACTCTCACCTCACCTCTTAATGGCCAGAATAAGGAAATGGATGCCTAAGCTACAACTCAAAATAGTATGGCGGCCTGGAAAAGACTGTATGCAATAAAAGAGTACAAAAGCTTTCATATCACTGTTACATTAGTGCCTATATTAAAATAGCAAAGTAAACTTTATTTTAAATGGATTAATGCCTCCATTAAAATAATAAATCTCATACATGCATTTAAAACATTTGGGCACTAATGTCCGGTCTAGTGAGTCTTAAAATCAACGTTCCCACTGCAAACTATTGGAAGGCTGCGACATTGCCAAGTGCTCATTAAGTACAACTGCAAAACAGTACCACATAGCGGATGATAAGACTTCAGGTGCTCAGTTTTCCTGAGGCTAAGATGATCTACTGACATGTGGGTCAAAGGAGCACTGTCAGGTGAGACATGCTGTGACATGCCCCAGAGAGCTGACGTTTCTTAGAGGTCGCATCGCCTCATTGGGGAGAAAGAGGAGCCCTTAACCAAGATGACACTTATATAGTGACATGTACCTGGAAAGTGGATGGGCGAGGAGGAGTCGGAGCAGGTACGTGGCGAACAGGCGCCCAAGCTCCCAGCTCTGGAGCTATCGATGTTGTGTTTGGTAGTGTGGAGGGACGTGTTTTAAAGCAAAGCATAAACCACCAGCCCCCACCCCCATGTTTAAAGATGCTGCAAACGTGCAATCACATGACCCGAGGCAGCTCAAAGGGGCCCCTGTCACTTCCCGAGTTCTCACCTTGTTCTCTACATTCACTCACTTTGCTCGCTCCCCTTAAACAAAAAAAAAACCCAATGTCGAGCCCTGACATTGCATTGTGGGATGCAAAAGCTCCACACACACACAATCCTTTGAAAATTCTTCCATTTTAAGGGAAACCAATGCAAAGTACATATCAGCACGACTCGGGCAGTCAGGTCCCCGCGACACCAGCCCCGGGAGGCATTCTCTGCTCGGTCCCGGAGCTGGTGCACGGTTAACGCCGCCTCCCTGACATTTCCCTCCCAGTGACACTACTGGGGATCTGGGATAATGGGCCAGGGCAATGCTGAAATGAACCCGTTTTATCCCCGGCTGGAGAAGGGGGAGAGAGAGAGAGAGAGAAAGAGAGGGGGGGGGGGGGGGCGCGGGGGAAATGTCCTTTGTGTTTGGAGAATGATGACTGAGTGACAAAGTCACAAAACTGTCATCTCCGGGCTTTCTTACAAAAAAGCCACATTCAAACAGCGCAATGAAACGTGACCGAGAGTAGCTGCTCTGCTATTTGCCGCTAACATTAACCTAACATTGGCCACACTCGTGGTTTACAACAAATAACGTCACTTTAAATCTAGCAATGCCATGGATCCTCTGAAGTTGGATGAAGGTGGGTGCGAGAAGGCTGATGCGGTGCATAGTAACGCCAGAATAGAGCAGTTGGGCCGAATGGCCTCTTTCTGTGCTGTGCGTTCATTCTGAGAGACCGCGAAGACATTGCGAACTTTAGCCCAAATGGTGAAATGTGAGTCTCTCTCTCTCTTCAAAACAACCCGCCCCACCACCCCTCAACCCCGTGCAAACAGGTGGACAAACCGCAACTCCGAAAATGAAAGCCTGCCCACAATAGTTTGGTTTACTTTGAAGAGGAAATAAACCCCTTTACGACTGAACGCCCGGGATAAAAGAAACTTTTAATAAATAATGTAACCGGTCTGAGAAGCTCGGACTGTGTGTGTGTGTGTGTGTGCGCCTAAAAGGGGAATTTTGTTTACAAGTACCAGTTCTGTTCCCAAACAGGATATCAAACAGACCCGGTGGGGCATTGTGATTTTTCAAAAGTGTTGATAAATAACAGCACTTAAAACTGACCCAAAAGATACGGAGAGCAAGGGCCATAAGTGAGCCTAATTGTCGCTTTTTGGTGATTACAATTTTTTTAAAAAAATCTGATTTCCCTTCTAAAATCCGTGTAATGTTAACCAGCGAGAGCAGCCGAGGCAGTATCTGGCAATCTAGCAGTCTCTTGCCACGTACTGAAGGTGGACAAAGCAATACTCTGTATCTGTCTGTGTGGAACAAAAGCACTTGGTTCCTCTGGAGACAACACAGACCCTTGCCAAAGACAGGAGAAGCACTTCATAACATTAAAACAATACCGCAGGAAGAGATCACGGTGACACGCTGACATAATACACAGCATCAAAAGACACAGTGCTCATATATCTACCCCGAGACGTTCATTTAATGAATCATCAGCCTTGTATTGACATTTTTCCCCGACAAAGAAATATATACATATATACACCACTGCCGATCCTCCATTGCAAGGAGACAGATTCTTAACAAAGGCTTTTCTCTTTAAAAATGGGGGGTTTCTACCTCGCCCCGATCGTCCTTCCGCAACACTGAATCTCCAGCTGAGCCCCGGCTGTGCGTCTCCGCTTGCCCAGCGTACCGCTCCTCTCTCCCTCTCTCTCTCTCTCTCTCCTTCTGTTTTGCTGCTGATCCGGAGAAACCCAGAAGTAACCAGCCAGCGGCAAGTCCCTGCCGAACCTCGGCGCAGGCGCAGCTCAGCACCACTGTGTCAATTTCATGTGTCAGTTTCAGCCAGGGTGCGCGCGCACCACGTGCTAACCCGGCAACCCTGAGCTGAGGCTGCCCAGCCACATCCCCCATTCAATAACTGGGTTCACTCACCGCCAGGGACAGAACAAACCCGCAGGTGCGGAGAGTCCTATCTCTATCCTCCTAATCGTGAGGACTGCCTGATTATACATTATACATATGTAATGTATTGTCCTGCTTGTCTTCTTGTACTCGATGTTGATGGCCTCTTTAATCGTTAATGATGCAGCTTGTCATATCTAAATATTTTACAGAAACCTCTTGAGGCCCCACGCCAGCAGAGGAAGGTGCTTTCTCCCCAGTCAAAAAAGCTGAAGTTGGCACAGAGAAGCAACTGCATTCATTTGAACATTCAAAGGTGTCAATGTCAACAACAAATTGTATTTATATATGGATTATCCTGGAATGCAAAAGTAACTCCCGACTTCTTTTCCTGACTGCCGGCTGTCTTCTTCAACCCTGTCTCATCCACCGTCACCCCCAGCAACGAGTGCGCAGAGCTCGGGATTGAGACCATCTGATCAACTGCCTGTGTCCCTCCTCTAGCCCACCAGGTCGAACTTCCTCTAAAGCTCCCCCCTGCCCTAGCCCTGAATGTATTCCCTTCTCCAGTTTCTCTCCTATCTCCCGTCACACCCTCTCCAAGCCCATCTTGTCCATGAGACCCACCTCCTGCTCTACTGACCCTATTCTGACTTGCCTGCCAACTTCCCTTCTTGCCTCTCATGAAACTAATATTGCTGATGGTTCTCTCTCCTCAGGTGTGGCCCTGCTCTTCTTCAGCTCTGCCATCATCATCACTCTCCTCAAAAAAACCCCTTCACCCGTCCACCCTTACAAACTACCAATCCATCTCCAACCTCTCTTTCCTCTTCAAAGTCCTTAAACATGTTGTTACCTCCCAAATCTGTGCCCATCTTTCCCAGAATTCCATATTTGAATCCCTCCACTCAGGATTCCACCCCACCACTGTACCAAAATGGTGACCTTTATAAGGGAAGTGTCACTGAACAGTGGTGAAGTTAAGGTGCAACTCAAGATTTGGATATCTTGGTAAAAAGGGAAATTGGGAACTGGGGAATTCTAACTTATCGAATCCAGGGACCTACAGCAACAAATACTGCTCATATAAAGTGATGACATCTCCCCTCTAACAGAAGCTTCCCCACCTGGCTATATACATTTCCCAGCCAGGTGTACTGGTGGTGCAGCTCTTATAACTAAATCTCACCCTGGTCTGTCCCCTTAGTCCTCTGGCACTGTTTCCTCCTTTGAGCACCTCACTTTGTTCCACCCCTCTCACACTCATTCGAATCCCTGGTTCTCTAATGTCCACCCAAGTACCGTGCCAATTTACTCAACAAACTATCTCATTGTTTTCATCCCTCAGCCTCTGAACTGAGCGGCTCCTCGTTTGGCTGGACCACATAAATCTCTTTCAGATCATGGCCTCATCTGCAAACACCATTCCTGTTTCAGGATCACCCTGGAATGCGAAGGTATCACCGGAATTCTTTTCTCTGCTTCAAAATTTCTTTGAACTCCTCTCCCCTGTGTCCCCCACCCTCACCTCCAACAACAAGTGTGAGGAGCTTGTGGATTTCTTTGTCACCAAGACTGAGATCAGTTACCTCTGTTGTGTCCCCCCCTTTGCAAAGCCACCGGGACAAACTTCCTCTAAGGACCCTTCCCACCACCTCGCCCCATCCTTCCACTGCCCTGGCCCTGAACTTGTTTCCTTCCCCACTTTCTCTTCTATCTCCCCACAGGCCCTCTCTGAGCTCTTGTCCACATAACCCACCTCCTGTTCTCCTGACCCCATTCCCACTAAGCTGCTGACCATCAATGAAGTTCTTAAGTGATAGAATTTATATGTACTTGAGTGTCTGTAATGTAGGAATGCTGTACTGGTTTGTAATTTTATTATAATTTTAATCCAATAAAATATCTTAAAATACTAATACCCATCTTCCTTTCCTTGTTCCCGTGTTAGCCAATATTGTTAATGGCTCTGTCGCTCTTAGGTTCTGTCCCTCGCTCCTTCAAGTCTGCCAATATCATCCCTCTCCCCAAAAATTGAATCCTTAGCCCCACCATCCTTGCAAACTACTACCCTACTTCCGATGTCCCTTTTCTCCTGCCCATCTCCCTGCTTGAGTCCATCCAATTGGGTTTCTTCAATGTCCCTTCCAGAGCATTGAAGATCACTTGTCAAAGTCACAAATGACATAAAAATAGAAAATGCTGGTAATACTCAGCAGGTCAGAAAGCATTTGTGGAGGAAGAAACAGAGTCGGCGTTTCAGGCTGATGACTTCCAGGTTCATCAGGCTTGGGAAAAGTTAGAGATTTTTAAGGTTTTAACCAAGGAAATGGGGGAGGGTGGAAAAAGAGCATAAAGGCAGGTCTGTGATAGGGCAAAGACCGAAGACATTAAATGACAAAAGAGTTGGTTATGCAGAGCCAAAGGTAGTGGCAATGGGACAAAGATGGTTCAGAGAAGGTATGATTGGCAGAATAATGCACAGCTGTCACCAGGAAACAAAGCATAGCAACATAGGAACAGCAGTAAGCCACTTGGCCCCTCAAGGCTGGGTCACCATTTAACTGGATCACGGCTGATCTTCTACCTCAACTTCTTCCTGCACTATTCCCATATCCCTTTGATATTTTTCATATCTAGAAACAGGAGAAAAACAAGATAAAGATGACACATGCAAATAAAAGGAAACAAAATGAGAGCAGGGATTAGGATGTCATGAGAGTATAATAATTTTCATAATATTTTTCTGGTTTATTATAAAGTAGTTTTATGGGGGTAAATATAGTTAGGTATGTCTGTGTGTGATTTAATTACATGTGGAGTCAAGTAGACTGCAGGCTTTGACTCATCAAAAGAAACTTGACATGCTAATGGGTAAACATGGATGCCGGTTTAGCATGTAAGGCGTGAAAGGAAAAAATTGCATTTTTAGATCGATGAAGGGAGATTTAGATTTAAAAGGGATCTGTCTGTTTACAAATAGCCAGATAAGTAAGGCTAAGAAATGTGTTTATTTTTCCCAAAGGTTACTGACAATAAATAGTAGCAACATGAATTTTTTTTATATTGTGAGGAAGATAGTTTCAAAGACATATGAAACAATAGAGTTTACATATTAACAGGAGAAAAACATACATAAAGAAGAATGAGGCTACGTGTCAGGAGAAGGGATTGTGAGATCTAACAGAAGTGTGTGAATTAGCCTTAATGAAGCATCCAATATTTGTGCATAAGTCTTCTGTCTACTGAAACTGAAGCTGAAGAAAGCCATTTGGACTTCCACTGTCCAGGGTATCATGTTAATTTACTAGATCTGTTTAAAAATCTAAAGTTTATTTTTGGACTGTTGCCTTAAAGGGAGTCAGGTTAATTAGGAATTTTAGGAGTTATTATAGTAGTAATTTGTAGTCTTAGGTTTATGCTTGAAATCTTTTCTTTAGTTAATAAATATTTTAATTCAGTTTTTTAAAAAATCTCTGTAAGTCTTGATGGACTTATTACTTCTGAATTCAGTGCACACATCTCAAAATAAATACAAATTGGAAAACCATTGAGAGATCATGATCAAGTTTACCTCATGGCTTTGGTCTGCCTGCACACATCATCTGCTGCGTCATAACAAATAGTCTGAAATTGTTGAACTCATTATTGAGCCCAGAAGGCTGTAAAATGCCAAATCAAAAGTTGAGGTGTGGTTCCTCGAGCTTGCATTAAGCTTCATTGGAACACTGCAGTGGGCTGAGGACAGAGCGGTTAGTCTGAGAGCAAGGTGGAAAATTAAAACAGCAGACCACCGGGAGCTCAGGGTTATGCTTGCAGACTGAAGGGACGTGTTCTGAAAAGCTATTATCCAATCTGTGTTTCATCTCCCCATTGTAGAGTAGACTACATTGTGAGCAGTGAATAAAGTATACTAAATGGAAAAAAGGACACGTAAAGCGCTGTTTCACTTGGAAGCAGGGTTGAGGCATTGGACAGAGAGGTCAGTGGAAATAAAAGTGGAGATGTTGCAACTCCTGTGTTTGCCAGGAAAGCTGCCTTGGGAAGGCAACAGGATTTTGGGGTGACTGAGGAATAGATTGGGGTATTTTGGAGGAATGATCCCTTCAGAATGCTGAAAAGAGAGAGGGCGATGTGTTTAGTGGCAGCATCACACTGAAAGTGGTAGAAATGGGGGAGATGATCCACCAAACATGGAGTCTATTGGAAGTCAAGGATCCAGACCCTACAGTTGCTTAAGTGCAGGAAATGTGTTGGACCTGATAGAGGGCCATGTCAATCACAGTTTGGCGGGGGGGGGGGTGCGCGGAGAGGAATCCTCTGTTGAGGAAAGAGGAAGACATATCAGACACACCAGTGTGGATGGTTGCATCATCAGAACAAACATGACAAAGGAAGAGAAGTTGGGGAGAATGGAATGGAGTCCTTACAGGGCGGAGGATGTGAGGAGGTGTAGTCAAGCTAGGTTTTTCTTCATTCTTTCATGGGATGTGGGCATCTCTGGCTAGGCCACCATTTGTTGTCCATCGCTAATTGTCCTTGAGAAGATGGTGGTGAGCGCCATCTTCTTGAACCAATGCAGTCCATGTGGTGTAGGCACAACCACGGTGCTGGTAGGTAGGGAATCCCATGATTTTGATCCAGCTATGGTAGCCATATATTGAATATTTGAAATGGGAACAGGGAGGTTGATGAAGAGAAGAGCGGGGCATGAACCATGTGAAGGCGAGATAAGGGCAGAAATTGGTCACAGAGCTGATGAAGTTTTCCAGATCAGTTCAAGGGCAGGAAACAACAGCGATACTGTTATCAATGTGTCTGAGAAAGAGCTGGGGGGTGGGGGGGGGGGTACAGAGTAGAACTGGAACAAAGAATAGTCCACATATCCCACGAAAAAGGCAGGCATAGCTAGGACCCATGCTCGTAACCATTGCAATAGATAGTGTTTAAAGACAATGAGATGAGTTAAAGGAGAAGTTCTTCAATGTTCAAAAGTTTTGATAGAATGGATACAAAGAGAATGTTTCTTCTTGTGGGGAAGAGCATAATTAGAGTCCATCAACCTAAGACAGTCACCGAGAAATCCAATGGGAATTCGGAAGAAAAGTCTTTACCCAAAGAGTGATGAGAGAGTCAGGGGAGTGCTGGAAGTGAATAATTTAGATGCATTTAAAGAAACGCTGGATAAGCATATGTGGGATAAGGGAAGAGAGGATTACATTAATAGATTTAGAGGATGAAAGATGGGAATGTAGCATAAACACCAACACTGACTTGGGCCAAATGCCTTTTTCTGTGCTTTATTCCTAATCCAATGTAATGTGAGAACAAGTTCAGCCAGGCAGAGGAAGATGGTGATGCATGGAAACTGGTTGGGCTATTCAAGGAAGAAGAGGAGAACCCAAAGGCCATCCTGGTGGAGGATGGAGACGTAGAGACAAATGGCATCCCGTTTGACTGTGACACAGGCAAACTACCTCTCCTCATCCTTCTAAACCTGTATGCAGTTGACAGAGTCTCTCCATCAGCAAGTCCTCAGCTGTGCCACCTTGTGGCGACGCACATAATCTGGGTACCTCATGGCCACAGTCTAAAGTTTCAGAGGAACTTGGACAAGGCTTGCCCCCCCATCTAGCCCTGCACACCCTTCCCCCACATACAGGATGCAGGCCCATTGGCATGTGGGCATGTTCTGGCACTCATGAACCTCTTACCTATTGGCGAATAGTTCCACTGTTCTGTGGATACCTTGGAAGAGTTTAAGGCTAAGGGAATAAATCTTGTATTATGACCTGGTTAGGACTGTTAACTTTTGAAAAGAACTTGTTTACCTCATTTTAATCGATAGAACTATGCCACAAGAGTTCTCTTTTTTAACAAAACAAACTTTATTGTATATAAAAGACTTAAACAATACAAACATTATTATTATCTCTAAGCTGAGTAAGAGAGTGTGGAACAACAGCAAACTCACAGGGAACATTAAATTGCAAGTCTACAAGCCTGCGTCCTCAGCTCATTCCTCTTTCATGGTGAGACCTGAACAACATATGCTAGGCTTGAGAAAAGGCTGAACAGTTTTCACTTTTGCTTGGCATTCCTTGGCAGGACAAGATCACCAATTCAAAGATCAATTTCATCAGCATACATTCATTGCTAAGCTAATGACATCTGCACTGGCTCAGTTCATCGGATGGATGACGACCATATACCCCAAAGACCTTCTGTATGGTGAACTGGCCACTAGGTCACAAACTCCTGGGTGTCCATACCAAGGATGTCGGTAAGCGAGATATGAAGATGACAAACTTTGGCATTGACAGCTGGGAGACAGTCGCTGACAGCTGTGACCTCTGGAGGCTGAATCGTTGGAGGGGCTTTGCAAGAGATGAACAGAAACGAAAAGCTCAGCTGACCAAGGAGAGGGCCCAGAGAAAACAGAGGCCAGTGAGTCATGCATCTTCTTAGCCCACTGTCTTCCTCTGCAGGAAATATGGCAAACACTGTCATGCCAGAGTGGAGTCCCTGAGCCACACCAGGTGATGTTTAGCACAGAGTTGACCACCACAAGCAGAAACTATCATCTTATGAGATGGAAGGCTGCCACCAACTTTATGAATTGCCAGTGTTTCCAATAGATGCAGGGCTAGTGCTAGTTCTGTATCCATAGTGACAGTGAAAATCCTCTTAAGACAAAAGGAGCTACGCCCTAAAAATATGTACACATATGCAACATTCATTTGAATGCTATTTATCTTAAACAGTTAGCATCACCATTAAAGCATTGAGCAAAATATTTTCAATTGAATGCATTCAGCATGTGTACACTGACATCAGGTACTGTAACTTCTCATATTATAGCTTGAGGGATCTTTCACTACTGCTGTTAATGGTAAGCTAGTGGCATCCCCATATCATTCTCTATGTTTACTCTTACTCACCAGTGAAAGAGAGGCAGCATCAAGTACATCAGAGGACTTGTTTAAAATATAAATTCAGTGTACAATAAGGCATGCCTCGCCCAATAGTATAAATCCAAGGCCTGAATTTTTTGGTCATTGGGCACATGCAATTGGCAGGTCCGGAAGCTGGCAGGAAATGGGCCACCAGCCACGATTGCTCGACCTCGATTTCACACTGGCTGGCTAATTAACGGCCATCCAGCGTCAAACGTGTGCTGAAATGCTTGGCGCTGCCGAGATGGGGGGGTGGGTGGGAAGAGGGTGGGCGCCGATGTAACCAAGGGTGCGGGTGAGCGCTTCGAGAGAGTTCCACGAAGGCAGACAACTGCCCCAAGGAGCTGCAGACCTCCACAGGCTAAATAACATGACAAAAATGCTGCAAAATATGTCCACGTAACACAAACAAGCACCTGAAAGCATACCTCATATAAAAAAAAACAGTCCCCAGGCATCTCTTTTCATTTTATATCCCCACGGAGATTTCACCCTGCCCTGGATCGAGGTTTTGAGCTTAATTGTGAATGCCGCCCTGGGAGAATGGCCCGACCGCCAGCCGGAAATGTGGCCAGGCCACGTGAAACCACTGTTGATTGCATCACTAACGGGCTTAATTGCCCACTTAATTGTTGGCGGGTGGGCTTCCAATCACCACCTGCGCCCGCTGAATGAAATATCGCGCGAGCGCAGGATGACATCAGGACACCCGTTCGATGCCATCTCGTGCTATTTCATGCCCATTCAGGTCAGGCGCGAGCCCGCCCAGGGGGTGTAAAATTCCTGCCCAAGTACAGAACTTGTGGCAAAAAATGTATTTTTGGTCCATGTTTAACTTAGATACATTTTGCATTACTACAAAAAGCGTGTAAGGGATTAACACAAAAGGTCACATAAAGCATAACTTCAATAAAAAGTCAGCAACTCAAAACAGGTGAGTTGTCTGGAAACTACACCATGCAAGGCGTAAGTTTTTTTAAGACCTTTACAATGGTGTTTGAAGTTGAGTGGTCAACCTGGGATCAGTAATTTGAATGTCAAACATCTTTGCCTTTGTCAAAGATTGCCATAATGATGAAGGTAATTTGTTCTAATGTAATGATTAAAGCTGGAGTCTTTGTTTCAGGGTGATTTTTAGAATGGATCCAAAACATCTGGACACAGATCAATTGGATAAACCCCACCATGGGCTAGTGAGTTTGATTGGCTGTTCTTTCTGAGGCTGTTGATTGGTTGAGGTCCTTGGTGCTTGAGCTTTTATATTTGAAGCTGGCGTACAGCCGTGGCCAGTAAGATTGCGAATTTCAACCGACAGCTGGAAGTCGGTGCATCCTAAAATTTTGCGGTGTCAGCAAAGCAAGGCAGGATGAACTAGAATAAGTAAACTCATGCTTAAAGGCAATGCCAGGAATTTTCCGTCCCCGATGGCAACAGGCTGTCATGGCGGGTGTGAACGGACAATATGGCGGGAAGGCCAAAAACCGGTTTCGTGCCATCGTGAAACCAGTTTGCGATCGTCTCCTCCACTCGTCAGTGGCCTTTCTCGCTGCTGCATGTTGGGAACATCATTTTAATACATCTGCACCTAATTATAAGCCCTTCACGCTGGAATCATCCCCACCTCGTCAAATTTACCACCCACGTCGGCAGGGAAGCGTGCCGGCCCAGAAGACGTCATGACAAGTGTGACGTACAGAAGTTGGAATTTACCATTAGGCCCCTGCTCACTTCGCAGACATCCAAGAAGCAGAAAATGCTGGAGCCCGATAGCTATTGGACCCTAGACCTTGGACCCATGTGCATCACATGCTGTGTGGATTTATATGGACATGGCTCCGCTGGTCGTGGTGGTGGTGAGCAGGAGGTTGAGTTTGGGATGGGGGGGTAATTATGGTATGGTGGTGTCAGGGGTGATGCAACTCAACCTCCTGCTCACCACCACCACGACCATGCTGACTCTGCCCTATTTTACCATGCACTTCCAAGTATTCTGAAATCTCATCCTTAATAATGGACTCTAAAATCTTACCAACAACCAAGGTCAGGCTAATCGGCCTGTAATTTCCCGTCTTTTGCCTTACTCCCTTCTTAAACAGGGGGGTTACATTAGCAAGTTTCCAGTCCTCTGGGACCCTCCCTGACTCCAGCGATTCCTGAAAGCCCATTCATCTGCAGAGGAGCCGAATGGATCCATCCAGCCGAAAAGAGGCATCTCGGTGAGTAATATAATTTCCTATTCACAGTCGATTAAACATGATGGTCACAGAAGCAGGCGGGTGACAGTGCCAGCATTGCTTTTCCTCGTTGCCAAATGTAGAACCACATTCCAGGAAGCTTCTTAGTCAAACAAAATAAACTTTATTTATATAAGAGCTTCTGTGACTGCTTGGATACAACCAGACCCTCATACAACTATTTCCTAGGGAACTCCTGCCCTAGAATTTATTCCCTTGCTTTAGCTACACATGGGTTGAACTAATCACGTGACCCCCTACTCAGACAAACTGATTTTAAAGTGACAATCATCACAACAACTACCTTCAGTTCATTCCCCAGGAGGCAGACATTGACTCCACAGACCCCTCTCTTGCACATTCACCTGGACATCCCCCCCTTCCCTAACTCTTTCCTTCACCCTTTCTCCTTCCTCCCCGCCCCATAGACTCCTTCCTCCTCCTGCAATCCTTCCCCCCCTCTGAACTCCCTCCCCCCGGACACCTTCCCCCTCCGAACACGCTCCTACCCCGGACTCTTTCCCCCTCCGAACTCCTTCCTCCCCAAGACTCCTTCCCCACTCTGAGCTCCTTCCTCCCTCTGGGCTCCTTACTTCCCCTGGACTCCTTCCTCCCTCTGGAATCCTGTCCCCTTCCAAACTCCTTCATCGCCCAAAGTCCTTTCTCCCTCTGAACTCCTCCCTCACTCCGAGCTCCTTCCCTTACACCTTCCTCCCCCCTTACACCCACCTCCTCAATTGCCGCATTCTCCCCTGTTACTCCCTGACACCATCATATCATTGTTACACCCGTCCTAAACTCATGCCTGACAAATCTGTTAGAATTCTTTGAGGAGGTAATGAGTAGGTTAGACAAAGGAGAGCCAATGGATGTTATCTACTTGGACTTCCAGAAGGCCTTTGACAAGGTGCCGCACAGGAGGCTGCTCAGTAAGATAACAGCTCATGGTGTTAGAGGCAAGGTACTAGCATGGATAGAAGATTGGCTGTCTGGCAGGAGGCAGAGAGTGGGGATAAGGGGGTCCTTCTCAGGATGGCAGCAGGTGACTAGTGGAGTTCTGCAGGGGTCAGTGTTGGGCCCACAACTTTTCATTTTATACATTAATGATCTAGATGAAGGAACTGAAGGCATCCTGGCTAAGTTTGCACATGATACAAAGATAGGTGGAGGGACAGGTAGTATTGAGGAGGCAGGGAGGCTGCAGAAGGATTTGGACAGGTTAGGAAAATGGGCAAAGAAATGGCAGATGGAATACAACGTGGGGAAGTGTGAGGGCATGCACTTTGGTAGGAAGAATAGAGGCATAGCCTATTTTCTAAATGGGGAGAGAATTCAGAAATCTGGAGTGCAAAGGGACTTGGGAGTCCTAGTCCAGGATTCTCTTAAGGTTAACTTGCAGGTTGAGTCAGTAGTTAGGAGGGCAAATGCAATGTTGGCATTTATTTCGAGAGGACTAGAATATAAAAGCAGGGATGTGCTGCTGAGGCTTTATAAGGCTCTGGTCAGACCACATTTAGAATATTGTGAGCAATTTTGGGCCCTGTATCTCGGGAAGGATGTGCTGGCCCTGGAGAGGGTCCAGAGGAGGTTCACGAGAACGATCCCAGGAATGAAAGGCTTAACATATGAGGAACGTTTGAGGTCTCTGGGTCTATACTCGATGGAGTTTAGAAGGAAGAGGGGGGATCTGATTGAAACTTACAGAATACTGAAAGGCCTGGATAGATGTTTCCATTAGTAGGAGAGACTAGGACCCGAGGGCACAGCCTCAGAGTAAAGGGAAGACCTTTTAGAACAGAGATGAGGAGAAACTTCTTTAGCCAGAGAGTGGTGAATCTACGGAATTCATTGCCACAGAAGGCTGTGGAGGCCAGGTCATTGAGTGTATTTAAAACCGAGATAGATAGGTTCTTGATTGGTAAGGGAGATCAAAGATTTCAGGGAGAAGGTGGGAGAATGGGATTGAGAAACATATCAGCCATGATTGAATGGTGGAGCAGACTTGATGGGCCGAATGGCCTAATTTATGCTCCTATGTCTTATGGTGCTATGGCTGGAACTCCCTCCTCCTGCTGTGGACATGTGTCCATGTGGTGACACCTGTCCGTGTGGTGACCACCAGATTATGAAGCCGAGCCTGCTCTAGATCTAAGTCCCACCGAGGTGTGGGTCTCTGTGCTAGTGGAGGGTGTGGGTAAGCGCTGTGACCTAGATTTTCCAGGGTTTTCCAGGCTGCTTATTTCCAGCTCTTCATTGGAGGAGGTGTCCTCTTTGCTGGAGGTACAAACCTGGTTGGAATGGAGGGACTGGCTGGCTGAGGGCATCGGTTGCTCGACAGAGCTCCCTGTGAACCAAAGTAGAGATAATCAGTGCATGGCAAAGTCAAAAGCAGGAGAGAGAGCACTCACAGTTGTGTTGAGAGAGGGATGATGTGGTGTAGGTTCCTCATGTCATGTTCGCTGCCACTTTCACCATCGCCACACACACAGTCCATGCCCTCACCAGTCAGCGCGATGGCACACTCCTCAAAGTGAGTGAGGGGCCTAATGTGGGCCACTCCACTCCTGGTCTGGGACCTCTCCATGCTGTTGTGAGCCAGATTCTCCTGCATGAAAACCAATGGAGAGAGTGTGAGCAGGATGCATGACACTGGATGGAAATTTTGTGTGGTGAGCGGAGCCATGGATAGGATGAGTAAGCGAGCTCCAGAGGATATGATTCTGATGGAGATTTGAGGGTGTGTGTGAGAGTTAGTGGTGTTGTCCTTTTAAGGTGTGAGATCCCAGTGTGTGTGTGTTGGGTTTGTGATTGTGTGAGTTGAGAGTGAGGAGAAGAGTAACTTACCTTGGCGGAACAGATGAAAACGTTCATCCTCTGCCTGCACTGGGTGGCTGTCCTTTCTTGCAGGGCATTGGCACTGACCACTGCTGCCACTGCCTCCCATGCTGGATTGGTGATCTTGTTTGCTGGTCTTCTCCCAGACCGAGGTTAGAGGACTTAGCGATGGGCCTCCACAGCATCCAGTAGGCGCTCGAGAGAGGCATCACTAAATTTGGGAGCTGCTTGTTTCCTCCCTTTGGCAGCCATTAGCTCCCAGCAGCTCCCTATCCCTTGAAGAGTGCTAGCTGTGTGAAAGAGTGGCTTTTAAATATGGTGCCCAGTTTACGGAAGGCCTGAGGTGATGATGGAGCAGGTGAATGAGAGGACACCCCACCAGCGATCCGACATATTTCCCGGGAATGCGTAATGTATGAGGTGGGAATGCGGTGATATGGAATGAAAAGCCGCCATTGCGGCCAGCGGGTAAAACGTCCTTTTCCCAGCCCGTGACCGCACTCAGTGCAAATTTGGGATGATTCCACCCAAAGTTTCAAGAGAATGTTAATAGTGTCTTTATCATTTTTAGTTATCAAGGCTGAATATTTGAACCAATCCACTGTGTGAAAAGTGCTTTTTTTCCATTTCAAATCTGACATCATGAGCCACCTCCTTCTCAAAGACCTAACCCTTGACCAAATTTTGAGTAGTCTGCAGGCCAACCCCTTCTAGTGCTTGCAGTGTTTGTACCATCCATTTCATGCCTCAAAGATACAAAACCAATTCATCTTTCACGGCCTTTAATTCCAGGTTGATCAGTTATTTTTTCATTACTTATTTGTTTATTTGTTCAAGTCTGAGAACAATAGGCTGGTGGAGATCCAGGGCTTTGATGCAAATTAACATAAGCTCCAATGCTCAACTAGGACCACTCGGACCCTGACCTCATTACAGCCTTGGTTAAAACATGGACAAAAGAGCTGAACTCCCGAGGTGAGGTGAGAGCGACTGCTCTTGACATAAAGGCAGCATTTGATTGAGTGTGGCATCAAGGAGCCCTAGCAAAATTGGAGTCAATGGGAATCGGGAGAAACTCTCCATGGGTTGGAGTCATACCTAGCACAAAGGACAATCGCTTTGGTTATTGGAGATCAATCACCTCAGACCCAGGACATCACTGCAGGAGTTCCTCAGGGTAGTGTCCTCGGCTTAACCATCTTCAGCTGCTTCATCAATGACCTTCCTTCCATCATAAGGTCTGAAGTGGGGATGTTCGCTGATGATAGCACAGTCTTCAGATTATGAAACAGCCAACATGTAACAAGACCAAGACAACATTCGGGCTTGAGCTGAGAGTAACATTAATGCCACAGAAGTGGCAGGTAACCGCCATCTAACCATTTTCCCTTGACATTCAAATATAAACAAGAAGCAGTGGCTGGCCATTCGACCCCTCAAGCCTACTCTGCCATTCAATAAAATCATGGCTGATGTGATAACCTGAAATCTGCATCCTGCCTCCCCCCGCTAATCTATTATCCCCTTGCTTATGAAGAATCTATCCACCTCCGTCTTAAAAATATTCAAAGACTCTGCTTCCACTGCCTTTTCAGGAAGAGAGTTCCAAAGACTCATGACCCTCTGTGAGAAAAAATTTTGCCTCATCTCCATTTTCAATGGGCGACCCCTTATTTTTACAACTGAATCTCCAACCATTAACAACTTTGGGATCACCAGAAACAAAACTTGACCAGCCAAATAAAAACTACAAGAGTAGGTCAGAGACCGGATATTCTGCAGCAAGTAACTATCCTCTTGACTCCCCAAAACCTGTCCATCTTTTATAAGTCAGGAGGGTGATGGAATACTCCCCACTTGCACCATCTTAAAACTCTGTCTATCACTTTATGCTAGGTTACATGAATGTACCATCTCTATTCACTCTCATCACAACCAGGGCACAGTAGCAGCAGTGTCCACTATCTACAGCGTGCTCTGCAGCATCCTGGAACTCCCTTCCTAACAGCACTGGGTAGTACCTTCACCACATGAAAGTAGAGCTAGCTAAAGTGATCTGGAAAATGAGGTTAAGGGATATGTCAATAGAAATTCAGTGGCAGACATTTGAAGGGATATTTCAGAATGCACAGAATATATAAATTCTAATGAGAAAGAAAAATTCCAAGGGGATGACCCACGATCTATGGTTAACTAGAAAGTTAAAGACAGTATCAAACTTAAAGAAAAAGCATATAATTACACAAAGACAGGTGGATGGTCAGAAGATTGGAAAGAATATAAACAGCAAAAGATGACAAACAGATTATTAAGGAGAAAAAATTAGAGTATGAGAGAAAGCTAGCTAATAACATACAGATGGATAGTAAGAGTTTCTATAGATAATTAAATAAGAAAAGAGTTGACAAGTGAGCATTGGACCTATAGAGAGTGTGTTTGGGGGATTGATAATGGAAAGTAGAGAGATGGCGGTCAAATTAAACAGGCATTATGCTTCGGTCTTCACTATAGAGGACACAAGTAACATCCTGGAAGCAGCTGTAAATCAGGACATGGAAGGGAGGGAGGAACTTGGGAAAATTACAACCACCATGGAAGTGGTATTGAGCAAATTGTTGGGGCTGCGGGCTGAGAAATCCTCAGGTCTAGGTGGACTTCACCCTAAAATCTTGAACGAAGTGCCTAGTGAGATAGTTGTTGCACTGGTTTTAATTTTCCAAAATTCTCTAGATTCGGGGAAGGTCCCATTAGATTGGAAAATAGCAGATAAAATGGGTGGGTTGTCCTTTGAGGAAAGGTTGGAAAGGTTAGCCTTGTATCCACTGGAATTCAGAAAGAGTGAGACGACTTAATTGAAACATTTAAGATCCTGAGGGGTCTCAATAGGGTAGATTTAGAGAGGATGTTTCCTTGTGAGAGAACCTAGAACAAGGGGATTTCTGTTTAAAATTAGATGAGGAGAATTTTTTTCTCTCAGAGGGTTGTGAGTCTTTGAAAATCTCTTCCTCAAAAGGCGGTGGAAGCAGAGTTTTGAATAATTTTAAAGCCGAAATCGATAGATGCTTGATTAACAAGGGGGTGAAAGGTTATCAGGGGTAAGCAGGAATGTGGGGTTGTGTTTACATTCTGATCAGCAATGATCTTATTGAATGGCAGAGCAGCCTCAAGGGGCCCAGTGGCCCACTCCTGCTCCTAATTTCTATGTTCTTATGTAAGGAAAAGTGGCCACATTTCCCCAGGGCGAGGAGAATAAGCCATATTGATACTGAGGGATACAGGGGCCAGCCAAGCACTACAGCAGGAAAAAGGCATGACCTTTCCATCAGAGAGTGCAGTTAGTCTCAAGGTGCTGTTAAAGTGGATTGAAGGAGGGTACATGCCCAAGCCCTTTATACCTCGTGCATCTGGAGTACGACCTTGTGTCAGGACAGTGACTGTGGGAGTATTCCCAGTTTGCCTGTGGATGGTGTCGACTTGCTCCTCAGTAATGACCTGGCAGGATCAAAGGTAATAGCATCCCCAGTGGTCTCGGAGAAGCCAATTGAGGTCAGTGAGACAGAACAGCTGCAGGAGAAAGTGCCTGGCATTTTCCCTGACTGTGTGAAAATGCAGCCTACGTCAGGAGACTGAAGTGACACTGCAGACAGAAGACCCTACAGCCTGGTTATATGAAACCTTTTTCGGGAGTCAAAAGACCCTAAGGTAGTGGCCCAGCAACCTGACCCACTGTTAAAAATATTAGCTCAGACTACACACACTGAAGCTAAGGTAGAAGTAGTCCCCAAATGCTATTACATTGAAAATGAGGTGCTAATGAAGAAATGGAGACCCCCTCACAGACCTGTAAATGAGGAGTGGACAGTGATCCCCACCAGGTAATGGTGCTGCTGAGATACTGTAGGGAAATATTACAGCTAGCTCATGTAATTCCGATGGTTGGGCATATCGGTATACGCAAAACCCAAGCCCGCATCAGCCAACATTTTTACTGGCCCCCCCCCCCACAGGGATGTAGTATGGTTTTGCAGAACCTGTCACAACTACCAGGTTGTGGGAAAACCCCAGCCTACAATAAAACCTGCATCAATGATTCCAGTGCCGGCTTTTGGGAAACCATTCAGTAAGGTCTTAGTGGACTATGTGGAACCCCTACCTAAAACAAAAGGGGGCTGCCAGTATATCCTTAACATCATGGACGTAGCTATCTGCTTCCAAGAGTCTGTTCCCCTGAGAACCATATCTGCTAAAACAGTGATGAGGTAATTGACCCTATTCTTTACCAGGTATGGTCTGCCCACTGAGAGCCAGTCGAATCAGGGCTCAGATTTCATGTCCAAAATATTCCAGGAAGACATGGGTAAGCTGGGCATGACCCAGGTGAAGTCTTCAGCGTATCACCAACAGTCACAAGGGGTGCTAGAACAGTGCCATCAGACCCTAAAAACCATGATCAGGGAATACTGCCACAAGTAACCTCCCTTCCAACATAAGGTCAGGAGTGGGGATGTTCGCTGATGTTCAGCACCATTCACAACTCCTCAGATACTGGAGCAGTCCATGTCCAAATGCAGCAAGACCTGGACAATATCCAGGCTTAGGATGAAAGTGGCAAGTAAAGTTTGTGCCACACAAGGGTCAGGCAATGACCATCCCCAACAAGACAGAATCCAGCCATTGCCCCTTGATGTTCAATGGCTTCACCACCACTGAATCCCCCACTATCAACATCCTGGGGATTATCATTGACAAGAAACTGAACTGAACTAGCCATATAAATACTGTGGCTACAAGAGCAGGTCAGAGGCCAGGAATCATTTGGCAAGTAACTCACCTCCTGACTCCCCAAAGCCTGTCTGCCATCTAGAAGGCACAGGTCAGGAGTGTGATGGAATACTCCCCACTTGCCTGGGTGAGTGCAGCTCCTACAACACTGAGGAAGCTGGACACCATCCAGGACAAACCAGCCCACTTGATTGGCACCACATTCAGAAACATTCACTTCCTCCACCACCGAGGCACAGTAGCAGCAGCGTATACCATCTGCAAGATGCACTGCAGGGATTCACCAAGGCTCCTTAGACAGCACCTTCCAAACCTTCAAACACCACCACCTAGAAGAACAAAGGCAGCAAATTGATGGGAACACCACCACCTGGAAGTTCCCCTCCAAGTCACTCACCATCCTGACTTGGAAATATATCGCTGTTGCTTCTCTGTCACTGGGTCAAAATCCTGGAACTCCCTAACAGCACTGTGTGTGTACCTACACCACATGGACTGCAGTGGTTCAAGAAGGCAGCTCACCACCCACCTTCTCAAGGGCAACTAGGGATGGGCATTAAATGCTGGCCCAGCCAGCGATGCCCACACCCCATGAATGAATCTTTAAAAATGACTGGGATAAAGGACTCGGTTTTCTTCTGTTCGCTACCAGGGACAATGAGTCCATCGGTTTTACTCCATTTGAATTAGTTTACAGGCACCAAGTGCGAGGGCCTCTGAAAATAACCAAGGAGAGCTTCGTGGAAGGGAAGGAGGAAGTCTCCATGTTAGACTACGTAACAGTATCGCGATTCCTGAGAACCTGCGATGTCGCCTGAGAACACTTGAAAATCGCCCAGCCAGCTCTGAAAAAGCAGGCAAACATGGCAGAGCCCAAATCTTTCAGCCAGGAGACTATGTGTTAGTGCTCCTACCAATGCCAGGTGAACCCTTAAAAGCCTGGTTCAGTGGCCCATACAGAGTCACAAAGAAGCTCGTGGAAGAAACTATCTAATTGAGACCCCAGATTGGGGGAAAAAGCAATGGCTGTGTCATGACAACATGATAAAGCAATATCACAGCTGAGGAGGGGACACGCAGGTAACGGTCTGTCCCATTACCACCACCCTAGAGGATGAGGGTAGCAGTGGGGATGAAGTGGAAGGAAATGTGGGTGAGGCCCACATTGAACCCCCCGAGTACCGGTTAACCAACAGAGAGATACTAACAAACTTAGACTTCTTATTCACCCACTTAAGTGCAGAACAGTGAGCAGGCTTGATGAGGCTGCTCACTGCATTTAAAGCAGGCCCGTCCAACCATTTCTCTCTGGGGACCACATTTCAGCTTTCCTCACACTTGGGGGGCTGATTAGAAACAACTTGCTGAGCAAAAAGAAAATCACAACATTATAATTAAAAATGAGTAATAAAGACGACCATTCGAGTGTGAATGGGTGAGATTGTGTGTCCTGCTAACTCCAAAGGCAGGATCTTTAGGTCAGCGAGTGGGGGCGGGGCCCGCTCGCTGACGCGTTAAATGATACGGGTGATGTCGGGCGGAACTCCCAACGTCACCCCACATCATTTCCATTTTCAGGTCAGTGAGGGCGCAGCCGAATCAGCTGTCCACGGCCAATTGAGGCCATTGACAAAGTCATTAACCTCATTAATGGGCCTGCCCGTCCAACCTTAAGGTGTGACGAGGCAGGATGAGGTTTCATGAGGGTTTTTAAAAGTTTAATAAATGTTTGATTTAAATTGATGGACATGTCCCAACTCATGTGACAGTGTCACCTGAGGGGACATGTCAGGGAAATCTTGTTTTCGTACCTTTACCATTTTTAAATTTGGAGCCGATCTTCCTGTGGTGGCACTTAGCCTCAGGGTGATCAGCGCGCTCTTTTGCACGCATGCGTGAAAGAGCATACTCCCGGCTCAGGGAATCCACCCCCCAGCCCGCACAGGGAGCCCATAGCTCTTCCTGGTGGACGTCATGTTGGCTGGGCCTTAATTGGCCCGCCGACGTAAAATGGCAAGGCGCCCCCGATCGAGGGTGCCAATCGGACGTGCACTTGCCCGCACCCGGTCCTGCATTTCCCCCCCCCAACGGGGGGAAAATTCTTCCCCAAGCCTCAGGGCGCTCACTCACTCACTCACTCCCACCCACTTGTGCACACACACACACACACATTCATCCCATCCCCTCTCATCATCCCACCCCCACACTCACCCACCCCTCCCCTACACACCCCACCCCCACTCAGCCACCCCACCCCACACTCACCCCACTCCCCACTCAGCCACACTAGCCTCACACTCACACACCCCACCCCCACTCAGCCACCCCACCCCCACTCAGCCACACAAGCCTCACACTCACACACCCCACCCCCACTCAGCCACCCCACCCCCACTCAGCCACACTAGCCTCACACTCACACACCCCACCCCCACTCAGCCACCCCACCCCCACTCAGCCACACTAGCCTCACACTCACACACCCCACCCCCACTCAGCCACCCCACTCCCACTCAGCCACCCCACCCCCACTCAGCCACACTAGCCTCACACTCACACACCCCACCCCCACTCAGCCACCCCACCCCCACTCAGCCACACTAGCCTCACACTCACACACCCCACCCCCACTCACCCCACCCCCACACTCACCCAATCTAACCTCACACTCACACACCCCACCCCCACTCAGCCACCCCACCCCCACTCAGCCACACTAGCCTCACACTCACACACCCCACCCCCACTCACCCCACCCCCACACTCACCCAATCTAACCTCACACTCACACACCCCACCCCCACTCAGCCACCCCACTCCCACTCAGCCACCCCACCCCCACTCAGCCACACTAGCCTCACACTCACACACCCCACCCCCACTCAGCCACCCCACCCCCACTCAGCCACACTAGCCTCACACTCACACACCCCACCCCCACTCACCCCACCCCCACACTCACCCAATCTAACCTCACACTCACACACCCCACCCCCACTCAGCCACCCCACCCCCACTCAGCCACACTAGCCTCACACTCACACACCCCACCCCCACTCACCCCACCCCCACACTCACCCAATCTAACCTCACACTCACACACCCCACCCCCACTCAGCCACACTAGCCTCACACTCACACACCCCACTCCCACAGCCACCCCACCCCACACACACCCCACCCCACTCAGCCACCCCACCCCACACTCACCCCACCCCCACACTCACCCCACCCCCACACTCACACACCCCACCCCCACTCACCCCACCCCCACACTCACCCCACCCCCATACTCACCCACACTAACCTCACACTCACACACCCCACCCCCACTCACCCCACCCCCATACTCACCCACACTAACCTCACACTCACACACCCCACCCCACACTCACCCCACCCCCACACTCACCCCACCCCCATACTCACCCACACTAACCTCACACTCACACACCCCACCCCCACTCACCCCACCCCCACACTCACCCACACTAACCTCACACTCACACACCCCACCCCCACTCACCCCACCCCCACACTCACCCACACTAACCTCACACTCACACACCCCACTCCCACTCACCCCACCCCCACACTCACCCCACCTCCACACTCACCCCACCCCCACACTCACCCAATCTAACCTCACACTCACACACCCCACCCCCACTCAGCCACACTAGCCTCACACTCACACACCCCACTCCCACAGCCACCCCACCCCACACACACCCCACCCCCACACTCACCCCACCCCCACACTCACACACCCCACCCCCACTCACCCCACCCCAACTCAGCCACCCCACCCCACACTCACCCCACCCCCACTCACCCCACCCCCATACTCAGCCACACTAACCTCACACTCACACACCCCACTCCCACTCACACACCCCACCCCACACTCACCCCACCTCCACACTCACCCCACCCCCACACTCACCCACACTAACCTCACACTCACACACCCCTCCCTCACACATCCCACCCCCACACTCACCCCACCCCCACTAACCTCACACTCACACACCCCTCCCCCACACAACCCACCTCAACACTCACCCCACCCCCACTAACCTCACACTCACACACCCATCCCCCACACAACCCACCCCCACTCAGCCACCCTACCCCAACACTCACCCACACTAACCTCACACTCACACACCCCACTCTCACATTCGCCCACCACCACACCCACTCACTCGCATGCACACACTCAACCACCCACCCCCGCTCACCCACTCCACACCCTCACTCAACCACCCCACCCCCGCACTCATCCACATCACCCCCACACTTACCAGCCCATCCCCACAAACCCACCCCCACTCACCCACCCCACCCCCTCACTTTACCAACCCACTCCCCGCACTCATCCACAAACTATCCCCACACTCACTCACCCCACTCCCACTCCCACCAACTCATGCACCCACACTCACCCACTCCACCACATGCTCACCCACCCACACTCACACTCACCCATCCACCCTCACACACACTCACTCACCCACTCTCACACTAATCCACCTTCACCGTCACACCCTCGCCCTCACATTCACTCACCCTCACTCACTGACTCACCTTCACACCCACTCACTCACCAACCCTCACACACACTCACCCACACACCACCGCTCGCATTCATTCATTTATCCTCACACTCACTCACTCACACACTCATTAACTCACCTCCACTCACCCTCACTCACCAACCTTCACACTCACTCACCAACCCTCACACTCACTCACTCACCAACCCTCACATTCATTCACTCACCCTCATACTCAGCTGGGGGAAAGAGCCCACAGCCGGAGGAAAGCATGGTGAATCTGCACTCCAGAGTCTCTCTCTCTCTATCATCAAATACTCGAAGTTGCTGCTGCCCCCTAATCATAGCCTGTTTCTCTCCCATGTTTGATGCTGATTGGCTTAATAATGAGCCGTCTTACCATTTCTCAACAATCATTCCAGGGCCACATGGAGGGCTTTGTGGGCTGCAATGAGGCCTGTGGGCCTTGGGTTGGACAAGCCTGATTTAAAGGCTTAGGCAGGGACAAGCCAAGCCGCACCACCCTAGCCCTACAAGGTGTGGATGCGGGAGAGACCCCTCCCATAAGGCAACATCCCTATCATCTGGGCGGAGAAAAGCAGGCCCTGGTTTGGGAGGAGATTAACTACATCCTGGAGCACCAAATAATAGGGCCTAGCAGCAGGAGCTGAAGCTCCCCAGTTGTGCTCATGCCCAAGTTGGACGGCTCCATAAGGCTCTGTACTGACGACCGAAAAGTTAATGCAGTGACCACAGTTGACTCCTACCCACTACCCCGGCTGGAAGACTGCATAGATAGGGTAGGTAAAGCAACCTGCATTATAAAAATAGATTTACTCAAGGCGCACTGACAGGCTCCCTTGACTGCCCGGTGAAGGAAATCTCTGCCTTCGTAACTCCGAGTGGGTCATACCAGTATTGAGTCACGCCTTTTGGACTCTGAAATGCCCCAGCCACCTTTCAAAGGCTGATGAGCCAGGTAGTGACTGGCTTTTCCAATTGTGTAGTGAACCTAGATGACCTCCCAGTGTAAGGCGACATCTGGGAAACTCACTGAGAGCAACTGGAAGCCCTTTTCCAAAAAGTACAGTCAGCTGACTTAATGGTCAATCCCTCAAAGAGTGAAAACAAAAACAGAAAGAGAAATACCTGAAAAAACTCAGCAGGTCTGGCAGCATCGGTGGAGAAGAGCACAGTTGACGTTTCGAGTCCTCATAAAGGTCATGTAAGACATGTAGCGTGTCAAGGTTAAGTGCTATTGAAATCTGCAAAGGTACAAGCAGTAGCACGGTTCCCCATTCCCACAACAAAACGGGAACTCATGAGGTTCTTGGTGATGTGCGGATTCTGCTGCATGTTTGTCCCAAACTTCAGCACAGTAGCTGCCCTGCTGACCGACCTACTACAGAAAAAAGCAAAGGTGGTCTGGACTAAGAAATGCCAGATAGCTTTCGAAAAGCTGAAGGCGATTTTAATAGGTGAACCTGTGCTTGAAGCACTGGACTTTAACCAAGCATTTAAAATAATCATCGATGCACGTGACATCGGGGTCAGGGCTGTCCTCCAGGAAGACAAATCAGGAACAGAGACACCAATCGGTAACTTCTCCAAAAAACTAATCAGAAACAGTAGTCCACAGCTGAGGAGAAAACTCTCAGTTTATTACTTGCTCTCAAACATTTATATATGTCCGAAATGGATAGAAAGAGGCCAAATTTTATACTGATCACAATGCGTTAGCTTTTGTGGAAATGTTTAAGACACAGAATGCCAGGTTATTCCTTTGGAATTTGCTTCTTCAACCATACCACCTGAAAAATTGCCAGGAAATCAATTGTGTTTACAAACGCCCTGTACAGGACTTAAAGAGACCCAGTTAGAACTGCAGAGATAATACTGACCAAGACTAGGAGGATTAATGTGTGCGCACGTGTGTGCGTGTGTGTGTGTGTGCACACGTGTGTGTGTGTGCGTGTGTGTGTGTTTGTGTGTGTGTGTGTGTGTGTGTGCGTGTGTGTGTGTGCATGTGTTTGTGTCTGTGTGTGCGTGTGTGTGCGTGTGTGTGTGTATGTGTGCGTGTGCGTGTGTTTGTGTGTGTTGTGTGTGTGCACTTGTGTGTCCGTGTGTGTGTGTGTGTGTGCGCACGCGTGTGTGTGTTTGTGTGTGTGTGTGTGTGTGCGCGCGCACGCTTGTGTGTTTTTTTTCCCCTTGCAATGAAATAAGAATGAATCTCATTTCATTCATGGTGCAGAACAAATGTTATGACAGCAGACTAATTGTACAATTTACCTACAAGCAATCTGAACTTTTTAAGGAAGACCTGTATGTGTGTGTGTTTTTTTTTTAGAAAGAAATAGAAGTAGAGACACCAAGGTAAAGATGGCTGATAATGTAAAGTGACCACTTTCTGGAAAATTCCTATGTGCATTATAATTGACCAAGTGGTTCTGAGAGGACATGTAATGTTGCACCTAAAAGGTTTCTTAACCTTCTTCAAACAGAGTCATTTGAAAGGGGGGCAGGAAATATGCAAAAGACTGAACTTTAATCTCCTGTGGTTGCGAAGACAAAAGATTGATTTGCATGTCTCAGCAGATAACCAAAATCTATCACAAAAACAGAATTACCTGGAAAAACTCAGCAGGTCTGCCAGACCTGAGTTTTTCCAGGTAATTCTGTTTTTGTTTTGGATTTCCAGCTTCCACAGTGTTTTGTTTTTAACCAAAATCTATCTCCTGTTGATTTGTATCTCTGAATGTGTAAATTTCTGAGATGATAAAGAACGTGGACTCTGAGTGAAAGTCATAGATTTTTTCCCTTCCAGAATACACAGGGAAAAATCCATTAAAAAGCTGGTGTGCTTGTGTATGATTGTGTGTGCATAGCAGAAGAACAAGCTAGTCACCTCCCTGCAGCTTGCAGGCAAAAGATCTCTCTCTCTCTGTTGTTGGACCAAAGCTCAGCAGAAGTCACAACCTAAAGGAAATAGAACAGCCTTTCTGTCACCCTGCAGAACCAAGTGTCTCCAAACTAACTGCAAGACTGCCAAGTCACCTCTACTGGAATCACTCAACTTAACGGCCACAACCTACCACCAGCTACGCCTCATGGACAGGCCACAGGAGTGTAACAAAATTGGGGTCCCATTTGGGAAGTTAACAAATTGGGGAACCTCGCCCGGGGACCGGTTGTAACAGGGCATGCCATTCATAGCCCTGTAGCATGGCCTGCAATGCCCCAGGGCTACCTTTTAACTCTCACCCTGACTGTGAGGTCCCCAGAGGCCCAGGACTGTCTTTAATCTCTCACTCCGACCTGTGGGCCCCCGACTAGGGACAATGGCTGTCTTTCAATGAGCATCTCCACTCCCACATGACTGATCGCAACATAGTCTCCCTTCCCTCGACCCACCACCCCCATCAATGAGACTCTGTGTAACACATCCCTCTTGTGCCATGCTAACACCACCGCTCCCCCCATCCCACCCCGCCTCCCCCCAGCCCACAGCCACCCTTCCTAGTCCGGAGACTGTGTACATCCCCTTCCGTTCATACAGTTTAATTCCCATTCATGCCTTTGTGTGCCAGCATGCTAGTTGTCCATGTCGGGCTCCAGCTCCCCCACCCTCGGTCTCCCCTCTGCCTGCCTTTGTGCCCCCTACCTCCAGCCTCTCCATATGCCTTTGCCCCCCATGTGCCCGTCATCCTTCCCCCACATCCAATCCCCCCTTACCCCATTACTCCCCATTTGTTCGTCACCCGTCTTCCCCTCCCTAGCCCCAGTTGCAATGCTGGTCTCTGTTTGAGTGTACAGCCCTCCCTGAGTGCCGCTGCACAGTGCTGTCCTCCAGGATTACAGAGGCACCCACCATGAGCAGACCAACCCTACATCCCCAGGAGTGTGGCGTTCCACTGACATCGCTAAGAAACCAGAGCAGTGCTGCTGCTGGGAGGCTTTGACTGTTGCACTCACCTTAAAGCCATGAGCAAAGTGAGGGCCGACCGATGTGCACCATTCATTTCCAAACCTGCTTTAGACCAGTCTGAGTTCCCGCTGGGCTGACGCAAGGTTGGAGGGACGAATGTTATTCCGACAAGTAGCATACTTAATGATCATTCATGACGTGGTAATGCGTGGAAATGGCATTCCGACATTGATCAGTGGGAAACCTGACCTGCCATGAAAGGGGTGAGGGGAAAATTCCAAATTGTTTTCCCGTCGGCAGGAATCCGATTTTTGACCTCTCCAAATTTTCCCTTTCGCCCACCACAAAACCTGCCAGGACTGGAAAACCCTTTACCTTGGCAAATATAGACCATAAATTTATCTATCAGGCTTTGGTTTCAGCTACTAACCTTTAGACTCATTTATTGAACACTATTGAGATAAGTGAATGGTAGTATGATCAAACCACACCTGTATTAACTTTATAAGCTTATCAGTTCCTCCTCAGAATATAAAAACAAAACACATAGAGACTAACACACAGTGACACTAGATTTGAAGTCTCATATACTTGGGGTTTTGTACTAGATATTTTATCAGACAAAGTGTTACCAGCCACTCCCATGAGTGGACCTCAGACCTCCGATGTTCTGGAATGTGCTTCTTTCTGTCCAGTGTCAAGGCAAATGATAGTGAGAACCAGGGACTGTAAATAAAGAACTCCTAATTTGCACACTGCCTATTAGAATACATTACATGTTGCCATTCTCCTCACTTTGACATTTCCAGTTCCCTGGCCCTAACCTCCTCCTCTTAACCATTGATGTCCAATCCCTCTACACCTCCATCCCCCACCGACATTCTGAGGCCTCTCCACTTCTTTCTTGAACAGAGGCTCAAACAACTCCCATCCACCACACACCCACCCCCCCCCACCCAACCCCCCACCCGCAACCACCCCACTCCTGGCTGAACTTGTTCCCTCATTGAACAAATTCTCCTTTAACTTGTCTCGCTTCCTCCAAATGAAAGGTGTGGCTATGGGTACCCACATGGGCCCCAGTTATCGCTGTCTTTTTGCCGGATATGTGGAACATTCCTTGTTTTAGTCCCACTCAGGTCCCATCCCACAACTCTTTTCCCAATACATCGATGACTCAATCGGTGCCGCTTCCTGCACCTGAAAAAGGAAGAATTCATCAATCTTGCTTCTAATTTCCACCCATCTCTCACCTTCACATGGTCCATCTCCGACAATTCCCTTCCCATCCTTGACTTTTCTGTCTCCTTTTCTGGTGATAGACTGTCTACCAATATTCATTATAAGCCCATTGACTCCCACAGCTTCCTCGGCTATGCCTCCTCACAATCTGTTTCCTGTAAGGAGAGAGGATATTCTCCCATTTTCCCAGTTTCTCTGCCTCCACCACATCTGTTCTGATGATGCTAAATTCCAAAAAAGCGTGTCTAATGTGTCTTCCTTTGTCCTGAGCTGAGGTTTCCCCAATGGTTAACAGGACCCTCAGTCATGTCCAACACATCACCTGCACTTCTTCCCTCACCCCTTTCCCTTCTTAGGAGAACCATGATAGGGTCCCCCTTGTCCTCACTTTTCAACCCACCAGCCTCCGCATTCAAAGGATCATCCTCTGCTATTTCCGCCAACTCCATCATGATGCCACCACCAAACACATCTTCCTCCCACCCCACCTGTTAGCATTCCATAGGGACTGTTCTCTCTGTGACACCCTGGTCCACACCTAAATCATCCCCAAATGTGGCACTACCACCATGCTAAATGATAGATTTCGAACAGATCTAGCAACTCAAGACTGGGCATCCATGAGGCGCTGTGGGCCATCAGCAACAGAATTGTACTCAAACACAATCTGTAACCTCATGGCCTGGCATTTCCCCAACTCTACCATTACCATCAAGCCAGGGGATCAACCTTGGTTCAATGAAGAGTGCAGGAGGGCATGCCAGGAGCAGCACCAGGCATACCTAAAATTGAGGTGTCAATCTGGTGAAGCTATAACACAGGACTACTTACCTGCCAAACAGCATAAGCACAAGTGATTGACAAGGGTAAGTGATCCCACAACCAACAGATCAGGTCTAAGTTCTGCTGTCCTGCTATATCCAGTCATGAATGCTGGTTGGCAATTAAACAACTTACTAGAGGAGGAGGCTCCACAAATATGGAGGAGCCCAGCATAGCAGTGCAAAAGATAAGGCTGGAGCATTTGCTACAATCTTTAGCCAGAAGTGCCGAGTGAATGATCCATCTTGGCCTCTTCCGGAGATCCCCAGCATCACAGATGCCAGTCTTCAGCCAATTCGATCCACTCCACGTGATATCATGAAATGGCTGAAAGCACTGGATACTGCGAAGGCTATGGGCCCTGACAATATTCCAGTAACAGTAGTGAAGACTTGTGCTCCAGAACTTGCCGCGCCACTAGCCAAGCTGTTCCAGTACAGCTACAACACTGGCATCTACCCGACAATGTGGAATATTGCCCAGGTATGTGCTATACACAAAAAATAGGGCAAATCCAACCTGGCCAATTACTGCCCCTCAGTCTGCTCTCGATGACCAGTACAGCTACAACACTGGCATCTACCTGGCTGTGTGGAAATTGCCCAGGTATGTCCTGTACGCAAAAAGCAGGACAAATCCAACCTGGCCAATTACTGCCCCATCGGTTTACTCTCGATCATCAGTAAAGTAATGGAAAGGGTCATCAAAAGTGCTTTCAAGTGGCACTTGCTTAGCGATAACTGCTCACTGATACCCAGTTTGGGTTCCGCCAGGGCCACTCAGCTCCTGACCTCATTACAGCCTTGGTTCAAACATGGACAGAAGAGCTGAACTCCTGCGATGAGTTGAGAGTGACTGCCCATGACATTAAGGCTGCATTTGTCCGAGTGTAGTATCAAGGAGCCCTGGCAAAGCTGGAGTCAGTGGAATCAGGGGGAAAATTCTCCGCTGGTTGGAGTCATACCTAGCAGGGTAAAGGTAGATGGTTGTGGTCGTTGAAGACCAGTCATCTCAGTTCCAGAATATCACTGCAGGAGTTCCTCAGCATAGTGTCCTAGGCCCAGCCATCTTCAGCTGCTTTATCAATGACCTTCCTTCCATCATAAGGTCAGGAGTGGGGATGCTCGCTGATGATTGCACAATGTTCGGCACCATTCACGACTCCTCAGATACTGAAGCAGTCCATGTCCAATTGCAGCAAGACCTGGACAATATTCAGGCTTGGGCTGACAAGTGGCAAGTAACACTCGCACCACACAAGTGTCAAGCAATGACCATCTCCAAAAAGAGAGTATCCAACCATCACCTCTTGGTGTTCAATGGCATTACCATCACTGAATCCCCCACCCTGGGGGTTACCATTGACCAGGAACTGAACTGGACTAGCCATATAAATACTGTGGCTACAAGAGCAGGTCAGAGGCTAGGAATCCTGAGGTGAGTAGTTCACCTCTTGACTCCCCAAGACCTGTCTACCTTCTACAAGGCACAAGTCAGAAGTGTGGTGGAATACTCCCCACTTGCCTGGATGAGTGCAACTGCAACAATACTCAAGAAGCACAGGATAAAGCAGTCCACTTGTCTGGAACCCCATCCACAAACATTCACTCCCTCCACTACTGATGCACAGTAGCAGCAGTGTGTGCCATCTACAAGATGCACTGCAGGAATTCATCAAGTCTCCTTAGACAGCACCTTACAAACCCACGACCACTATCACCAAGAAGGACAAGGACAGCAGATAGATGGGAACACCATCACCTGGAAGTTCCCCTCCAAGTCGCTCACCATCCTGACTTGGAAATATATCGCTGTCCCTTCATTGTCGCTGGGTCAAAATCCTGGAGCTCCCTCCCTAACAGCACTCTGGGTGTCCTTACACCATATGGACTGCAGCAATTCAAGAAGGCAGTTCACCACCACCTTCTCAAGGGCAATTAGGGATGGGCAATAAATGCTGGCCTAACCAACATCCCATGAATGAATAATTTTTTAAAAATTCCAATGTGTTTCCACCTAGGGAAAGGTGCTTCACATTTTTCTCACTTTATCCACTTAAGGGAAAAGGTTACCTCTCCCTGCCTCAAAGAACATGACTCAGCCTTCATTTAAAAAGTTGCTTTGCTGAAATTGCGAAACCATAATAGTTCCCTCTTTCTGTTTTCTTTCACATCAGCTCATAGGAAACCACACTAGCTTCTCTGTCACTTATAACTGGCTTCTCAAATGGTACCATTGACTCTTATTGCAAACAGGCTCTGTTCATAGTAAAAAACGACACGTGGTGAATTTGAAAACGCAAGCAAGCACATCACATGTTATTTGTGCTAAGTCAGATGCTACAGTGAGCATTTAATAAAGGGAAGTGTAATAGCATAAAGTGCATAAATGCTTCATGCTGCCAATAAGTGCAGCTCCAATTGATATTTGATGATCTTTCAAAGGTTAATTAATATCCAACTGAGGGACCAACAGTCTGGTTATTGGACATCCAATGCTCAGCCATTTTAAGTTTCATTAACCTCATTATTGCCCAACTAATCAGTACAACGGTCCATGCATTGAATTGTCATAGAGTTATACAGCACAGAAACAGGCCCTTCGGCCCTTCATGTCCATCAAGGACCTATCTATTCTAATCCCATTTTCTAGCACTTGGCCTGTAGCCCTGTATGCTATGGCATTTCAAGTACTCATCTAAATACTTCTTAAATGTTGTGAGGGTTCCTGCCTCTACCACCCTCTTAGGCAGTGTGTTCCAGATTTCAACCACCCTCTGGGTGAAAAATTTTTTCCTCAAATCCCCTCTAAACCTCCTGCCCCTTACCTTAAATCTAGACCCCCCTGGTTATTGACACCTCCACTAAGGGAAAATGTTTCTTCCTATTTACCTTATCTATGCCCCTCATAATTCTGTATCCCTCTGTCAGGTCCCCCTCAGCCTTTTCTGCTCTAAGGAAAACAACCTTAGCCTATCCAGTCTCTCTTTACAGCTGAAACGCTCCAGCCAAGGCAACATTCTGGTGAATCTCCTCTGCACCCTCTCTAGTGCAATCACATCCTTCCTATTGTGTGGCAACCAGAACTGTACACAATACTCCAGCTGTGGCCTAACTAGCATTTTATACAGCCCCAACAGAACCTCCCTGCTCGTATATTCTATGCCTTGGCTAATAAAGGCAAGTATCCCACAGGCCTTCTTAACCACCTTATCTACCTGTGCTGCCGCCTTCAGGGATCTATGGGCAAGTACACCAAGGTCCCCCTGATTCTCTGTATTGCAATATGGTGCATTACTGGATCTGAAAGACAAGCATTGTTTCCGTACATAAGGCAACCATTGCTCACTTTTACTTCCCCATCCCAAAGTTATGTTTGCACCTGCTAATTAGGACAACCATGCGCATAATTAAAATGCTTTTGGGAGGAAGGAGAAGCAGCCCATCATATTTCCTGGCAACTGAGTGGGAGAAGGGGGAGAGGTGGTGGGGGGGGGTGTGGAGCGGGAAGATGATGAACAATTACTGGTAAAAATGGAAGCAGGAGGAATAAATGCACTGTTTATGCTGAATATTAAATCATTAAAGTAATCAAGGGCAATTGGGGATAGGCAACAAATGCTGCTCAGCCAGCGACAATCACATCCCGTGAAATAATCTTTTTAAAAAATTGTTTTGGGAAGTGGAATTTCATTGGCAGCTGCCCATCCCTATGCCTTTCTTAAATTCATTTGAAGCAGATGGGCATCACCGATAAGGCCAACATTTATTGCCCTAATTGTTCCTGAGAAGGTGGCGATTGTTTGCTATGCCAATTAAGAGAGAAGTTAAGAGTCAACAACGTTGCTGAAGATCTGGAGTCACATGTAGGCGAGGCGAGATAAAGACAACAGATTTTCTTCCCTAAAAGGTCATTCGTGAACCAGATGGGTTTTCACAACATTCTGGTCATTGTCACTGATGCAAGCTTTTTTATTCCAGATGGATTTAATTGGCCGAATTCAATTCACAAATTGCCAAGGGGGGATTTGAACTCATATTGTCAAATTATCAGTCCAGGCCTGTGGATTACTAGTTCATTAACAGAGCCACTATGCCACCTCATTTGATTTTAGACCATTGGTTGCTGGAGGAGGAGGAATGGGAAATTCGTTATCAATGGAAGCGAGATCCTGGCAACAACAATTTTGTTAAAAAAATGACCATGAACTGGAGCATTAATAGAATCCAACTACTTGAAGTCTTTAGTGCTAGAGTTGAACTATATCACGATCATTTCGGATGCACCACCCATATAAAAGACTGGGAGCTATTGGCAGAGGCTTAATGAAAATTAATCTCATCCTTCTCCATTGCACACTGCAGAAACTCTCTGCCCCTCAAAGAGATGACAAATGCACAGATTATCATTTTAAGCACAAATATCTCACCAGGTTTCAAAGGAGTTACAGTTCAAGTTCATCTGATTGATACCACAGGATTATATTACACAGGATTACATAGGGTATATGGTACAGAAATAGGCCATTCGGTCCAACCAGTCCATGCTGACATTAATGTTCCATTCTAGCCTTCTCCTATCTTTCCTCATCTAAATGTATCAGCGTAACCATCTATTCTCTTCTCCCTCAAAACCTTGTCTAGCTTCCACTTAAATGCATCTACACTATTCATTACAACCACCCCCTGTAGTAACAAGTTCTATATTATCATCATGTTTTGGATGAAGAAGTTTCTTCTCAATTCCCTGTTGGATTTCTTGGCGACTATTCTATACTAATGGCCTCTGGTTAAGCTCTCCCATATCAGTGGAAAGTTCTCTGTATCCACTCTATCAAAATATTTCACCATTTTAAAGGCCTCCATTAGGCCACCCCTCAGAATTCTTTTTCAAGAGAAAAGAGGTGCAGCCTGCCAATCCTTTCTTGATATGTGCACACACTAATTTCTGATGTCATTCTCATAAATCTCCTCTCCCGTGCCCCTATATGCCTTTTATAATTTGACAATCAGAACTGCATGCAGTACTCTAAGGGTGGTCTAATGAGGCTCAATATAGGTTTGGCACAACTTTTCTGTTTTACAATTCTATCCCTCTAGAAATAAAGCCTAGTGCTTGGTTTGCTTTTTATATGGCCTTGCTAACCTTTGACACAATTTTTAGTAATTAGTGTATTTATATCCGAGAAACCTTTGCTCCTCTACCCCACCTAGATTTACAACTTCCAAGTAGTAAGAGACCTCTGTATTCTTCCTACCAAAATGTACAACCTACATTTATCTGTGTTGAATTTTATTTACCAATTATTTTTGCAATCTGCAAATTTATTAATGCCCTCCTGTAATTTGTTGCAGCCCTCCATAACATTGACTATCTCTGCAATTTGGTGTCATACATGATTTAAGCTTTAAATTGTGAGGACAGGTTACACAAATTTGCATTGGATTCCCATAAGTTTAGAAGGTCGTTGGGCTATTTAATTGAGATGTTTAAATTGAAAACGGGATTTGACAGTGTAAACAGGTGCTGTGTGGCACTACCGCCGTGCTAAATGTTTAGATTTCGAGCAGATCTAGCAACTAAAAACTGGGCATCTATGAGGCACTGTGGGCCATCAGCAGCAGAATTTTACACAAACACAACCTGTAACCTCATGGCCCAGCATACCCTCCAATCTACCATTACCATCAAGCCAGGGGATCAACCCTGGTTCAATGAAGAGGGCAGGAAGACATTTTTAAAAATTTGTTCATAGGATGCAGGCATCGCTGGCTGGGCCTGCATTTATTGCCCATACGTAATTGTTCTTGAGAACTGAGTGGCTTGCTAAGCCATTTTGGAGGGCATTTAAGAGTCAACCATATTGCTATGGGTCTGAGGTCACATGTGGGCCAGACTAGGTAAGGACAGCAGATTTCCTTCCCTAAGGGACATTAGTGAACCAGACGGGTTTTTAGACTTTTAATTCCAATGATGAAACCGTGAAACCATTGCTGATTGTCGTAAACATCCATCTGGTTCACGAATCCCCTTTAGGAAAGGATATCTGCTGTCTTCACCTGGTCTGGCCTACATTTGACTCCAGACCCACAACAATGTGGTTGTCTCTTAAATGCCCTCTGAAATGGCTTAGCAAACCAGGAGCAGCAACCAGTCATACCTAAAAATGAGGTGTCAACCTGGTGAAGCTACAACACAGGACTACTTACATGTCAAACAGCGTAGGCAGTATGCCATGGACAGAGCTAAACAATCCAACAACCAATGAATCAGATCTAACCTCTGCAGTCCTGCCACATCCAGTTGTGAATGGCAGTGGATAATTAACCAACCAACTGGAGGAGGAGACTCCATGAATATCCCCATCCTCAATGATGGGGAAGCCCAGCACAACAGAGCAAAAGAGAAGGCTGAAGCATTTGCAACAATCTTCAGCCAGAAGCGCCAAGGGAATGATCCATCTTGACCTCCTCCTGAGATCCCCAGTATCACAGATGCCAGTCTTTAGTCAACTCATTCCACTCCACGTGATATCAAGAAATGGCTGAAGGCACTGGATGCTGGGCCCTAACAACATTTCAGCAATAGTACTGAAGACTTGTGCTCCAGAACTTGCTGCGCCCTTAGCCAAGCTGTTCCAGTACAGCTACAACACTGGCATCTACCCGACAATGTGGAATATTGCCCAAGTATGCCCTGTACACAAAAAGTAGGACAAATGCAACCTGGCCAATTACTTCCCCATCAGTCTACTCTCAATCATCAGGAAATTGATGGAAGGGATCGTTGACAGTGCTATCAAGCAGCACTTGCTCAGAAATGACCTGCTCATGGGCACTCAGTTTGGGTTTTGCTGAGGCCTGTCAGCTACTGACCTCATTACAACCTTGGCCCAAACGTGGACGAAAGAGCTGAACTCCCAAGATAAGAGGAGAGTGACTGCCCTTGACATCAAGGCCACATTTGACCAAGTGTGGCATCAAGGAGCCCTAGCAAAATTGGAATCAATGGGAATCAGTGAGGAAACCCTCCCCCAGTTGTGGTCATACCTAGCACAAAGGAAGATGGTTGTCGTTGTTGGAGGTCAATCATCTCAGTTCCAGGACATCACTGCAGGAGTTCCTCAGGATAGTGTCCTAGGCCCAGTCATTTCAGCTGCTTCATCAATGACCTGCCTTCCATCATAACATCAAAAGTGGGGATGCTAGCCAATGGTGCTCAGCAAGCATCCTTCACCACTTGTCAGACACTGAAGCAGTCCACGTCCAAATGCAGCAAGACCTGGACAACATTCAGGCTTGGGCTCATAAGTGGCAAATTACATCCAGGCTACACAACTGTCAGGCAATGACCAGAGAGAATATAACCATCGCCCCTTGACATTCAATGGCATAACCATCACTGAATCCCCCCACTATCAACATCCTAGGGGTGACCATTGCCCAGAAACTGAACTGGACTAGCCATATAAATACTGTGGCTACAAGAGCAGGTCAGAAGCTAGGAATCCTGTGATGAGTAACTCACCTCCTGACTCCCCAAAGCCTGTCCACCAACTACAAGACACAAGTGAGGATCGTGATGGAATACTCCCCACTAGCCTGGATGACAACAGCTCCAACAACACTCAAGGAGTTTGGCACCATTCAGGACAAAGCAGTTTCCTTGATTGGCACCTTGTCCACCACCTTTAACATGCAGTCCCTAAACCACCAATGCACAGTGACAGCAGTGTGTACCACATACAAGATGTACTGCAGCAACTCACCAAGGGTCCTTTGGCATCACCTTCCAAACCCATGACCTAGAAGGACAAGGCCAGCAGGTGCAATTGCATCGCCTTTAATTCCTTTCCACGCCACTCACCATCGTGACTTGGAAATATATCGCCGTTCCTACACTCTCGCAGGGTCAAAATCCTGGAACTCCCTCCCAAACAGCACTGTGGCTGTACCCAATGGACTGCAGCAGTTCAAGAAGGCATCTCACCCCCACCTTCTCAAGGGCAATTTGCATATGGGAAATCAATGCTGTCCTCGACAGTGATGCCCACATCCCATGAAAGAATAAAAAAAAACTGTTTCCTCGGGGTGGGTGGGGTGGGGGATGTGGGCGGTGAAATCCAGAACAAGGGGAAATGTCCTAAAATCACATCCAGGCTATTTCAGAGTGAAATCAGGAATTACCATTTCACACAAATGGTAAAGAACATATGATAGGTACTGGGTCAATTGAACTAGTCAATAGATTTTTGTTTGGAAAGGGTATCAAGTGACCTGGAGAAAGGCAGACAAATGGGGTTGAAATATAGATTAGGCATGATTTAAATGAGTGATGGCTCCGGGGGGTGAATGGCTTACTTCTGTCCCTAAGGCCCTATTTGTGGGATTTTTTTCAGGACTTCATTTCAAAGGAAGGAGAAGGCTCAGCACATCAGCCACTGTAAAACGCTGGCTCAAAGCTTCATAAAATGCCGACCAGCAACTTTTCAACCATTTCGGGTAGATGTTGCCCCCTTGTCATTCAGGCTGGATATCAGAACCCTGACTTTGCAGGGTGGGCAATGTATGGGTTGCGGATATTGTGGGCCCCGTGCCTTCCTCTTGTCAAGTATTCCTCTCGTCATTCCAAATAATAGCAAAAGAGTTGATCAGACTATGTTGAATTATATTTAAATTCCCATATGAAATATAACTACCGAGTGTGGCACAGTAATGATATGCAAAATGCAGGAAGTGCATTCAGACTGTTATATCAATCTATAGTATATTAAATATGATTTGTGTGAGATGCATTCCATTCAAAATGCCCGATGTTTCAGGAACTTTCATTTTACAAGTGTCTATCGTTGATGCAATAACCTGTGACCACTCTAGATGGTGCTGTGACAGGCCACTTGGGCCAAATATCTCTCAGAGCTGCTCTTGCTCCCCTGCAATAATTTTGCTGGAAGTGTAGAAGAAACTCTGTTTACATATGGCACATGTATTAAAGGTATTCCACATGTGTGTCATCTTGTGCCTATGTATTAGCACTTGCAGGGTGCTTGAGCTGGATTTTTATCTTCAAGGCAGTAGTCACGACTCAAGCCATTTCTCGACATTGTAATCCGACCTCCTGCCTAGTGGTGTCTGCCCATGCTATTTTCATGGTGGGGAATCGGGGACCGGCTGGAGCCGTGGCTGCTGTCTAGGGATGCAGGCTCATGGCAGGAAAGGATGCAGGTGGATGCCAAGGCGGCCTTGTTAAAAGGCCTAGCTTGGTTCCCTGGGACACCAATCCATTTCTGGGGAGGAGTTTGAGGACCCCCCAACCCTCACCCTCACCCCCCATGCACCCTGTACCCCTTCACCCTCGCGTTCACTCAAAAATCCCCCATATCCTCACACTCCCATGCCACTTCCACATCCCCATGTTCCCCCTTTCCGCCTCGCCTTCCCATTGCCCACTTGCCCAGTATCCAAATATTGAGCCCTATAATAACATTGGGATGTCTTTTAGATGGTCATAAAACTGTCTAAATAAATAAAGCCACTTCAAAAATACATTATCCTATTAAGTGATCATAATAACAGTCATTCAAAAACCACTTCAAAATAGTTATTATTCTATTAACTGGTCACAAGGCTGTCAAGATAAACATTCATTTAGAAACCACTTTTAAATATCCTATTAAGTGGTCATAAAACTGCCAAGATAAAAAGAAGCCAGTCTCCTTGACAGATTTATCAGGAACCCCTGCAGAGCTGAATTAATTTGGAGTTGGAGCTTGGCCAAGAATCCCATTGCACAACTGTGTCATCAAAGCCTCCAGAATTGCATACATTAAAGCTTTTAGGTCATTCAAATAGCTCAGCCATCTGTTCAAGCTTTGAAACAGTGAAACATATGTATGAGTTGTCAGTCAAAGAGCTCAGCCATCAGTTCAGGTTTTGAAGCAGGGAAATAGATGTCTGAGTGGTCAACCAAATAGCTCAACCATCTGTTTAAGCTTTGAATCATGGAGGCAGATGCCCAAGCTGTTATTCAATTAAAGGATTAAATCATAGGGAACAAATGACACAGTCAAATCTGAATATCAATATTGTTAAATGCAGAAGAACACTTTATCTGATGGATAATGGACTCAAATGCATCTGAAGAATTTTCCACTTTCACAATGCTGGTCAATTTAATGGTCATTTACCTTTTTAAGAACAAAGCCCTATCAGCAATCACTGGATTAAAAACATATTTAACTTATCACACAGCACTTCAGTATGTCATGTGAAGTGGGCAGCACTTTTTGAACTTCCCTGTCAAAAAGTTCCCAGTCCCAAACTAGGGTTTCCCCATGGTTCACGACACCTCTGAGCAGTCGTGAACAACATTGCCTTCAGAAACCAGCCCGATTCCACAAAGCTGAGGGGTCGGTCTGAAATGCTCTGTAATGGAGCCAGCAACATTGGGACTGCTGCGTGCAGACTCACTACATGCACCTTTATCCCACACTGATGAAAATTGCCAGTGACAGGAATGGTGACAGGAATCCCAGAATCGGGTCCTGTCCACCATGTTTGGTGCCAGTCTGGCTCCGTTCCGACATGAACGGGGGCATGAAAATCCCACCCTTCATGTCTAACTTCTCCCACAATGAATTCAAAACTCTTTCTACATACTACTTCACTGCCACTTTCTTTTTCTCTGTAGCCCATATTTCTAATTTCTAACAAAAGGATTTAAGGATTCACAGAAACATGATCAAATTTATCTTTTATTCCTTTTGACTTTTTAATTAAAGCTTGTACTAAAGCTCTGTCTTTTTTAAAGTCCTGGGTTTAAACTTGATAGTTTTGCCCCAGAGCTATGATGTAGTTTAACTGAGTAAGCAGTGTGTAGTCTGAGCTCCACACCCCTGTATCCATTTTCTGCAGCATATCAGCCGGCTGGCTGAGCCTCAGCAGAACAGGATGGTAAATAGGGCGCTGTCACTTTAGATTTGTAACTGCCCAGTTCCTGCTTGAAAATGGGGCACAAAGTTGGCCGCAGAACATGGAACATAAGATTGGAAACAATAATGTTAAAATAAAAAAGCCTTGTATCACATGATTCAATGTACTCGCTGAACTTAACTCTTAGTAATCTAATTGAACTTCATTTTAATGCCTCGGCATCTCTCAGAAGACTGGGATTCAACTGGTTCATTTTGTTTCAGAGTTAAACCCTAAGCTCTGGAATTCCCTCCCTATGCTTCTTCACCTCCCTTTACTCCTTTAAGATGCCCCTTAAAACCTACCCTTTTGGCCAAGCTTTTGGTCATCTGACCTAGTATCTCCTTTCGTGGCTTGGTGTCATATTTTGTTTTACAACGCTCCTGTGAACTGCCTTGGGATATTTTATTGCATTAAAGGTGCAAGATAAATGCAAATTGTTGTTGTTAGAGAGAGCTTTCACATACCCTACAATCTGTGAATTTCAATTGCAGTGAACTTCCAGTATGCAATGGGTACCACAAGATGGATGAAGGGTAGAAAGATATGACTCTTCAGCATTGGGAGGGTTTGAGAGTCTCTGGGATACTCATTTCACCCAAAATTCTGAAAGTTGAAATTTTCATAATTTTTCTATCAGTGAAGTGTGGTAATTAATCAAAATTATTAACAGGAAACAGGTGAGCAGCAACATCTGTGATCATCAATTTTTTGTTGGTAATAATTAAAGAGATTATTGAAAAAATAGGAGTGTTGCTTTTTGCATTTGAAAAAAAACCTTAAGAAAATCTTTTCAGGGCAATTTTGAAAGCTTACCAAGTTTTTATACACTAGTTGATCACCTGTAGCGTGCACATGGTAAGTCAAAATGATTATTTCTTTTATCTATCTTGGATGTCTGAGTTATGCAAATTTATGTTCCTCTCTTTCTGTATCTGTTTCCTACTTTCTCTTCACATCTGCTTCTTCTTCCTTCTCTGTGCTTCTCTCTCTGTCCTCTTCTGCATCTCTCTCTTTCTCTTTGGATGGCATTGTGTGGTGAGACACCAACTGCTCTGGGCTGTATTTGGGAAAGAACCTGTCTGGTTTTGTTCCTTCTTGTTTCTCCATCTGACATTCTCTCTCAAACATCTCTTCTTCCTGGCTCAAACTCCTTTCTCCGAACCCCTCTCTCAGCCCTCCTTTTCTCACAAACGTTTCTCTCTGAATCCATTTCTTTCTTTTCTCCAATGAAAATAGAAAATATTCAAAGCACTCAGCAGGTCAGGCAGCATCCGTGGAGAGAGAAACCTTCAGGCCTGAGTTTTCACTCCCAGGTCAGGAGTACAGACTCAGGGTAATTCCAGGCTCCGCAAACCCGACCCGGGAAAAAGTGTCCTGGACGGTGGGATTTTCATTCTGGGGGCAGGGTGAAATGGCATTCTGGCTGGCTGCCCCCGGAAACAGTTCAGAGAGAGCATCGGGGTTGCTGGGTGCAAAAAAAGGATAAAACTAAAAACAGCCCTCCACCCCTCACCCTTCACACCCTCTCATCCCCCAAACACTATTCTGTGCTCCATCCATGCCAACACATGCCACCTCATACTCCCCCCCACCCCCATAGTCCTTTATAGCCCCTATACCCACTCCCAATGGCCTTTCATACCCTCCAAGCCAACCTGAGCCCCTCCACCCACCCCCATTGCCCCTGGTATCCTCCATGCCAATCAATGCCTGCCACCAATCTCCTATGGCCCTTTATAGCCCCTATGCCAACCTGTACTCATCCACCTACCTTCCCAATGCCCTTTATAGCCATGTGCCAACTTAGTGCCAACTCATGCCAATCCATGCCCCCATCCACCACCATTTGCCTTTGCATACTCCATGCCAAATCACCCAGCATCCACCATAGGCAGACGTCAGGACCCATGCTGAGATTAAATAGAGTTCCTAAGTGTCCATTGATTAATTCACTATGTAAAAACAAATTCTTATTGATAAAAAAATCCATTCACTACATTTAACTTATTTTAATCTCTATATAAGAACAAGCATTTGCATTTGTAGTTCCACTTCAAATACTTTATAAGCACTTGGATCTGTGAACTGACAGACACCCCACTGTGATAATGATAGTGATAGGCTGTGAAATCAGTTATGCAATAATCTTGTAACGGTAACTCTCCGGCTTGTGTCAACAGACAGAACGAAATAGCAAACATTGAATTTTTTTCCAATAGTGCAGGCAGTTTTTTCAAATATTTCAAGGGCAGGAGATTTAAATGCCTCTCCCAAAGGGCACCTTACCTCTCCCAAGGGGAGTCTGATCCCTGACAAAGTACACAGCACCTCTCCCAAAGGTGTCTAGGGACCATATCCAAAGAGTACCCTACCTATCCAAAGAACTCTGATAAGCTTAGACCTTTTTGCACCAGCTCTAATATGCACACATCATAATTCCCACTCGCTCCTCATGAAAACCAGATCTTACCAAAGGCAGTTGTACTTTGACATGTGTAACAGCCTCCATAAATCGCACACGTGCAATGTTCAACCCTCCCCTGCTCCTCTAAAAGGGTCTTGAGTCCGATGACCACTCGAGTGCTCCTTGTACTAAGTGTGAAACTAGGGGGCGGAATTTTCAGTGCCTGCTGGCATCGGGCATGCTTGGTGGCATGAGCGGACAATATGGCAAGAAGGACAAAAATTGGTTTCACGAAGTTTACAGTTTTACTAGTTTACAATGAACCAAATGAACCACTCTGCCCATCAATGGCGGGCCGAGTTTCCTGCCGTTGGACATCGGGAACCTCATTTTAATACATCTGCATATCGTTATAAGTTCAGCCTGTCGGAATCATCCCCATGCTGGATTATTGGGCACGTCGGTGTGATTGCACACTGGTGTGTTTCACAACTGAACATATGTGACTTCCACATGGTGAGCTGCATTTCATTCGGGACTTCGAGGTTTGTTTGCCTACCTTGCTTCGGGCAGCACTTGTGGTCATCAGTGCCAGGCTTCATAGACAGCACCACATAGGTTTTAGGGTGGTTCACGGGCAGATCTCTACTTATGAGACCAGCCATAAAACTTTTCAATGGCTGCAGGGCTATGGCTTGCTCGGGACAGGGGAACAAGTGGCCTCAGGCAAGGGAAAAGGCTGCAGGGCTAGGGCATTTCTGGGGAAGGGTGTATGTGGGGACATGTTGATCGGTGCAAGCTGCCTCAAGAGGATGAGGGCTGTGGAGGGAGTCTCCAGAGGAGATGAGGCCAGACGGAGATGTGAGGGTATGTGTGTGAGGATGGGTGGTGATGTCCCTTGAGCTGGCAGTGAGTGAGATGCCAGTGAATATGTGATGGCCTTGTGAGTGTCTGAGTTTAGAGCGATGAGATGGTTGCCTTACCCTGGCTGCACAGATGAGATCATGCATCCACTTTCTGTACTGACTGGTGAACCTGCCTCCCAAGCTGGAGTGGCGACACTGGTGGGCCACTTGCGGCCAGTGTGCAGGTAGAGGACATTGCAACGGACTTCAGCAGTATCCAGAATGTGTCCCAAGGATGCATCACTGAATCAGGGGGCTGCACTCTTCTTGGCTTTTGGGGCCATTTCTTCACCGGTGCCCTCCTGGGCTGGAAGCAGAGAGGTGTGCGCGCAGCTGCACTTTAAACTTGGCATCTAGCATGAGGAAGCGGTGAGGTGACGGCATGGCGGACAAATTGGAATCTGCCCGCCAGCGAAGCATCGTGTTTCCGGGAATGCACAATTAATAAGGCAGGATTGGGAATACATGCCATTGTGGCCAGCAGCAAAATGCCCTTTATCCAGCCCATTACCGTACTTAGTGCAAATCTGGGCCAATTCCACCCTAGGAGTTTGGTGAGTAAGGGAGTCTTAAGGGTTAAATCTAGGCTTGTCTACATTTAGCATATAACTGAAATTTCCTGTGTAAGTAAAGTAAGCAAAGTAAGTTTCTTCTTGCCTTAGGAAGGGATAAACAAGCTCTACTAGAGAGCAACTGAAATTAGTTACTTTGCTAACTAGTCTAATCTGGCTTCTGTAACTGCAACAGAGCTGATTCTTCTGAGTTGAAGATAATATGGATACGGGGTCTTGAGTGCGACTAGCACTTGTGTGAAGCTTGAACTGAGGGAAAAACTAGCATAAAAACAGAAAACGCTGGAAAAACTCAGCAGGTCTGGCAGCATCTGTGGAATGAGAAACAGAGTCAATGTTTTGAGTCCGTATGAACTAGGAGTTTGGTGAATGAGATAGTTCATTGAAGGGGGAAGGAGGTGCTCCTTCCTTTTTCTAACTTTTTCACCCTCTAGTATTTGATTCTTACATCAAGACAACGGAAGAACTGGCAAGTTACTCTACTTATAATAAATAGTTTGTAAAGTAAAGAAGTGGCAGGGCAGCTTGGCTGAGTGGGGTGCCTCCTGTGCTATGTGGGAAGTCGTGGACAGAGTGTGCGTCACAGACAAGCGCATCTGCAGGAAGTTTCATCAGCTGCAAAAGCTTGAGCTCTGGGTTTTGGAACTCGAGCAGCAGCTGGAGTTACTGTGATGCATCCACAAGGCAGAGAACTACGTGGATAGCAGGTTTGGAGATGTGGTCACACTGCAGGTTCTGAGCGTGCAGGCAGAAAGGGAATGAGTGGCTGCCAGGCAATCTAAGAGAACCAGGCAGGTAGTGCAGGCATCCCCTGAGTCTATCTTGCTTACTAACTGGTTTTCCATTTTGGATTCTACCGAGGACGATGGTTCCTCAGAGGAATGCGAGAGGCAAGTCCATGGCACCATGGGTGGCTCACCTGCACAGGAAAATCCTGGGGGTTACCACTGACCAGAAACTGAACTGGATTAGCCAGATAAATACTGTGGCTACAAGAGCAGGTCAGAGGCTGGGAACCCTGCGATGAGTAACTCATGCCCTGACACCCAAAGCCTGTCCACCATCTACAAGGCACAAGTCAGGAGTGTGATGGAATACTCTCCACTTGCCTGGATGAGTGCAGCTCCAAGAACACTCAAGAATCTTGACACCATCCAGGACAAAGCAGCCAGCTTGACTGGCACCCCTTCCACAAACATTCACTCCCTCCACCACCAACACAAAATAGCAGCAGTGTGTATCACCTACAAGATGCACTGCAGGAGCTCACCACGCCTCCTTAGGCAGTACCTTTCAACCCCACAACCACTATCATCTAGACAGCCAAAGGAGCAGGCACACCGGAACACCACCACCTGTTTGCTCCCCTCCAAGCCACTCACCATCCTAACTTGGAGATATATTGCCAATCCTTCATTGTCGCTGAGTCAAAATCCTGGAACTCCCTTCCTAACAGCACTGTGGGTGTACCTACACCACATGAACTGCAGCGGTTCAAGAAGGCAGCTCACCACCACCTTCTCAACGGCAGTTAGGGATGGGCAATAAATGCTGGCCTTACCTGTGATGCTTACATCCCAAAAATGAATAAAAAATAGGAGGTAAGAAAGAAGAGTGGAAAGGCAATGGTGTTGGGGGAATTGTTAGTTAGGGGAACAGGCAAGTGTTTCTGGGGCCTTAGACGTGACTTCTCCCTGGTGCCAGTGTCAAGGATGTCACAGAGCGACTGCAGGACAATCTTCTGGGGACAGTGAACTGCCAGAGGCCGAAGTCCACATTGTGAAATAGATAAGAAGAGGGATGAGTTCCTGAAAGCAGATTTTAGAGAGTTAAGAAATAAATTTATAAGCAGGACCTTAAAAGCAGTAATCTCAGGGTTACTCCCAGTGTCAGGTGCTAGAAGGAATAGGAGGATTGAGCAACTGAACAGGCAACTGGAGAACAGGAGTAGGAGGGAGGGAATCAGATTCCTGTGGCATCGGGATTAGTTCTGGGGCAGGTGGGGCCTGTACAATACGCACCTTAGCAGGGCTGGGACTAATATCCTCGAAGGGAGATTTGCCAGCGCTTTTCGGGTGGATTTAAACTAGATTGACAGGGGTTTGGAAGCCTTGGGGGGGAGCTCAGATTTGAGGGAAGCAAAACTGGTAACAGGTAGTGGAAAAGTAGTAAGCAAATTTAGAAGACAGACGAAACAAGGGGCGAGATTTCCGTTCCCGCCTACCGCCGGGATCGTCCAGTCTGGCCATAAGCAATGGACTTCTGGCAGGGCCACCGAATCTCTGCGGCTAGTCCCGTCACAACGGGTTCAAAAAGTCCCAGCCAAAGGCAAACATCAAATAGGATCAGGATGTGGAATAATGTTAAAGTAACAAACTTAAGGGCACTATATCTGTATACACACAGTATTCGCAACAACCTGAATGATTTGAAGCTGCAAATAGAGGTAAACGAGTATGATTTAATTGCCATTGCAGAGACAGGTTACAGGTAACCAGGACTGGGAACTGAATAGTCAGGGACGTTCGTCATTTAGGAAGGATAGGCAGCGGGGAAAAGGGGGTGGGGTAGCAGTGTTCATAAGGGTCAGTACATTGGTGAGAGAGGATAAGGATCAAGATGTAGAATCAGTTTGGGTGGAGCTAAGAAATAGCAAGAGATAACAAACTCTGATGGGAGTTGTTTACAGGCCACCAAACTGTAGTGGTTATGCTGGGCACAATATAAATCAGGAAATTAGAGCTGTATGCAACATGGGTAATACATTAATAATGGGCGACTTCAGTTCACATGTAGACTGGGTAAACCTGATTAAAAATAATGCTGTGGAGGATGACATCCTGGAATGTGTACAACTTGGGTTTCTGAAAAAGTGTGTTGAGGAACCAACGAGGATTGAACTATTTTAGATTTAATATTATCGACTAAAAAAGGCTAATCAATAACCTTGCTGTAAAGGAGCCATTAGGAAATAGTGTCCATAATGTGATAGAGTTTTGCATTAAGGTTGAAAGTGATCTAGTTCATTCTGAAACTTGGGTCCTAAATCTGAACAAAAGAAATTATAATGCAGTGAGGAGCAAATTGGCTATGGCGGATTCGGAAAATACATTGAAGGATTTTATGGTAGACAGGCAATGGCTAGTCTACAACAAAAAAACATTTTTCTAATTCATAAAAATCAAACAGGAAAGGTGCATCAACTGTGGCTAACAAAAGAAGTTAAAGATTGCATTAGATCAAAGGAAGAGGCTTATAAGGCTGCCAGAAAAAATGGTAAGCCTGAGGATTGGGATCAACTTGGAATCCAGCAAAGAATGATCAAGAAACTGATAAAGAAAGGGAAAAGAGAATATGAATGCAACTAGCAAGTAACTAAAGCAAACTGTAAAATCTTCTTTAGGTATGTGAAAAGGAAAAGATTAGGAAGGAAAAATGTGGGTCAATTACAGACGGAGGCAGCAGAATTTATAATGGAGAACAGGGAAATGGTGGAGAAACTAAACAATTACTTTGTGTCCGTCTTCACAGAGGACGATACAGAAAATCTCTCAGAAATACGAAGGAACCTTGGGACTAGTGAAAATGAGGAACTGAAAGTAATTAGTATTCATAAAGAGGTAGTGCTCAAAAAATTAATTGGATTAAAGGCTGGTAAATCCCCTGATCCCAATGAGCTGCATCCCAGAGTGTTGAAGAAAGTGGCTATAGAGACAATGGATGCATTGGTGGTTATCTTTCAAAATTCAATAGATTCTGGAAAGGTTCCTGTGGACTGGAAAGTAGCAAATGTAATGCCACTATAGAAGAAGGGAGGGAGAGAGAAAACTGAGAAGTGCAGCCCTGTTAGTTTAACATCAATAGTAGGGAAAATGTTAGAATCTATTATAAAGGATGAGATCACTAAATAATTGGAAAATAATGATATGATTGGGCAGAGTCAACAAGGATTTATGAAAGGGAAGTCATGTTTGACAAACCTGTTGGAGTTCTTTGAGGATGTTACTTGTAGCATAGATAATGGGGAACCTGTGGATGCGGCATATTTGGATTTTCAGAAGGCTTTTGATAAGATCCCACAGAGTAGGTTAGTAAACAAAATTAGAGCGTATGGGATTGCAAAGGATGAATTTGCCATAGTGAGATGTCCACTAGGCTAATCCCTAGGATGGCAGGAGTGTCTTATTAAGAGAGAGATTGAAGAAACTGGGCCTGTACTCCCTAGAGTTTCGAAGAACGAGGCTTGACCTCATTGAAATTACAAAATTCTACCAGGGCGTGACAGGGTGGATGGAGGTAAGATGTTTCCTCTGACTGCTGAGTCTAAAGCCAGGGGGGCCACAGTCTCAGGATAAGGAGTAGGTCATCTAAGAGTGAGATGAGGATGAATTTCTTCACTTAGAGGGTGATGAATCTTTAGAATTCTCTACTCCAGAGGGCCGGGGAAACTCAAACATTGAGCACGTTCAAGACAAAACTCAATAGATTTCTGGATACTAATGACATCAAAGGATATGGGGATAGTGGGAAAAATGGCATAAAAGGTAAATGATCAGCCATGATCTGTTTGAATGGCAGAGCAGCCTCGATGGGCCGAATGACCTACTCCTGCTCCTACTTTTTATTTTCTTATGTTCTCCACGCGCTTCCAGATTCTGGGCAGAATTTCCTGAGCCCACTGGTCGCGGGAGTGATAGGTGGCGTGCGCGGAAAATATGGCACAACCTGCTCCATGATCGCCTGCTCAGCCCGTCAATGGAGGGCCGTGTTTCCCGCCGTCGTTAGGCGGGGAGCTAATTGTAATTAAAAGGCCATTCTGCCAGGCTCTTGGAACCCCGCCGTATCGTCTGTCCATGTCGTTGGGAAAGCACACCGATGTGTTTCACAACAGATCTCAGGCTGCATGCGTTTGGCAGCCTTTACTTTGGGGGAACTGAAGCGAGTGAGCAGCAGTGTTCTCCACAGCTCGCCTGTTGTTTACAGGCCTCAGGAGCACTGGTGGGGGAGGCGAGGCCAACTATGCCTGGCCCCAGAGGCGACTGCTGAGACGGGGGGGGCTTGTCTGGGTGCAAGTGTTGGCCAACCTCAGAGGTGACCATCGCGGTGCGGTGGTGGGGGGGGGGGGGGGGGGGGGGGGGGGGGCGGTGAGGGGGCGGCAAGTGCTGCCCTGGTGCTGCATCCCGCACACAGGCAATCGAGATGGGGTCGGGGAAGTGAAGGAAGTGGCCACTCATTAGGGACACCTGCATAAACTGACCGTGCCTCTGCAACTGAGACAGATGAGGTGCAGCCACCAGTGATATGATTGGGGTCAGGCCCCTAGCCTGCCCGCCCATGCAAGCAACACAGAGGCTCCAAAGGGCCACCAAGTGCTCCATTCCTTACCCATATCCTCGCACCCCCCCCTACCCCTCCAGCACAGACTTCGAGTCCGCCAGCATTTTATTGGACCGCGAAGCAGTTGGGCTGCACACGTTGTGCAATCTCCTCGCCAATCCTGGCCATGTAGCAGTCACTGCTGGAGATGCTCACAGCCCCTTCCAATCTCAGCATCCTAGTTTGGACAAGTGTCCCCCATGTCGCAGGTTGACAGGGCAGCCATGCAGCGCACTCATCTCTGGCCATCTGAGGGGTGACCAGCACTCTCCGGGAAGCATTAAGCGGCGGTCACACAGGGCCAGGAAAGGTGCTAAGTACAACTGTGATAACCATGTCTGTCTCTCTCTTTCATGCTGCAGGAGGACCACATCAGGATCATGGATCCTGGTGATCTAGCTGTATGCCTGATGGCCTACAGAGACTGTAGAAGATGGAGGAGAGAACGACTGAGGCTCCTGGCCATGCAAAGGCAGGAGCAGCAAACTCATGCAGAAGGGGCAGCAGGGCCTCCCGCACACACTGCCCAGGGGTGACAGCAAGCCCTGGCTGGTTGGCACCTAGTGTCGCATATGGTCTATAGATGCCGCCTGCCATTCCTGCAAATGACTGAGAACCAGTGTCGCTGACGATTGCGCATGTCTAGGGACTGGTGGCTCACATCTGCCACTTACTGCAGGATTTGGCGCCAAGGGGACATGGAGGGCATCCACTGCCAGTGGCTGTGAAAGTGACCTCGGGGCTCAATTTCTATGCCAGTGGCTCCTTTCAGGGCTCCACAGGTGATCTCTGTGTGATTTCACAAACCACCACCCACAAATGCATCCATGAGGCCACGGATGCCATCTTCTCCATGGCAACAACTTTGTGCATTTCACCCAGGACTGGAACAGCCAGGATGCGAGGGCCATTGGATTTGCCCTGATCTCAGAATTCCCACAGGGCATGTTCATAATTAACATAATAACTTTATTAAACTTTTTAAAACCCTGCATGAAACCTCATCCCGCCGCTGGATGAGGTTTCATGTTTTCTCTAGTTGCTGCTGGGGCTCCTGGCCTCCCCGACAACCTTAAGGTTGGACGGGCAGGTCCTTTAATTGTATAATTGATCCTGTTAATGGCCTCAATTGGCCATTGACAGGTTCGGCGGGCCCACAGCTGATTTTGCTGCGCCCCCGCCTCCCTGAAAATTTAAATGGGGCAGGGTGATGTCAGGGGTTCCGCTCGACGTCATCACGTGTAACTTTACACGTCGGTGAGCAGGCCCCACCCCCTGCTCGCCGATGGCAAAATTCTGCCCTATGATTCTAACTAATCTGACCAGACCCCTCATGATTTTGAACACCTCTATCAAATCTTCTCTCAACTTTCTCTTCTCCAAGGAGAAAAATCCCAGCTTCTGCAATCTATCCACTTTACTGAAGACCCTAACTCACCCCTGGAACCATCTGCGATAGTTTTTCCTGGATCCTCTCTAAGGCCTTCACATCTGTTCTAAAGTATAGTGTCCGTACTTGGACACAATATTACGGCTGAGGCCAAACCAGTGTTTTATAAAGGTTCGTACCAATGTCCTTGCTTTAGTAATCTATGTCTTGAATTATAAAGCACAGGATCCCATATGCCTTTTTAACCACTTCCTCAACCTTCTCTGCCACCGTGAACGATTGTTTCCTCTTGAAAGCCATGATTGAACACACCCTCAGGCAGTGCATTCCAGATCCTAATCACTCACTATGGAAAAAAATTCTTCCTCATGTCTCCATTGCTTTTTCACCATTCACCTTACATCTATTTCCTCTGCTTCTCAAACCTTCTGTCAATGGGAATAGTTTCTTCCTTTTATAAATTATTGAAAGTTGAGAGAGCAGTGGATAAAGCATAAAACATCCTGGGCATCAGTTTCATTTGTTCCTGCACCTTCATTAGAACTGTGTCCTTTATTTAATGTTGCCTCTCCTCATTCTTCCCACCAAAATGTATCACTTCACACTCCTTTACATTAAATGTCATCGGCCATTCCACCAATTTGTCTATGTCCTTTTGAACCTTATCACGACCCTCCTTACAGTTCACAATGCTCCCAAATTTTGTGATATCTGTAAATTTTGAAATTGTGTCCTGTACATCCGAGTGCAGGTCATTATCAAGGAAAGCAGTCGTCCCTGATGGGATGGGATTTTCTGTGCCCGCTGGCGTCGGGCTTGTTCGGCGGACAATATGGCGAGAAGGCCAAAAATTCGGTTTCACAACGTCTTGAAACCAGTTTGCGATCATCCGTTCAGCCCATCACTTGCCATCGGTCGTCAAGAACCTCATTGTAATATTTCTTCTATATCTTTACAAGGTCAGCCCGCTGGAATCATTCCCCCCGCTGGATCGTCCGCCCCACGTTGGTGGGAAAACACGCCAGTGTAGAACATGTCTTGACAAGTGTGACATGCAGAAGTTGGGACTTACCGCCAGGGCCTTGCTCACATCGTGGACACCCGAGGAACAGAAGATGCTGGAGCCCGGCAACAACAGGACCCTGGAGAAACCCCCATGGTATGCTGGGTGGAGTCTCATGGACATGGCCTCGCCACAATGCAGTTCGCAGAAGGTGCAAAGTCACCGTTGAGGGTCTTCTCACAGCAGATAATGGTCGAGGGTGTGGAGAGGAAAGTCCAGCTGTACTTGGCAGAGGAAGATGTACTGGGGGTGGGAGAGGAAGGTCTAGGATCAACTGGGAGAGGAAGAGATGTTGGGGGAGATAAGGTTAGGAGGGGGAGGAAATAAGGGCGTTGTGGGGGATGTTGGTGGGGACCATGGGGGGGAGGGGGTAACAGGGGAGAAGAACTGGGGAGGTAGATGTAATGGGGGTGGAAGGTTTAAGGGAAGGAGCACGGAGGGGAAAGAAATGTGGCGAGGGGAAGTAATCGAGGGTGAAGGAAGGAGTGCGGCGATGGGAAGGAGTCCGGGGGAGGAAGGAGTCTGGGGGTAGGAAGGAGAGCAGAGAGGGAAAGGAGTAAGGGTGGAGGAAAAAGTAAGGTTGGAGGAAGAAGTAAGGGTGGAGGAAGGATTCAAGAGGGGAAAGGACTAAAGTGGCGGGGGAGCCCGAGGTGTGTGTGTGTGGGGGGGGGGGGGTTCAGGGGTGGGTGCGTGGTGGTGGAGGGGTGGGGAGGGCTAAGTCAGGTAGTCTGGTGGAGGGGGGAAAGAAGTTCCAAGGGGGGAAGGAGTCCGGAGGGGGTGTCCAGGTGAACGTGCAAGGGAGAGCTCTGATGAGTCCATGACTGCTTCCTGGGGAGAGAACTGAGGGTGGGCGTAGTATGAGGGAATGGTGAGAATGACCAAGGGCAGAGTGAGGCGGTAGGGTGGGAGGGTTCAACGGTATCAGTAGAAGGGATGGCGAGGGTGATTGGTTACGGCTCGGAGGCAGACGTGGCCAGTGGGAATGAGAAGGAGGAGGTCGGGGAGGTGAATGTGGATGGAGGTGGGATTTTCAGGAAGGAAGGGAACGTGCACATTCACCTGGACATCCCCAAAAGGAAAGGGTTGTGGCAGGTAGGTCACGGAGGGGAGGTGGAAGGTGATGTCGGGGTGTGTCCACAGTGATGGGGGAAGGGAAACGGGTGAATGGGGGAGGGGAAAGGACAGGGGAGCGAAAGAAAAACTGTATTATAACCATGCTAGGTAAATCAAAAATGAATCGAGATTTGTGGTGGGCGAGGTCAGGTGCTGCATAGGGGTGTGACCAGTGGGTGGGCAGAGATACAGGTCAGCTCAGATAGACAGCTGAAAGTGAACCCCAGCAGGCAGCATTGAAAACGCTCAGGACATTGAGGTGAGTGTTATACGGGAAGGATCCACGTGTGTGCTCTGAAAGGCCCTGCCACATTCACACTTCTCCCTCCAGAATCACTCATGGGCCGGCTGCGTGCAGCTGAACTGCTGGTCTGGGTAGGGATGTGGGGGGGGGATGCAGGGGGAGCACTCATGAAGCCTGTAATGAAGCTGAAAGATACCGTTAGACTTTATTCAGCGTAAGTGAATATATTTCCAGATTGTAATGTGACAAAATGTGTTCACCCATGCAACCAACTGTGATCAGAATTTCTTAACTTTTGAATGCCTTAGACTTCTAGGTGCTGCCCTGACATCCGCATCAGGGGTGGAGACAGCCTGTGCAATGGTTGTCGCTGTTGCCTCTAATGCCTTCAACATGGGACCTCTGGAGACCAGAGGTCTTGGGGACCCCGGCTTGCTTAGGCTGTCCCCCTGTGGGCCAGGTGCTCCCTCTGCGGTGACAGAGGATGAGGTTGAGGGGATTACAAGCAAAGGGGACTCTGAGGGAGAGGACAGCCTCTGAGATTCCTGAGTGGATGAGGGAACAGAGGGTTTTTCTTTTGATTCATTCAAGGGATGGCAGCTCACCACAATCTTCTCAAGGGCAATTAGGGATGGGTAATAAATGCTGGCCTCGCCAGCGAAGCTATCACATCCCTTGAATGTTACTCATCAAAAAACCCAATCAGTTAAACACAATTTGCCGTTAACAAATCCATGCTGGCTTTCCTTAATTAAGTCACACTTTGCCAAGTGACTGTTAATTTTGTCCCGGATTATAATTTCTAAAAGTTTTCCCACCATCAAGGTTAAAAGGACTGGCTTCTAGTTGCTGGGTTTATCCTCACCCCCTTTTATTTGAACAAAGGTGTAACTTTTGCACTTCCCCAGTTCTCTGGCACTACCCCCGTATCTAAGGAGGCCATATTCCCTGGAGTTTAAAAGAGTGAGAGGTAATCTTGTTAACATGTACAGAATTTTTCGAAGGGTTGAAAGGGTAGACTCTTGAGAGTTCAGGGCTAGGAGTTATAGTCTCAGATATGGAGTCAGCCATTTAGGATTACGATGAAGAGAAAATTCTTCACTCAGAGGGCTGTGAGTATTAGGAATTTTCTACCTCAGAAGGCCGAAGATGCTCTGTTATCGACCATATTCAAAACTGAGATCAATAGGTTTCTAGAAACAAAGGGAATCGATGGACATGGGATAGGGCAGGAAAGTAGAGTCAGCCGTGATCTTTTTAAATGGCAGAGCAAGTGGAGGGATCATTTGGCCTATTACTGCTCCTATTTCTTATGTTGTATTCTTATACAGAGCGCCAGATCGACCCCTATATCAACATACCAACCCCTGCCAACACTGCAGGGTCCTACTGAGTGGAAAGATTTAAATTAGGCCTTTTGGTTCTCATTTGCATTAACTTCTTTAACCGTCAACAAAGGAAGATATAATTAGTCAGTTTGGTAACTCAACCGGCATTGACATTTTCGCTCAAACTCCCTCTTATCTCTCACAGTCCACTCTTTCTCATCGGCACACCCTGTCAACTTTATGCATTTTATGAAGTTCAGAGAAACTAAAAATAACGTCACAGCAGTTGTGAGATTAACATGCTGTCATTTTTCTCTCACTCTCTCACCCAGACAAATCCGCATTAAACACATTCAATTTTACCCCAGCTGTCCATTTGATCTTAAAATTTATTCGAGGGAAAGCTACTGAGGAGGAAGTTGATGAGAAATGTTGGATCGCTAAGTGCAGCTGACTGATGCTTCCTGAGAAATCAAGCAGTTTGACGTCAACCTAGACTCAAACTGTACAATCTAAATACAGCTCATAGTCACAGCTCTGGGCAAAAGTATCAACTCCCAGGCCAGTGTGTCAGGAGAGGGTGAGTCTCTCAGCTGAAAATTTTAGGGGTGGTATAAAAAGATACAAAAGAGGAGCCAATTGATAAATTGGATCATGTTGGAACAATGGACTGGATTTTAGGCGCCGAAACCCCCCAAACCCCTAACCCGCAACCCCAAGTCTGTGTTTGGTGGTGGGGGGGTGAGGGGCATAAAATATGTCGGGTGGCGACCCACCACCCATCCCACCCACCCCGACCCATTACCCACAATATGGGGCTGGGTAAGGCATCCATTTGCCTGCTCATCCTTTGGCCGACCGAGAGCCTTAAGTGTCAATTATTCCACGTTTAAGGCCCTCAATCTGCCTCCACTGGCGAGATTGGCCGGCAGCTTTCAAAAGTTGGGGCTTTCTGCGCGGATATTCGAACCTCAGTTTGTTTAGTCCACCCTTGGCTCGTTATCGTGTCGGGCCAGGCTTTTCAAAACTCAGGCCGTTTGGGACTGGCTTTTCATGTGGAGGGTGGGAGAAGTGAGAGATGCAACCCCCCACCCCACCTCCCCCCCATCACCCCGCACCCCAGTTAAATTCAGCCCATTGTGTTTCAAATTGTTCAACACGTTTGTTTTGGACATGTGGAAATGCAGCCATAATCAAATTAGATTCGACAAGGCCTGTGAGTGCTGCCTGACCAATCAAAACAGGACATGATTTCACCAGAAAAGACCCACCAGACCGTGCAAGGAGGCATGACATCAGAGGCTAAGACATACTGTGATCAGTACAAGTCTGCATTTTGTGGAGGCAAAAAGCCAATCAACCACGTGATCAGCAGAATGTTTTATTCTTTATTCTTTCACGGAATGTGGGCTTCGCTGGCTGGGCCAGCATTTATTGCCCACCCCTAATTTGCCCTTTAGAAGGTGGTGGTGAGCTGCCCTCTTGAACCGCTGCAGTCCATGTGGTGTAGGTAGACCCACAGTGCTGTTAGGGAGGGAATTCTAGTGACAGTGAAGGAGCGGCAATATATTTCCAAGTCAGGATGGTGAGTTGTTTGGAGGGGGACTTCATGTGCTGGTGTTCCCATCCATCAACTGCCCTTGTCCTTGTAGGTGGCAGAGGTCTTGTGCTTGAAAGGTGCTGTCGAAGGAGCCATGGTGAGTTATAGTGCGCCTTGTAGATGGTGCCACACTGCTGCCACTGTGCGTTGGTGGTGGAGAGAGTGAATTTTGAAGGTGGTGCCAATCAAGTGGGCTGCTCTGTCCTGAATGGTGTCAAGCTTCTTGAGTGTTGTAGGAGCTGCACTCATCCAGGCAAGTGGGGAGTATCCCATCACACGACTGACTTGCCCATTGTAGATGGTGGACAGGCTTTGGGGAGTCAGGAGGTGAGTTACTCGCCACAGAATTCCCAGCCTCTGACCTGTTCTTATAGTCACAGTATTTATATGCTTGGTCCAGTTCAGTTTTACGTCAATGGTAACCCCCAGGATGTTGATGGTGGGGGATTCAGCGATGGTAATGCCATTGAATATCACGGGGAGATGATTAGAATTTTGTGGCACTTGTCATTTGTGTGCTGCAAATGTTACTTGCTACTTATTAGCTAAGCCTGAACGTTATCCAGGTCTTGCTGCATATGCATACAAACTGCTTTAGTATCCGAGGAGTGGTGAAGGTTGCTAAGCATTGTGCAGTCATCAGCAAACATCTTAACACTTTGAGTCCATATGACCAGAAGGCTGTAAAGTGCCTAATCAGAAGATGAGGTGTTGTTCCTCCAGTTTGCTTCACTGGAACATTGTAGCAGGCCAAGGACAGAAGTGTCCTAGCTGTACTGGAACAGCTCGGCTAGGGGCGTGGCTAGTTCTGGAGCACAAATCTCCAGTACTATTGCCTAAATATTGTCAGGGCCCATAGCCTCTGCAGTATCCGGCGCCTTCAGCCACTTCTTGCTTTCACGTGGAGTAAATCGAATCAGCTGAAGACTGGCATCTGTGATGCTGGGGACCTCCGGAGGAGGCAGAGATGGATGATTCACTCGGCATTTCTGGCTGACGATTGTTGCAAATGCTTCAGCCTTCTCTTTTGCACTGGCATGCTGGGCACCCCCATCATGGAGGATGGGCATATTTTGGAGCTTCCTCCTCCAGTGTGTTGCTTCATTCACAACGGGATGTGGCAGGACCTCAGAGCTTAGATCTGATCTGTTGGTTATGGAATCACTTAGCTCTGTATATCTGTAGTAATTGTAAGTTAAACCTTTCATACTGTCATGGGGATGTGTGACTGTATAGATGTATTCGCTCTAAGTGCGGCCAATCTTAGGGGCGGAGATTTCTAGCCTTGTCTTAGGACAAGCATGTCGTTTCATCAGGAGCTCCGTAAATAAAGTTTACTATTTCTTACAAGAAACCCATCCTTCACTCCAAGTTTATTTCAATTGGAGACGAGGTTAATTTTAATTTTGAAGAAAAGAGAAAAGTATACTCACCAGCAATGCCTCTCTTTGGTAGAATTTACCCGAACAACTCATCCATAGAGGCATTGGAGGCAGGACATAGACCGCCTAGGTTTCTACTTTGTAGCTGACAAAATAAGGGCAGAGGAGAATGAAAAGGCAATTCTCCTAAGTGTCTGCAGGAGAAAACGTATAACCTAATCCATAGCTCGACGGCTCCGAACGTACCAAATTCCGGATCCTTCACCGAGTTAGTAGGCCTCATGAAGAGACATTTTCAGCCTAATCCCTCAGTGATCATGCAAAGATTCAAGTTTAACTCTCGAGTAATGGCCCCTGGTGAGTTGATCGCAATGTACATCGCGAAATTGGGCACTGTGACTTCAGTGGTACTTTAAACGACATGTTGCGAGATAAATTGGTTTGTGGTATAAACAACGACACCATTCAGCCCCGTTTGCTTGCGGAAGTTGAGATAGACCTGAAGCGAGCCATGGAGATAGCGCCAGCAATGCAGAGTGCTGAGAGGGACTCGCAGGCTTTGCAGAGTGTGCAACATGGCGCCGTTCTGCAGTGAGGGTGGCAACCTGCCGCTGGGCGTGGCATGAAAACCAGGGAGGCTATGCAAGAAAAACAAAAAGAAACACTGGAAGCAGCTCACCAGTAATTTTGAAATAAACGTGTTACAGTTGCGGAGGTAATCGTGTAACCAAAACCGGCAGATTTAAAGAGGCACAATGCCACTACTGTCACAAAAAAGAGCATGTTGTAAATTGATGCAGGGTAAGATCAAAACAGCCATTCAGACAGCAGGCTAAGGTAAATAAAGTTGCCAATATAGATGAACCAGAAATTGCTGAGACTGATATTTAATCCCTATACAATCTTAAGTTGAGGAAACCTGAGGTAATTACTGTTACCCTTCAAGTAAATGGGAAACCTCTGGTCATGGAGGTTGACACAGGAGCATCAACCACAGTGGTGGGAGAACACACTTTTAAATACCTCAGTGAATATCCAACCATTGAGTTTGGAGCAAACCACAGCTCAGCTAAAAACATAATGGAGAGGCAATACAGGTGAAAGGCATTGCCTCTGTACCTGTATCCCACAGGCAACAGTCAGCCCAGCTTCCAGTAATCACTGTAACAGGTAAAGGGCCCGGCCTTCTGGGCTGTGATTCGTTGAAAAAAATTAAACTCAATTGGTCAGAAGCTTTTCAAGTCCGAATGGGGAGAAATCCTAAATTGACAGGGGAATATGATGGAGTATTTTAGAATGAGACAGAAGAACTGAAGGACATTTTCAGGAAGCAAGGATTCCTCAGGTAAGAGCTGGTCCCATGGGAAAAGAAGCTAAACGAATACAGTGCCACTCTGAACCAACTGAAGAAACAGTTGGCAGAAAAAACTCGACAATGTTCAATGTTCCAAGAGGAAGCCAAAAGGTACTAAAGAGAGACAGAAGAACTGAGGAATCAGTTGATGGAGACAAAAGAGGCATTAGGAGGAAAAGTCATGAAACTTTCCAAGAAGCCAATGGGTAGCTCAACCCCCAAGCTGAACCAAGCTAAGATTTCACCAGAGAGAAGTTTGGCCAACTGTGAAATCAAAGTGAAGGATGAGACAAAACCTTGTGGCAAACACAAGAAGAAGAAACAGAAATCAAACCTGAAAAGTCAAGAAGCTTTTACACCTGTAGTGTCTGCTAGTGCACTATGACCTGTCTAAGGAACTGATGGTCACTTGTGATTCCTCTCCCTATCGAGTGGGAGCAGTATTGCCACACAGGATGGAAGATGGATCTAAAAGACCGATCGGATACGTATCCAGAGCCCTTTCTGCAGCTGAGAAAGGATTCTTGCACATTGAAAAAGAGGGCTTATCTATCGTTTTTGGAGTAAAGAAGTTCCATCAATACTTGCACAGTCGACACATCACCTTAGTGTCAGATCACAAGCCGTTGTTAGGATTGTTTAGCGAAGATAAGGCAATCCCACCGGTAGCCTCTGCTAGAATTCAGAGATGGGCTTTAATTTTGTCGGCATACGAATACACTTGTATGTGCTGTCCAGTTGTGCGCATAGCAAATGCAGATGCCCTCAGTCATCTCCCTTTGCCAGATAGCATTACAAATGTTCCAGTACCTCAAGAGGTGATACTTGTGTTGAATTTCCTGGACTCCTTACCAGTTAGCATGAGACAGTTAAAGAATTGGACAAATCGGGATCCAATTTTATCAAGAGTTTGAGAACAGGTATTACAAGGATGGTGAAATGTACAAGTCTCTGAAGAATTAAAACCATTCCATGTCTGTAAATCTGAATTGAGTTGTCAAGATGGTATCTTGTTTTGGGGAGCAAGAGTTGTCATCCTTGTGCAAGGAAGAGAACTGCTATTGACAGAGCTTCATAGTGCACATCCTGGCATTCCAAAAATGAAGATGCTCACACGAAGTTATATCTGGTGGCCAGGCATAGACAGTGATATAGAAAAAATGGTTAAACACTGTCTCCAGTGTCAGCAACAGCAGAAGTTCCCATTTCAGATCCACTGCATTCGTGTGAGTGGCTTGGTCAACTCTGGATTAGACTATATATAGACTATGTAGATCCATTTCTAGGTACTATGTTTCTTATGATTATCAATGCACATTCAAAGTGGATGGATGTGTACAAAGTAAGATCACCCACACCGTGTGCAACTATTGAAAAGCTGTATCAATGTTTTAGCGTACATGGTTATCAGAGGTTATTGTGTCAGATAATGGTACTGCTTTCACTAGTACTGAATTCCAAAGATTCATAAACCTAAAAGGGATTAAACACGTGAGAACAACATCCCTCATCCAATGGGTTAATGAAGTGCCAACTTCTTATGAGATTGAGCCTAGTGTCCCCTAATTTAGAGGGGAAGGTGGAGAAAATCCAGGGCAGTCAGAAAGTGAATCATGATGTTCACAGTAAAGGTCGAGAATTTACTGTGGAGAAATAGCTTTTGTACAAAAGTTTGCAATTGGACCGTGATGGGTTCCTGGTACAAACTTTTCTGAAACAGGACCTTTATCATATCAAGTGGAAGTGGAAAACCAAATTGTTAGGAAACATGGGGATTATCTCAGAAGTCCAACAACCAGTTAGTCCACCTGAAATCGAAGTAGAACCTTTGATCCCTGAGGTGCTAGATGGAAAAAGAATAGACATGCTTGATGTCTCTGTTGAAGTAAACAATTGTGAACTGCCATTGTCTAAGGATATCCCTGATGCTGCAGCTCCTGGTCACATCAATACAATGGAAGAATCTCAGGCCATAGCATTGCGTCACTCTACCTGAATCAGAAAACCTCCTCAAAGACTAAATCCATAATTGCATGAATTGTATATGCTTGTATAAAAGCAAAATACTGCGGATGCTGGAAATCTGAAACAAAAACAAAAATACCTGGAAAAACTCAGCAGGTCTGACAGCATCTGCGGAGAGGAGCACTGTTAACGTTTCGAATCCGAATGACTCTTCATCCGACCTAAGGAAATAGAGAAATGAAGTGAAATATAAGCTGGTTGAGGGGGGTGGGACAGGTAGAGCTGGATAGGGGGCCAGTGATAGGTGGAGGCAAAGAAAAGATTGCCAAAGATGTCATAAACAAAAGGACAAAAGGGTGTTGATGGTGGTGATATTATCTAAGGAATGTGCTAATGGTGACATTAAGGGTAGAAAGCAGGACAAGATAGTGACAGATGGCCGTAATAGGGGGGAAGGGATTGAAATGGGCTAAAAGGTGGAGATAAAACAATAAATTGAAATAAATTTAAAAATAGAAGGGAAAAGAAAAATACATTTTTTTTAAAATTATAAATGATTGGAAAAAGGGGGATTGGAAAGGGGATGGGGATGGAGGAGAGAGTTCATGATCTGAAATTGTTAAACTCAATGTTAAGTCCGGAAGGCTGTAAAGTGCTTAGTCAGAAGATGAGGTGCTGTTCCTCCAGTTTGCGTTGAGCTTCACTGGAACATTGCAGCAGGCCAAGGATGGACATGTGGGCATGAGAGCAGGGTGGTGTGTTGAAATGGCAAGTGACAGGGAGGTCCGGTCATGCTTGCGGACATCTTAATAAAAATGAAGCCATCTTTTAAAATTATGATGGTTCATTTTTCAATACAGAGGGGAATGTTGGGAAGATATAATTCTTTGGTCTGTCCGCAAGCATAACCCAGACTTCCCTGTCACTTGCCATTTCAACACTCCACCCTGCTCTCATGTCCACATGTCTGTCCTTCGCCTGCTGCAATGTTCCAGTGAAGCTCAATGCAAACCGGAGGAACAGCACCTCATCTTCCGACTAGGCACTTTACAGTCTTCCGGACTTAATATTGAGTTCAACAAATTTAGATCATGAACTCTATCCTCCATCTGCACCCCCTTTCCAATCCCCCTTTTTCCAATCATTTATAATTTAAAAAAATATATTTATTTTTCTTTTCCCACCTATTTTTAAATTTATTTCGATCTATTGTTTTATCTCCACCTTTTAGCCCATTTCATTCCCTTCCCCCCACCCCACCCCCACTAGGGCCATCAGCCACTAGCTTGTCCTGCTTTCTACCCTTAATGTCACCATTAGCACATTCCTTAGATAATATCACCACCATCAACACCCCTTTGTCCTTTTGTCTATGACATCTTTGGCAATCTCTTCTTTGCCTCCACCTATCACTGGCCCCCTACCCAGCTCTACCTGTCCCACCCCCCTCAATCAGCTTATATTTCACTTCATTTCTCTATTTCCTTAGCTCTGATGAAGAGTCATACGGACTTGAAACAACAACTGTATTCCTCTCCGCAGATGCTGTCAGACCTGCTGAGTTTTTCCAGGTATTTTTGTTTTTGTTGTATATGGTTGTATATGATTTGGGTTCAGATATTTTTGTAAGTATGAGTGGTGAAACAAAATTAAAGGGGGAAGAATGTAGTAATTGTAAGCTAAAGCTTTCACACTGTTATGGGGATCATGTGACTATACAGGCGAATCAGCCCTAAGCTCGGATAATCTTAGGAGCCAAGCTTTCTAGCCTTGGTCTCGGACAAGAATGTAGCTTCATCAGGAGCTCTGTAAATAAAGTTTACTGTTTCTTACAAGAAACCCGTCCTGCATGCCAAGTTTATTACACTGTCTCTTGCTGCTTATGCTGTTTGGTGCATGAGCAGTCCTGTGTCGTATGTGCACTTACCTCTCTCTATTGCAGGCTGCTTTCACTTTTTAGCATGTGAGTAGTCCTGTGTTGTAGCTTCACCAGGCTGACACCGCCTTTTTCGGTGTGCCTGGTGTCCTGGCAGGCTCTCCTACACTCCCCATTGGATGGTGGTGTAGTGGTAATGACCCTGGATAGTAATCCAGAGGTCCCAGCTATTCCTTTGAGGACACGGACTCAAATCCCACCATGGCAGCTGGTGGAATTTAAATTCAATTAATAAATCTGGACTAGATTCAGTCATAGTGTCCAAGACAGCCATCATCAGTTGTTTTAAAAAAAAAAAAATCTGGTTAGCTAATATCCTTTGAATTTTGATGGACCAGCTAGCAGGCCCTGCAACCATCTCTTATCTGCATGGCCACTTTCATCCCCATCGGCACTGCTGCCCCTATGAGAAGATACCTGCTCTATTCCGCAAGGCAGTGGCCACCCCCAAACCTTTGCCACCTGCCTTTGCATCAGACAGGCAGCTTCCGCTTCCTGGAGGCATTCGGTATCTCTGTTTGGTCGCCAAGCTCACTTTCTGCCTTGGTAAGGCATTTGAATTTGTAAAAAGCATCGTAAGAGTGACACAGTTCAGGCGCAGGGTTGGGAAACTAAATTCATTAGGTTTCTGACCCCACTTTGAAAATCTGGCCTGTTACACCTGATTTGTAATATATGTGGGCACCTATTTCAATAAGACGATACACAGAAGGATTGAGGACTAGTGGGGGGGTGCGGTAGAGGTCATAATAATACCATCGGAGGAGGAAGTGGGCACTGTTCCAAATCAGACGCATGATGTGTATTAGATTAACAAGCAAGTGGTGATAGGAGGAGATAACCGAAAGATGTCACAGTCAAAAGAACAAAGAGGTGTTGAAGGTGGTGATATTATCTAAAAGAGTGTGCTAATTAAAAGTGGATAGCAGGACAAGCAAGATACAGTTAGTGGGGGTGGGGTGAAATAAGACTAAAAGGGCATAAAAGGTACAGATAAATGATGGGTGGAATACATTTAAAAATAATGGAAATAGGTGGGAAAAGAAAAATTTATATAAATTATTGGAAAAAACAAAAAGGAGGGGTAAGAAACGGAAAGGGGGTGGGGATGGAGGAGGGAGTTCAAGATCTAAAATTGTTGAACTCAATTTTCAGTTCGGAAGGCTGTAAAGTGCCTAGCCTCTCCTATTTTTACTTAGTTCTGTTGAAGGGTCATGAGGACTCGAAACGTCAACTGTACTCTTCTCCACCGATGCTGCCAGACCTGCAGAGTTTTTCCATGTATTTCTGTTTCTGTTTTTGTTTTGGATTTCCAGCATCCGCAGTTTTTTGTTTTTATTTTTGTTTTTATCCAGGGGAAACACGCCTGTTCAGCCTTTCCTCATAAGACAACTCGCCCATTCCTGGTATTAGTCTGGTAAACATGCTCTGAACTGTTTTCAACGCCTTTACATCCTTCCTTAAATAAGGTGACCAATATAGTATACAGTGCTACAGATGTGGTCTCACTAGTGCCCTGTACAACTCAAGCATAACCTCCCTACTTTTTTATTCAATTCCCCTTGTAATAAATAATGACATTCTATTAGCTTCCCTAATTACCTGCTGTACCTGCATACTAATCTTTTGTGATTCATGCACTAGGACACCCAGATCCCTCTGCATCTCAGAGCTCTGCAATGTCTCACCATTTAGATAATATGTTTCTCTTTTACTCTTCCTGCCAAAATGAACAATTTTACATTTTCCCACATTATACTCCATTTGCCAGATCTTTGCCCACTCACTTAACCTATCTTTGCCTTTTTGTAGCTTCCTTATGTCCTGTTCACAACTTACTTTCCTATCTATTTTTGTGTCATCAGCAAAGCTGGCAACCATCCCATCATTCATCTAAGTCATTTATATAAATTGTAAACTGTTGAGGTCCCAGCACTAATCCCTATGACACACCACTCATTACATCTTGCTAACCTGAAAAAGACCCATTTATACCTACTCTCTGCATCCTTTTAGCCAGCCAATCTTCTAATCATGCCAATATGTTACCTCCTACACCATGAGCTTTTATTTTTCGCAATAACTTTTGATGTGACACTTTATCAAATGCCTTTTAGAAATCTAAGTACAGTACTCCACCAGTTACCCTTCATTCACAGCACATGTTACTTCCTCAAATAATTCTAGTAAATTGGTTAAACATGATTTCCCTTGCACAAAACCATGTTGATTCTGCCTGATTACCTTGAACTTATCCAAGTGCCCTGCGATAGCTTTTTTAATATTAGCTTCTAACATTTTCACTATGACAGATGTTAAGTTAACTGGCCTGTAGTTTCCCACTTTCTGTCTCCCTCCCTTTTTGAAGAATGGAGTTACATTTGCTATCTTCCAACTTAATGGGACCTTCCCCAAATCTGGGGAGTTTTGTAAAATTAAAACCAATGCATCAACTATCTCACTAACCACTTCTTTTAAGGCTCTAGGATGAAGCCCATCAGGACCCGGGCACTTTGTCAGCCTGCAGCTCCAATAATTTACTCAGTACCACCTCTCTGGTGATTGTAATTTTCCTGAGTTCCTCCCTCCCTTCCATTTCCTGATTTATAGTTTCTTCTGGGATGTTACTTGTATCCTCTATAGTGAAAACTGATGCAAAATACCTGTTCAATTCATCTGCCATTTCCTTGTTTTCCATCATCAATTCTCCAGACTCACTTTATATAGGACCAATGTTCACTTTGTTAACTCGTTACTTTTTAAAATATTTATAGAAACTCTTATTATCTGTTTTTATATTTCTGGCTGGCTTTCTCTTGCACTCTAATTTTTCCTTCCTTATTAACATTTTAGTCATCCTTTGCTGTTCCTTATCTTCTGTCCAATGTTCTGACCTTCCACCTATCTTTGCACACTTACATATTTGTTCTTTAAGCTTGATACTGTCTTTAACTTTTGAGTGAATCACAGATGCTGTGTCCGTCCCTTGGACTTTTTCTTATTCGTTGGAACATATGCATTCTGAAATATCTCCTTAAATAGAGATGACCTATCTCTTAACCTAATTTGCCAATTCACTTTAGCCAGTTCTGCTTTCATGCACTCATAATTGCCCTTATTTAAGTTTAAAAACATAGTCTTGGACACATTCCCCTCTCCCTCAAACTGAATGTGAAATTCAACCATATTATGGTCGCTACTATCTAGTGGTGCCTTCACTATGAGATCATTAATTAATTCCATCTCGTTGCACAATACCAGGTCTAGTATAGCCTGCTCCCTGGTTGGCTCCAGAACCTGCTGTTCTAAGAAGCTATCCCAGAAACATTCAACAAACTCTTCATCTAGGCAACCTTTACCCATTTGACTTTTCCAGTCTATACGTAGATTGAAATCTCCCATGATTATCGCAGTGCCTTTCTGACAAGCCCCCATCATTTCTTCCTTCATGCTCCATCTTACAATATGGTTACTATTAGGGAGTCTGTACACAACTCCCACAAGTGACTTCTTGCCTTTACCATTTCTCATCTCTACTCAAACTGGTTCCACATCCTGGTTTCCTAAACTTAGGTCATCCCTCTGTATTGTGCTAAAATCATCATTAACTAACAGAGCCACCCCTCCACCTTTTCCTTGACTCCTGTCCTTCCTAAATGTCCTATACCCTTTAGTATTCAAGTCCAAATCCATGTCCTCCTGCAGTCATGTCTCAGTAATGGCTATTAAATGGTACTTATGTATTTCTATGTGCGCTCTCAGTTCATCTGTTTTGTTTTGAATGTTTCATTCATTCAGGTACAGAGCCTTTAAATTTATCCTTTCATTCTTTTTATAACCTCTAGTCTCATCTGTTGATTTGCTTTTAGATTTGTATTCCCTATGCCTTCCTGGCACTGGCCTGAATTTTACCCTTGGCAGGCGCGCAGGACCGCTTGGGAAACAGGCCCCCGACCATGATCGATCCACCACAGCAATTTCACACTGGCTGGCCAATTAAGGCCTGCCCAGCATGAAACCCGTCTCCCCAGTGGTTGGGAAGGGCCAGGCAGGGGCAGGGGCCTGTCAGGTGCCGGGTCCAATGGCAACCTGGCGGACTGTTTAAAAATGGCACAGGCGGCTCCTTGAAGGGTTCCAGGGAAGAATCATATATTCTGCATTCTGGAAAGTGAAGCTGTGGCCTCAACAGCAGCTGGAGATGCCAGGCGGGAGGACAGGCTGGGTGGGCACCCGGCCCCCCCACTTTATTCGGACCAGTGCCTCGCGGTGTTCTTGGACGAGGTGGCTGCCAGGAGGGACACCCTCATTCCCAGAGCTGGCAGTAGGAGACCACCGCACCAGACAAAAAAAGCCTGGGGGGAGGTGGCAGCCAAGGTCAGCAGCCATGACGTTGTGCGGCGCACATGGGTGCAGTGTCGCAAAAGGTTCAGTGACCTGCTGTGCTCAGGAAGAGTGAGTACCATGTTGGCATGGATCAGTGTTAAGGGCTGGCTGTCCCCCCTTGGAGTTCAAGGGTGTTTGACTCTGAGTGCCAACCGTCAATGATGCCGGAGCTGGCCAAGGGGGTGAGACTTGGCTGCTCGGACTGAGTGCCTTGTGGCTCGATGGCCATGACTCAAATGTGCCCTGTGAGGTGCTCCTCAGCTGGGGTTGGCCAGGCTGCAATGGTGCTGCAGGTAGAGAGTGGACTAATCAATGCTCCTCTGTCCTTTCAGGGGATGACTAGTCACAACAACATTGAGAGGTCACGGACAGGTGGTGGCCCGCCCAAACCTCCTAATATTTACCAGATTTGAGCAGGATGCCTTGGAGCTGGAGAGCCACCATGCACCTCAGTTAACTGGGTGTGGAGAGGTAGGGGTGTCAGACGAAGGTAAGAATGCAGTGCACAGAGGTGAGATTTTCGGATGGTGCAAACATTCTTGTGTAGTCTCTTCATTGATGGGAGCCTCAAAACTAGAGTCCCCATTAATCATTGAAAGACGATGGCACCATGATGCAGATCTCCATTGTCTCACCAGGGTGCCTGGCATGCACAGTAACAGAGTGATGACTTCACTTAAAATAATGACATGTCATTGTTCTCTCTTAGATTCGCCAGCAGGCAACCTTTCACAGGACCCTGAAGAGCCACCCCTGATGCCAGAGGACCGCTGGGCTTCAGCTGCACCTGCATCACACCCGCTCTCTGAATCAGGTTCTAGCACAGATACCAGCACCTCAGTGAGCATTAGATCTTCGGCCAGAATGTTGGTGTACAGCGACAAGGGCGCCTCACATTCGCTTGAGGTGCAGGTGAAGGCGGAGAGTTCCCAGGGTGCTGGCAGTCGGCGGTCTGCTGGAATCCAAGACAACACTGAATCGAAAGCTGATGATGAGCCTCTGGAGATGTCCATTAGGCAGCAGATGCTGGACGTCCAGCAGGATGTGCGGGTGGATCTGGCAGAGGCCCATGAGGATCTGCGTGCCATGGTCTCTGTTGTGGAGGAGTCCATGCGGAGCAGAAGCCCTCTTGGCCAAGCACACTGCCTCCTTGCTTGAGAGAGTGGCAACTCTCATACAGAGGCTTCACCAGGGACAGAATCAGGGGATCCTGGGGTTGCACTTGGGCCTGCAAGCCCTCACACAAGCAATGACCTCAAGTGGGAGATGGATGAGGAACCCAGTATCTCAGTTAAGTGCCCTTCCATCAGTGGCGAGCAGGGAGGTCCAGAGCGACCTCAGGTTGGCACACGAGCTGCCTGCCATAGCTGCGGGCTCCTCTCAGGGCACTCTGGATGATAGCAGCAGCCTTCCGCCCCTCTGCCAGTGACCATGGCATCTGATAAGGCTCCGATGACTGGGGAGATGCCAACTGTGGCACTGGTTGCTCCCTCCCAGGCGGGGCCAGGGCAGGCTCCAGAGGCCAGGGGGTGACCACCAAGGTCATCAAGGTCATCAAGGCACCAGAGTCAGCAGCCTGTCTCCAATGCCAGTGCCACAAGGGCAGGGGACTGGGGGGGAGGGGGGGTGGGGGGGTTGCAAAGATGCAGCACTCGTAAACGTAAGTTTAAGGCATCCTGAGCACAGGAGGAACTGGTCACTGGTAATCTTCTGTTCTGTAATGTTCTGTTTATATGTCTGTTGGTGTGGAAATGAACACCAGAGGTGGTTTGAGTGAGAAAACTACATAAATATTGTTTTTGTCGTAATGGCCCAAGTATGCTTCACTTTCTTCTTTTGGTGCAGTTACGCCAGTATGTAATACCGGACATGAGTGGCTCTAAACTTTATTGCACTGGCACTGAGTGGATTTTAGCTCAAATGAAAGGGTCATTTCAGACATCCTGGATGGAGGTGACAGCCCTGGCATAAGGTGGAAGCAGATCTTTGCCGGCCCAGCTGAAGGGGCGTTGGATCAAGGCATCCCTGATGTCCCTGCCTCCCTGAAGGATCCAGAGGTCTGCCACCACACCCTCAGCGTTCTCCGAACTGTGCTCCTCTTCTGAATCACTACATCCTCTGTGGCCTGTGGAGCTGCCTCAAGATCCTCTTCCTCCAGTGGGTCTCCCCTTGCCAGTGCCAGCTTGTGGAGAGCACAATATGCAACCACTATCAGTGACACACACTCTGGGGGGCATTGAAGTGCTCCCCTAAATGGCCCAGGCATCGGAACCGCATCTTCAGAAGACCTATGCTCCTCTCTATCACTGTTCTAGTGAAGGCATGACTCCTATTATAACACTGCTCTGCCTCTGTTCTTTGGTGGCAGGGAGGCATCTTAAGCCTTTTCAACAGATAGCCCTTGTCACCCAGCAGCCATCCATCCAGTCGGGCTGGAGCACTGAATAGCCTTGGCACCTGGGAGTGTCATGGGAGCTGCCAGGGTACCTTGCACAGACTGGCAGAACCTGCATCCTGTGATCACACACTATCTGGATGATCATCGAGTGGAATTCCTTCCTGTTGATGAAGGCTCCTGACTGACCTGCTGGTGCCTTGATGGCCGCATGTGTGCAGGCAATGGCATCCTGGGTGCGGGGGGACCTATCAATCGCTGCAAAGCCTCTGACTTGCTCAGCCTAGCTGATCTTGTCCATACGGAAATGAATAAATATCGTTACTCACCTGAACAGAGCTTCTGTCACCAGCTTGACACAACTGTGATCAGCTGATCGGGACACTCCACAAAGATCCCCCACTGACCCCTGGAAAGAGCCGGAGGATTAGAAGTTAAGATAGATGATCTAACGGCACAAATGGAGGTAAATGGGTATGATATATTTGCCATTATGGAAACATGGCTGCATGGTGACCAAGACTGGGAACTGAATATTCAAGGATATTCAATGTTTAGGAAGGACAGACAAGAAGGGAAAGGAGGTGGAGTTGCACTGATAAAAAGGGATGGGATCAGTGCATTAGACAGGGAGAATCTCAGATCGGAAGAACAATGTGTCGAATTTGTTTGGGTGGAGCTAAGAAACAGGAAAGGGTGGCAGATATTGGTTGCAGTTGTTTATCGGCCACCAAACAGTAATGGTAATTTGGGGCATGGTATTAATCAAGAGATGAGAGAAGCATATAGCATGGGTGACTTCAATCTGCATAAGACTGGGTAAACCAATTGAGCACTAATCCTGTGGAAAACTATTTTCTGGAGTGTGTTAGGGATGGTTTTCTGTATGTTGAGGAGCTGATTAGGGAATAGGCTATTTTAGATTTCATATTATGTAATTAAAAGGGGCTAATTAATAATCTTGTTGTAAAATAACCTTTAGGGATGAGTGACCACAATATGATAGAATTTTACATTATGTTTGAAAGTGAGGTAGTTCACTCTGAAGCAAGGTTGTTAAAGTTGAATAAAGGAAATTATGAAGGTATGAGGGACAAATTGGCTGAGGTAGATTGGGAAAATACATTAAAAGCTATGACTGTACATAGGCAATGGATAGGCTTCAAAGAACTATTACATAGCCTACAGCACCGAAACATTGCTTCAATGTGCAAAAACCTCAAAAAAGTCAGTCAACCGTGGCTGACAAAGGAAGTTAAGGACTGTATAAGATTAAAAGAAAAGGTTTATAAAGTTGCCATAAGTAGTAGTAAACCTGAGGATTAGGAGGTTTTTAGAAAACAGCAAGAGAAAACCAAGAAACTGGTAAAGAAAGGGAGAATAGAATATGAATGCAATCTAGCAAAAATATGAAAATGGAGTGTAAAAGCTCCTATTGGTATGTAAAAAGGAAGTGTTTGACTAAGACAAATGCGGGTCCACTACAGGCAGAGTCAGGGGAATTCATAATGGGGAATACAGAAATGGCAGAGGAGCTAAATGATTAGTTTGTGTCTGTTTTCACTGAGGAAGATACAGGAAATGTCCCAGATTTAGAGATCCAAGGGACTAGGGAGAATGAGGAGTTGAAGGAAATTAATATATGTAAGAAGGTTATATTGGAGAAATTAATGGGATTGAAAGTTGATTAAGTTCCCAGGACCTGATATTCTGCACCCCAGAGTGTTGAAAGAGGTTGCTATAGAGATAGTGGATGCATTGATGATCATTTTCCAAACTTCCATAGATTCTGGAATAGTTCCTGAAGATTGGAAAGTAGCAAATATCAACCACTATTTAAGAAAGGAGGGAGAGAGAAAACAGGGAACTACATCGGAAGTAGGGAAAATGCTAGAATCTATTATAAATGTTGTGATAAATGGATACTTGGGTAATCATGATCTGATTGCGCCCCTTGTGCCTGTGCCTCTCCTCCTACAAGAAGCTGCAATAGGACACCTGGCCTCCTCTCCCTTCTGTTTCTCTCTTCCTCCTCAGCGGAGAGCACAATCCCCATTACCAGGGTAACAGAAGGCTGCCTGATACCTGGAAGGGTCCACACGGTCAAAGCCCTCCAGGAGCCTTGGAGACACCAATCAGTCCTGAAATGAAGCCTGGAAATGCTAAGAATGAAACTCAGAACTGAGATGAAGCTGTCAAGTTCAAATAAACAACCCGCACAAACTATCCCCTAAGCTCCTCGCTACTCACACTGGCGATGCTGCTGACCCTTCTTATCCCGCTATTGGATGAGGTTTTGCAAAGTGCGGGCTGCCCACCCGCCCGGTTTGCCCATGCAATGAGTGCAAAATCACAGGGGCAATGTAAAATCTGGATCAATTGGGTTTTTAATGGCCTTGAGTGGGATTCGACACCCGCGCGCGCCTGCCAACCTGAAGATTGTGCATGTGTGGGATGACGCCAGGATGCTCGCCTGACATCTTCTCACATGATATTACGCCCGATTGGGTCAGGCACACGTCTGCCCACAAGGCGTAAAACTCTGCCCACGGTGTGTTTTTCATTTCCCGTAATAATACCTTCCTCTTTTGCCTTGTCTCTACTCTGATTTACCACAACTTCCCAAATTGGCACCGTTGCCTCCACTACTTTGTTTAAAACTCTCTCTATTTCCCAGTTATGCAGCTCACAAGAACACCAGCCCCAACACAGTGCAGATCCCACTTTTCCCAGTGCCAGTGCCCCACAAACCAGAGCCCACTTCTCCAACACCAGTCTTCAAGCCACCCATTCAACTCCCTAATCTGATTTGCCCTCTGCCAATTTGTACATGGCTCGGGTAATAATCCAGGGATTATAACCTTTGAGGTTCTGCTTCTTAATTTGGTGCCAGCTCCTCATCCTGACTATGCAAAGAGCCTCCTTCTTTGTCCTGCCTATGTCATGGGTACCAATATAGACCACGGCGACTGGATCTTCCTCTCCCCATGCAATTTCCTCTTCAGCCCCAAGCAGATGTCCCGAACCTGACAATTGGTGCTAGCCCTTAAAGTCAACAGGACGAAAAACACAGAGAAAACAGAAGCAGGAGCTTGGTCAACTGACTGACTACATTCAGCTACAAAGTGATCACCTGTAATGTGGTTGCCAGTAAAAGCATTTTTCAGTCAGATATTGTAATCTACTCATCCTATGCCTGAACACTAAAATTCAAACAATGAGTGGAATTTAGAAACTGTCTAGAATCATGATCAATTTTGTAATCATACAGCAATAAAACTTGTAGAAGACCAGGCCATCGATGTACCTCAAGTGCATCAGAAAACTGAGGGAACAATGACACGCAAAAAGAAATGCAGAGAGCGTTTTGAGAGAGTCATGGGAACCCAGTCATCCTTAGCAAAACTCATAATAAATGTGAGAATTGGAAAATATAATTGTAAACACAAGAGGTGTGACAAAAATATAACAACAGTAAATCAAGCTGTGCTAACAGGATGTGTGCACGGATGTTTAATATAAAGTATGTTAAGTGTCTGGAAAAATATGTAAAAAGTCGGAAACTGCGTAAATGATGAACTTTTGATAAAGGAAGTCAAGCTGTGCAGACAGGACATGCATGTACATATACAATTTCTAAACATATTACGTTTGTTAAAAACTTGGAAAAATATACCTGCATTAATGATGAACGTTTGAGTGTTTCTATGTTGCTTAAAGGCTGGATGAATTGATAAATTCACTAAAAGGACATAACATTTTCCACCCTGATAGTAGTGTATCTGGAAACGGCACCTCTCCAATCCTGTGATTTTATGTCTTGAAGAGCTAAAAATTTATAATTAAAGGTGCAACATAAATTCAGGAAACAGCCAACAATGGGGAAAGTGTTTGGGCAATCTGAAGGGACAAAGGGATCATGGATGGATTAGGGGACAGTTACTTGGCAGGAACATGATGGGTACTTTTTTCATTTATGGGATATGCATATTGTTGGCTAGACCAACATTTATTGCCTATCCCTAATTGCCCTTGAGAATCAAGTGGCTTGCCAGGCCATTTCAGAGTGAACCACATTGCTATGAGTCTGGAATCACATGTAGGCCAGCAGCTTTCCTCGCCTAAAGGACATTATTGAATCATATGGATTTTTGCAACAATGGCTGCATGGTAATCATTAGACTTTTAATTCCAGATTAGATTCAAATTCTATTTGCTGCGATGGGATTTGAACCCCAGTCCCCAGATCATTACGTTGAATATCTTGATTACAAGGCCAGTGCCAATAGCGCTGCACCACCACTGCCCTCACTCTAACCCTTTAATCATAAAGGTATTAAACCTGCTTTCTCCAATACTCCTAGATTCCATTTCTCACCCAATGCACCATAGGCCCCTTCTCCAGTTCAATTGGACACAAGACGTGGCACATGGCCAGATATCAAGATCCACTCTCAGTTCTCACAAACAACAAGCAATATTTCCATTGCTCCCTGCTTTAATGCTCTGAACCCTGAGCCCTCCAACCCCTAGATCCCAAGAATGCTCCCCCAACAAATCCAGATTTCTGAACCTGCTGCAATGTTCTAAAAACCTCCTCCTCTCTCTAGTATCACCAAAATCCCAGAAAAATCCTTCTCGCAGTGCGCCAGACCCTCAGAAACTTTCAAGATATTGCTATTGCAAGACAATTACTGTCAGGTCCTGGGCCCACTCCAAGGGTTCCCAGCTGCTAGGGCGACTCCTGATGCTGATGACACCAATTGGACTTGACCGCTGACCCATTGATGATGACCCTAAGGGTCCAAATTGTACAGGCGACTTGAGATGGGAGTGGTAAAGCTGTTTGTCAGCTCAAGAACATCAGGACTGATCACTGGGTCCAATCTTCAAAAGAGCAATGGTTTGGAAGCATATCTCCAGAGAGTGGGATCGTTTCCATACATTTGCTTGAGGTATCGGAAAAGTTCGCCCACTAGATGCATCTGCAACCTATCATAAAATGTTTCTCATGGTGTGCAGAGTGATCTGGAGAGAGGTAAAGAAAGATTATCCACTCTGCTTCTCTCTCCAATGGATACTACCTGATCTGCTGATTATTTCCAGCATTTTCTGTTTTCATTTCCGATATTTAGCATCTGCAGCATTTTGCTTTTTGGACTAACCTTCGAAACTCAATTGCATTAATCATGACTGTTAGTGAAAAAGCCTCCTACCCACCATCCAAAAAATCACCCCACCCCATCCGAGCATTTTCTTTTTTTTTTAATTCATTCAAGGGATGTGGGCTTCACTGGCTGGGCCAGCATTTATTGCCCATCCCTAGATGCCCTTGAAAAGGTGGTAGTGAGCTGCCTTCTAGAACCGCTGCAGTCCATGTGGTGTAGTTACATTCACAGTGCTGTTAGGGAGGGAGTTCCAGGACTTTGACCCAGCAACAGTGAAGGAACAGCGAAATATTTCCAAGTCAGGATGGTGAGTGACTTGGAGGGAAACTTCCAGGTAGTGGTGTTCCCATCCATCTGCTGTCCTTGTCCTTCTAGATGTTAGTGGTCATGGGTTTGGAAGGTGCTGCCGAAGATGTCTTATTGAATTCCTGCAGTGCATCTTGTAGATGGTACACACTGCTGCTAGTGTGAGTTTGTGGTGGAGGAAGTGAATGTTTGTGGATGTGGTGACAATTAAGTGGGCTGCTTTGTCCTGGACGGTGTCAAGCTTCTTGAATGTTGTTGGAACTGCACTCATCCAGACAAATGGAGATTATTCCATCACACTCCTGACTTGGACCTTGTAGATGGTGGACTAGCTTTGGGTTGGAAGGTGGTAGGCTTGCCACCTGACCTGTTTTAGGCTGAAAACAGGCCCTCTATATGGATGGCAGAAGTGGGAGTTCAGTTTTGTGATGGTTGGTGAACAAGTCCTTTCATATATTGTAACACATTAGTTGGCATCACTTCTGAACAGTCCATCCATCATTCTATTCATGTTTCCAGCTTTGTTCTCCTTTTCACTGCAGCACAAGCCGTGCTGTACAGATTTCTCAATATCCACGAAGGTGGTTGTTTTGTAACTTGTATTAATATGGAGAGGTTTTAATTTTAGAAAAATAAATTATTCCATGTTTCATTTCAAGGTAGTCCTGGAATCTCTAGGGTTTGAAGATTTATCATCAGGGCACTGCTGTAACAGAAAAATCATCAGGGCACTGAAAAAAATAGTCTTTCTTCAATTTTATTTGAATGCTTTCATTTATCAGTTATAAAAGAGTGAGATGAGAGTGACTGCCCTTGACATCAAGACTGCATTTGACAGAGTGTGGCATCAAGGAGCCCTAGCAAAATTGGAGTCAATGGGAATCAGGGGGAAAACTCTCCACTGGTTGGAGTCGTACCTAGCACAAAGGAAGGTGGTTGTGGCTGTTGGAGGTCGGTCAGCTCAGCTCCAGGACATCACTGCACTAGTTCCTCAGGGTAGTGTCCTCAGCCCAACCATCTTCAGCTGCTTCATCGATGACCTTCCTTCCATCATAAGGTTAGAAGTGGGGATGTTCGCTGATGTTTGCACAATATTCACACCATTCACGACTCCTCAGATACTGAAGCAGTACATGTTCAAATGCAGCAAGACCTGTACAATTTCTAGGCTTGGGCTGAAAATTGGCAAATAACATTCACACCACACAAGTGTCAGGCAATGACCATCTCCAACAAGAGAGAATCCAGCCATCACCCCTTGACATTCAATGGCATTACCGTCACTGAATCCTCCATTATCAACATCCTGGGGGTTACCATTGACCAGAAATGGAACTGGACTAGCCATGTAAATACTGTGGCTACAAGAGCAGGTCAGAGGCTAGGAATCCTGCAGCAAGTAACTCACCTTTTTTGTACTAACCTCTGAAGCTCAATTGCATTAATCATGACTGTTAGTGAAAAAGCCTCCTACCCGCCACCCACAAAATCACCCCATCCCACCCGAGCATTTTCTTTTTTTTCAATTCATTCACGGGATGTGGGCATCGCTGGCTGGGCCAACATTTATTGCCCATCCTTAGTTGCCCTTCTGATGCACCCCCAAGCTCACGCCCCATAGTACACAAGGTGGGCAGGCGCTGAAATCGGCAGCCCACCTACCCTATGTAAATAAATAACTAAAGGCCAATTAGGCTTGTTAACATGCCTAAATAAAAACAAACAAACAAAAACACTGCAGATGCTGGAAATCCAAAACAAAAACAGAATTACCTGGAAAAACTCAGCAGGTCTGGCAGCATCGGCGGAGAAGAAAAGAGTTGACGTTTCGAGTCCTCATGACCCTTCGACAGAATTAGGTGAATCCCAGGAAGGGGTGAAATATAAGCTGGTTTAAGGCATGCCTATTGATCTGAATAATACGCTGCTGGCACCATAATATGGCTGGGGTGGGTTGTCGGGCGAAGGTGGGCAGGCCGTTTCTCATGAGCGTAGATGGGAAGGGCAATGGGGCGCCTCGTTCAGGGGATGACTTGTGCACATCAGGGGCACCCTCCCAAGATACCACCGACCACTTTGCTCCATGCTGCCTGTCTGATAGAACCTGCCCCCACCCACTCCCCCTCCTTTTCTCCCCTGTCCACAGGCTCTAGGATCCTTCCCCGTCCCAAAACCCCGGGATTTATCTTCTCAGGACAGCCATGTTCCTCTTCGGCTGCTTCCCTGCTGCCCTGGCAGCGCCCATGATTAAGATCTGGTGCTGCCACGAGTGATGGAGTTGCTGACCAACCAGATTGGCCGGCAGCTCCCGAGGGTGGGACTTCCTCCCACTGTTAGCGAATTTAGCCCGCTCGCAGCGTTGTACGGCTGTAAGGAGGGCTTGTACAGAGCAAGTCAGCTTCCGGCCAACTTTACTTCTGGGGCTGACAGAGCAGTCCTCCTCCCTGTAAAATTCTGCCCAGGAGCAACTCGGGTATTAGTAAGTCTAAAACAAAAAATCTACTTGGCAACCAGTCACAGATGAGTTTACTTTCAGCTCTTAGGTAACTTCAAAGTAATCTCATTTTCCGATTAACACCCACCCTTTTCAGAAACTGTACAAAATCTCCTTGCTGCTGAATTAAGTTCCGTGAACTTCCTGCCGGACAAAATTGGGAATACACCCACCACACAGAACTGCAGCAGTTCAAGAGGAAGGTTCAGCTGCCAACTCGCCTGCGCAATCAGGGATGGGCAACAAATTGCCAGCGGTGCCCATATCCCAAGAATCAACATATAAAAGATAAACCTGCAGGAGTCGTGCATTACTTCAGGTCATCTTGTGACTCCCAGTATTGCGGACAAACATTCGGACTGTGCTGCTGAAGACAGGATAGTGGAACACTGTGGCATCAAAAGGCCAAAACTGGCACTGGTGATTGGCAAACACCCACAGAGAGATTAAAAATGCTGTGCAGGTTCCACCCTGCTGAATGCTTATGGGTCTCCCATAGAGTTTCATGTCACCCTTTGGCCTAGACTTTCCACTCCCCACCCCACTACCACCCCCCCCACCCACACATGCACAGACATACACACACTCCACCCACTGCTGATTTTTCGCCAGGTCTGGGGGGCAGGAAGGGGTAGAAAGCTACTTGGGTGCAAGTTCCATTACATCACCGTCTCCCCACCATTTTAGAGGATTCAGTCCCATATATAGGCTGCTGTATGTTAGTTGTATCCATGTGAAGGGAACATGGTCCCCTCTCCTGTTGTTCACACACTGAATGCAGGGCCACCCTTCATCCAGGTACCGAGTGTTGAATGGCTGGTGTGGAAGGGAACTGTGCAGGCTGATGGGGACTTGCCTCCTCGCCTTGACCCCACACTTGTTGCCCCTCAAGCTATATATAGCCATTGTTTCTAATGGAGGGATTTGGCTATGATCCTTTGTGGGCTATAGCTAATTACCTAATTCCCAAAGGGCAATAAATTCAACTTAAATGCTGAGGAAAGAATACCTCACACTGGCCCAAAGATAGGAGGGGTCATTTAAAAAAAAAATTATGTTCCACAGGCAACAGTGAAGGACCTGCATCCCAACACTGTGGCAACAGCCAGCACAGGATTCCAATGTTGACCCCCAGAGTAAGGCACCCGGGTCAGCAGGATGGAAGGCAGGCCTCAAAGGCCCTGATGCTTCAAAACTCTCCTCACTTTTCAGCAGGGCTGCACAGAAAAGGCCCAGGAGCCTGCCTCCAATGTGACAGTGGCCCCGGGGGGAGTATTTTCCCATCCCGCTGCAACAGGTTTCGTGGCGAGCGGGAGCGGAGAATCCAGCGGCAAGCAAAAAGTCACAAACCCGCTGTCGTAAAAACAGCTTGCAATTCTCCCGATGGTGGGTCGGTTATCCCACCAACTAGTGGCGCAAACATCATTTGCATTCATTAACATCTCATGAATGCTCATTAAAACAGCTGCTCGCCAGAATGGTTTCGCGCCTTCCAATCTTGCATCCCGACAGCGAGAGATTATTTTGGCCTCAAACCCATGCACAAGTCGGACCTCAGTTCACTGGTAATTTTGAGGTTAGTGCAACATAACCTACCGGCCATAGTGCTGCGCCGTTCCTGTAGCGATGAACGCCACACTGCTGGGGATGCAGGGTTGGTCTGCTCCTGCACTTTGCCTGGATTGTCCCGAGGAACACCTCTGTGCTGTGGTACTCATACAGGCCTCCACTTTCAGAACTTGGCACTTCAACCGGGGTTGGGCTGTGAGGCGAGGGTGAAGTTGATGAACAAGAGGTGGGCAACAGGTAGGAAAGGCTGTGGAATGGCAGTGAGGGGGGAGGGTGAACACAACGGGGGCAACGGAAAGGGAAAGCTGTGGAATTGTATGGAGGGAGAAAGGCAGGCACGAGGAGGGCAAAGGGGAAAGAAGGCAGTGACGGGGAAGGGCAAACATGAGACAGCAGCCAGAAGGAAAGGCTGTGGAATGATGGTGAGAGAGAAAGGCGAACACAAGGTAGGGCCTTCCTGGGGTCACCCTCTAAACTCTTGTTGCCGCCGGAGTGAACAGGAATCCGCTTAGAAAGAAAGGGGGAAGACCTCCTTGCAATGAAAGCCTCTGAAAGCCAATGGCTTCATTAGTACTGTTAAAGGGCCACTCAGAACTCAGTGGCTTCACATCACAGTCACTGCATCTCAAAAGTAACACATAACAATGTAGAATTTGTGAATGCAGGCAATAATGAGGGAGACACAGCTGTATCATATATAGCATTCCATCAACGAAGGCCTGTCACATGTTCACCGGATGTGACATTCCTAATGGGCCAAAGGGCATCCACTCATTGACCATGAACAACTGATTGGTCATTAATATGCCACATCAGAGATTGGACCACAGAACTTGGTTCAGTCACTCATGTCATTGAAACTTTAGCATCCCACGCATGGCACAAGTTGCTACATATCTGCAATGTCATCTTGGTCACCTCCCTGTGTGTGCTGGTGTCTCAGGGACAAGGTGGCATCAGCCACCATGCAATTAGGACAGGAAAAACTATGGACCCTTTCAGTTTCCAAACGTATCATCCTCTGAGCTTCACTTTCTTGCTCCTTGAATCATTAATGTCTTCAATGTTCCCTTTCAGAGAGAAGGCAAAAGCAGATATGGACCCAGGTCTCAATGCTGCCTTTGTCAGGGTCCTAATGCAATGGAGGGAGATGTGACTTTTTCTTTATTCTTGCATGGGATGTGGGCATCACTGGCAAGGCCAACATTTGTCACCAATCCCTAAATGCACTTGCTAGGTCATTTCAGAGGGCAGTTAAGACTCAACTACATGGCTGTGGATCTGGAGTTATATGTAGGCCAGACCAGATAAGAATGGCAGATTTCCTTCCCTAAAGGACATTAGCAAAACAGGTGGGCTTTTGCAACAATTGATGATAGTTTTATGGTGACCATTACTGAGACTAGCTCTTATTTTCAAGATTTATTAACTGAATTCAAATTTCACCAACTGCCTTGGTGGGATTTGAACCCATATCCCCAGGCTATTAGCCTGGGTCTCTGGATTATTAGTCTAGCGACATTACCACAACACAAGCATTGTCCCACGTGAATCTGTGCGCAACTCCAGCAGGAGGGGCATGGTCAAGCAGAGCCAGAGCATGAACAGGAGGGTCAAGAGGAGAGACCTTGACTACGGGGACGACTCGCCAGACCTGGGGTTTATCATAGAAGAGTCTCTTATTTACAAATGAGTGGGGGCAATGCTATGCTTGCCTGCACTTGTCCCAAACTCTGGTACATCACATAAATCACATTCTTCATGAAGACTAAGGGCATGTGGAGTTAGAGGGTATCCCCTGCCAGTGGCTTTGAAGGTGACCACTGCACTCAATTTCTTGGCCTCTGGTTCTTTCCAGGGATCACCAGGGGACCTGTGCGGCATCTCTCAGTCCACAACACATCGATGTATAAAGGAGGTCACAGATGCCCTTTACAGGATGGCCCATCATTATGTCAAGTTTGCTCTGGACAAAGATAGCCAGGCTGCAAGATTCACCAGCTTTGCCGCCATGTCAAGCTTCTCCAGAGCGCAGGATGCCAAAGATTGCACCCATGTGGCTATAGGGCTCCATGGCAGCTGGCCCTAATGTTAATAAACCACAAGGGCTATCATTCCATCAATGCACAACTGGTGTGTGATCACCAGAAGCACATCCTGCAAGTTTGTGCACCGTACCCTCGGAGTTGCCATGACTCCTACATCCTGAGTCACTCCCAGATGCCTGAGATTTTCAAGGAGCCATTACGTCTGCAGGGATGGCTGCTTAGGGATAAGGGGTACGCACTGACACATTGGCTGATGACACCGGTGCATCACCCTCAGAGTCGTTCCGAAGAGAGGTACAACACTGCTCACATCTCCATACATTCCCTTATGGAGCAGACCAAGGGGCTGCTGAAGATGTGTTTCAGATGCTTGGACTGCTGAGCTGGCACATTACAATACACCCCCGACAGGGTTTCCCACATAATCGCCGTGCATTGCACCCCTCATAATCTGGCAATGCAAAGAGGTGACCCCGCTGCCTGACGATGAAGAGGGGGAGGATGAGAGCTCATTGGAGGATGAAGATCAGGAGGCCCAGGAACCTCAGGAAGCTGCTGAGGGTCAGTATGAGCACGATCACGCCATGGAGGAAGCAAGACCTGGGAGGCGTGCCTGTGGTACGTTAATTGCTGACAAGTTCCAGGAAGAGTAAAGTTAAAACAGGGCATATGGTCACATCTGTGCTAGCCCTCAATGCCATCTTCTTTCAAGTCAGAGGTACCCACGCACTTACAGCAAGAACGAGCCCTGCATTCACATTATTGCATTCAGGCCTCATGAATCGCTAGGGCATGATCTTTGCTTTGGTTCATGGGGCCCAATAATTGAGCTCACTCTGGGAACTGAGAGTGCACCCAGGAACAAGAGCAATGTGACAGAAGACTTGAATCCTTCGCCACCATATAATGATGCAAAACACTGCTGAGACTGAGATGTGGACATGCCTAGGGATCTCCTCCTCCTCATGTCTTTTGTTCTGCCACTACCACTGAGGAGACACAAATGCCATTAGAATATCAATGCTGATGAGCTGCCCTCACTCAATGGTGTTACTTGAGGAAGAAAGGTTAGAAACACTTTCATCACACATTTCCAATAAAGATTTAAACACATCTCCCTGACATTACACAAGGGTGCAGATACTAGTTCAACTGAGGTTGACATCACAGGAAAGTGAATCTCACAGTGGGACACTGGGAAGAAGGCTAAAGCTCGAAATAAGAGGATTCCAAAGTACAAAATCACAACACGTTCAGTTGATGGGAACATTCACATAACCATCAAATGTTTTCACAAAAGTGAAATTTCTTTACATGCATAGCACACCCTTGGCCCAAAGACAACATCAATTTTTCTTAACTTTCCTAATTCCACCACTACGCCTGGGTGCAGCCCCAACATCCACAGCAGAGGTGGAGGCAGCCTGCTGATCGCTACATCCTGATGTCTGCAAAGACCTTGGTGGACATCTTCTAGTGGCCCGAGGCCTAGAGGGCCCCAGCCTGATAAGGGTCACCTCTTCAGGGGTGGAAGCGCCCTCGGCGGCCTGAGCAGCTGGAGTGGATGGGGTCGCGGGCCGAGGGGGTTGTGAGCAGCTGCATACCCTTGGAGTTTCCTGAGAGGAGGCCCATGCGGTGTCTGGCTGATGCTCATCCTTCTTGTCAGTGCCCAAGGGCCCCGCTCTGACTCCTGCAGGAGATGGTGCACCTGGAGGGAGGTCAAGGTGCCTCGTCCCCATGTCACTTACATCTTGATTGTGCTCACCAGGGTGTGTGGCCATGGGAGTGCGGGGCCGAGTGCAAATCTGGAAAGACCTGCTGGACCAAGGTCACCATGGTGGTCGCCAGCCTTCCCATGGTGCACTTGAGGTACTCGCATGACAGGGTCACAACATCAAACAGAACGCAGATGGACTCCTCTATCATTCACTCTGGTCTGCTGAGTGACTGTCGAATCTCTGCCTGATACTCCGCTGCCTCTCTTTGCATCTCCAGCATTGATTTGGCAGCCACTTCCAGAGGCTCATTTGACTGAGACTGAGTGGGTGGCTGGTCTCCAGCAGCCCCCGAGTGCCGGAGACCTGAGCTGTCTCAGCCTCTGATTGCTGCGGGGACATGTTAATGAGGTGTGCTCCAGGGAGTGAGATGTGGCCTAATTTACAGCTGTGCGCCATCGACGCATGTGTCTCTGAGCTGGTGGAGGGTGCGTGTGAGCGCGGTGACGGTAGTTCTGGAGCTTCCCCTTCGGATGGCGTCTGGGGGCTGGTGCTGGCGCTGGACTGGCTTGGGGGCCTCAATCTGCTGGTACCTGGAAAATAGAAAATAGTGTTTCAGTTGGTGAGCATGAATTAGATAAGACTGCACGTGACTCACTATGAATGTCAGCATTTGATGAAGTGATGGAGCTGTGATCTGTACTAGGTTGGTGGGAGAGGCCGATCTCTCCTTCCCTGTTCTCCTCAGCCAGCTCGGCTGCAGCCTCCTCAAACTCAATAAGGGCGATGATGTCAGCCATCCCTCCCCCGGTCTGCGGTCTCTCGTGCCTGTTGTGCATCTGCTTGGCCTGTTTGAAGAAGAAAGAAAGACATGTGATGAGAAGGGATGGAGCTGACAGTGGGTTAGGTGTATGTCCCCTGTGTGTGGTAAGCCCTCCTGAGAAAGGCCTGAGGATGGAGTGTGAGCCACATGATCGATGGGATGGTGGGGATGTGAAAGCCTCGGTGAGGGTGTGATTGTTGAGATGTGTCCCCCGCTAATGGTTGCGTGAGATCTCCGAAGAGAGGAGCCATTTGAGTGCCTGATGCCATAATGAGAATTTGGTATTGGAGGGAGTTACATAAGAAATAGGAGCAGGAGTAGGCCATTCGACCCCTGAAGCCTGCCCCGCCATTCAATAAGATCATGGCTGAATTGCCCCAGGCCTCAACTCCTCTTTCGTGCCAGATCCTCATAGCCCTCAACTCCCTGATATTTCAAAAATCTCTCTACCTCCTCTTTAAATCCTTTCAGTGATCTAGCCTCAACAAATCTCTGGGGTAGGGAATTCCAGACATTCACTACCCTCTGAGAGAAGAAATTCCTTCACATCTCAGTTTTAATTGAGTGTCCCTTTATTCTTTAACTATGTTCCCTATTTGAGATTCCTCCACTATTGGAAACATCTTCTCAACATCTACTCTGTCAAGCCCCCTCAGAATCTTGTACATTTCAATAAGTTCACCCCTCATTCTTCTAACCTCTAATGAATAAAGGCCTAACTTGTTTAACTGTTCTTGATAAGTCAACTCCTTCATTCCAAGTATCAGCCTAGTGAATCGCTTTTGAACTGCCTCCAATGCCAGTATATCCTTTCTTAAATACTGAGACCAAAACTGTACACAGTACTCTAGGTGTGACCCTGTACAGTTATAACAAGATTTCCCTGTTTTTAAACTCCAACCCCCTAGCAATACAGGCCAAAATTCCATTTGCCTTCTTAATCACTTGCTGCACCTGCAGACTAACGTTTTGTGTTTCATGCACAAGAACACTCAGATCCCTCTGTGCTGCACTATTTTGGAGTCTCCCTCTATTTAAATAATAGTCTGCCTTTTGATTCTTCCTACCAAAGTGTATGACCTCACACTTTCCTACATTAAACTCCATCTGCCAAGTTTTTGCCCATTCCCTCAACCTATCTATATCTCCTTGCAGATTCCTTATGTTCTCATCACAACATGCCTTCCCACCTATTTTAGTATCTTCAACAAATTTGGATACATTACACCCTGTCCCCTCCTCCAAGTCATTAAGATAGAAAGTAAATAATTGAGGCCCTAGGATTGATGCTTGTGGCTCCCTACCATTTACGTATTTCCAACCTGAAAAAGACCCATTAATCCAGACTCTCTGTCTTCTGTGTGTTAACCAATCATCAATCCATGATAATACATTACCCCCAATACCATGATCTCCTGTCTTGTGCACTAACCTCTTATGTGGGCACCTTATCGAATGCCTTCTGGAAATCCAAATTCACTACATCTACTGGTTCCTCTTTATGAGCTCTGCTTGCTAAATCCTCAAAGAACTCTAACAAATTTGTCAAACATGATTTCCCTTTCACAAAACCATGTTGGCTCTGTTTGATTACATTCAGCTTTTCTAAATGTCCTGCTACTTCTTCCTTAATAATGGACTCTAACATTTTCCCAACAGGAGTTGAAGGATGACTTACCCTGACTGAGTGAATGAGATCATTCATCCTCTTCCTGCACTGGGTGACATTTTGGTCACGGTTGCCAGCTGCATTGACCTCTCCTCTCCCAGGCCAGAGAGGCGAGGCTGCTATGCTTCCTGCAGCTTTCCCTGGGATAGAGCACATGCCTTTGTGCCTGCACCCCTCTAATCAATACCTTGGAGGGTCTGGAGCATGAAGCAGGATGCTGTGTCCTTCAGGCTCATGGCCTTCCTCTTCCAGCTGCCAGGCATCTCTGTTGGGCTGGAGAGAGTGAGGTTGTGTATTAGACTGGCTTTTAAAATATGGCGTCCGGACCTTCGAACCCACCACCTGACGGCGGGCAGATGAACCAGCTCCCAACCAGCCAGGTGATTCGGACAGATACGTGCCTTAGCATAATGCATGATGCTCCGTGCACAGAATCGGGCGCGAGTTCCCGCCATTCTGGAGAGCAGGGTCGGCACAGCCGCACTTAGTTTCATGAAGGAAAATTCTGTCCCCCAGATCATCCTGAGATGCAGAACTATGAGGGGGGAGAGAAATGGAAAGTCTCAGTTGAGTGTCAGCATGAAGTCACTTGGGCTTTATTTTAACAATTGGAGAATTCCTCTGGGGTTTTCCTGCCGTAACTTCCACAGAATCACTGTGGGAGTCGGAGTAAAGGGCCATTGTTGTTTCTCCAGGGGTTCCATCGATCTTCTGGTGGAAGATCCCTGCGGAAATTCCAGCCAGCAGTCTTTAGCTCATTTAAAACAAAACCTGGATAAGGTTTTCATTAAAATCAGGCAGAAAGGAATTTTTAATGGTCCCCATTAAACAGACGACCTTCAACCACTGCCCCATTTGCCTTGCCCCAGCAATTGGGTTCTGGTGACTGAACAGTTAATTTAAGTCAGTTCTGTGCATTATCTCATTCGCCGGGGTGGAGTAACTGTCAAGCATTTATCCGATGTAGGCCTCGGGGGTTGTTTTTCTGTTCACTCATGTGGAGCTTCTAAGTGGAAAATCTAGCTTCAAAGCCCATCCTGCCCACTGCAGCTTTTTAGCAGCACTATCTCCCCAGTTTGAGCTCACTTCCTGCCAGCCCAATCTCAACCTCTGAGCCAGGAGCAGACTTCCCTTACCAGCCACTATTTTTACCCTGCCCAGCTTTGATGCAGGCCAGTCTGGCAGCCTTGAATTTTCAAAGTCCTACATCCATGCACGTCATGTCCTATCAGCGTTTCCTCTCGGTTTTCTGTCCAACTGCACGTTGCTGTAAGGTCGAGGCAGATTATTACATTCCCATCACAAGAGCTGTATGTCCAATTGCATCCGGCATGCCCATGTTTAGGGCAATGCCTGGCAGGGTTATCTGCAGTCCAGAGTCTAGGATGTCCAGCTCTCCCTGAGCACTCAATTAATGGGCCAAACTGGATCTGGTTTGGGATTACCAAGTCTACCGCTCAGGGTTGATTTGATTCTGATGTCCAAGGGCATGTATGTCACCATGAACCAGTTAGAGATGCCAGTTGCTTCCCTTCGTAGTCACTATTTGAGTACTGGGTGGGTGGCAAGCCTTCAGCAGACAGGCAGCAGATACCTGGCACTCCTCCTGGCATGTGGTGAGCAGCGCAACACAATGGCCTGGATTGTCATCCTCGAGGATTGTCATCCGCCTCAGGAGAAGCGGCCTGCAAAGGTGGGGTCTCCATTGTTGGGGGCCAGGTGCCAGCTGGAGCCGGGCCAGCTGACCCGGAGGGTGCTGGGTGCTGAGGCAGGCAGTTTGAAAGGGCCCCTCACTGCTGTGGGACTTTGTCCCAGTTAAAATAAAAACACAAAGGCCCTCCATCCCTCACCTCTCACACCCCACAGCCTCCAAAAACTCCCCATGCTCCATTCATGCCATCTCAAGCCACTCACCCATCCCCTATGTCCCCTCATGCCCCCAAGCCAAGGTCTGGCCTTCCACACACCCCCTGTCTCACCAAGCTAGCAAGATGTGTAAAAGAAAATCTTTGAAACAAGTAGTCCATTCATAACATTCTCCTATGTTGAAAGATAAATCTGCACTGCAGGCTAATAAAAGTGTCAATCGTCCACACCCTTTAAAGCATCAATAACCACAAACCCTTGAAACCACTTAACTTGTATAAGCAAACACTGTGAAATTGACAGCAGAGATCAGAGAGCAGAAGCTTCTAATCAAACAATGTTTCCTCTGGGGAGCAGCTGTTTTAGAACTCTTGTAGCTTCCTGGGCCCTCAGCCAAGCATACATAATGAGGTTTGGCTGAGAGCCTAGAGAACTATTAAGTTTGTTGAAACAGCTGCTCCCCATTATTTGGTTCTGGACAGAAGTGGGGTTAATTTAAATGGCACTAATTTCTCCTCTCACCGCCCATCTGTAAACAGAAAGGTATTTTAATTTGCTTCCCCCTTTATAAGCAGTGGCATACTTCCCATTCCCTCAGACTTGGTGTGATCCAATTTTCTATTAATAACCCCACAACAAACTCAAGATAGGATAAACTCAAAGGGTTAGTTTATTTTCACACAAACTGTGGGAGGAGGATAGCAACATTGCTTCCTTTGCATTCTTACAGTAAAAAGGGGATAGAGAAAAGAAATATTTACAATGCAGAGATCACAGGGAAAGGAAATATTGTTTCAAGTGGGTCCAGAGAACAGAATCAAAGTCCATTGAGGGATTCCTTCCGATGAAGGAATCAGCAGGCTGCAAACCAATGCTGGATAATTAACTTTTCCAGTGCTGTTAACTTCACATGATGATATAGGCATGCAGAGATGAATCAGTCTCGTAGGCGATGGTGCAGGAGTTCTGGCAGACAACTGTGTGGATAGGGGTTGGTATTCAACCTGGGCAGAGCTCTTTTCCTGTGACGCTGCTTGTAGGATGGTAAAATGGCAGACTGAATTTGCAGTGCAGCAAGGCAATACAACTGGTTCCTCCAGCTAAAGGTCCATGTCACATGACTCCCATCTCTCCACACCGCCTTTGTCAAAGGACGTATTTCTCATCTGGGTGAGATCCCGAGATCGTTAACTGTCCTGCCATTAAGAATTAAAAGGAAGGTTAAGTCCATAATATGTAGGAGCAGAAGTAGGCCATTCATCCCATCGACTCTGCTCCTTCATTCAATGAGATCATGGCTGACCTGATAATCCCCAGTTCCACCTTCCTGCCTTTTCCCCATAACCCTTGATTCCCTTACTGATTAAAAATCTGTCTATCTCAGATAAGACCATTGCAGGGCCCTTTGTCCTGGCAGATGAGTAGGGTCCGGTTGGCCAACCTGGGTTCTGAAATGCAGATGGCCTTTGTATAGTTCTCTGAATTTGGTCTGTGCAGCCCACAGTGTGGGATTGTTAGTGTCTCTTCAGGAATAATCAGGTTCAAGTTTCTTTGATACAGCCAGGTGGCTCCTTTTGTTCAAGGGTCACAGACAGACATAGATTCAAACTTTTTAAAAGGTCTTTGCCTCAAGTTTTAAAGTTGTAGAAATAGCCGTGTAGACATCTATACATATTATATAAAAATATACAGTGTGAGATCTTAGCATCCTCACAGTTCTCGCGGCCTTGGAGAGATAAAATGAATTCTATCTGTTTTGTTATGTGGTCTAATGAAGGAGGGATAGGAAGTAAAGAAGTATACACTCATTCCCTCATTCACACTGGCACATCGGACACACAGCTAGCAGGGCCAATGGTGGTTCACTGCCGCATTTCCCTTTTTTTTTAGGTTTAGATCTGGGTTAGTGCATCAGCACATTGTCCTTTCCTGGGATGTGGAATGTTTAGGGGACTTGGGAAGATTCAAATCTGTTCTTATAGGTAAGTCTATTTGTGGTTGGAGTTCTCAATTTCCTCTGTTGGAGATCCGGCATAAGCAAAGCCATTGGTTTCAGAACTCTGCCTGTCCACCATCGGATTAGGTATCCTCTGAAGGCTCTGGGGGTTTTGCTGGGCAGTTAGCACTCAGGGATGATTGATGGTCAATGTGCCTTGGGCTATCTGCAGGGGAATGCTGGACATCTCACTTTGTGAGTGCCAGGTCTTTTGATCATAGGGCTGAGCAGCTCGCGTCCAGCTTAGCTCCTTGCTGTCCCCCTTGGTAACCTATGGGTTCAGCTGTTCACACCAGGGACTGTGGTTAGGCCAATTGTCAGGAGATTGGGGGGTGTTTTAATGGGACTTTGGTCTCTTTTGGGGATTCCAGCTCAATGTCTGGTGCGGGTGCTAGCACAACTGGGACGTCCCAGCTTCTGTTACCAGGTGCTTTAGTTGGCACGGCAACAGTGGACAGCCTGCTCATGAACTTGGACCAGCCTTTTTGGGCCTGGACGATAGGAAGATGGCCTTCTGAATGTAGCCTCTCCTGCATCCCTACCAGGAAAGGCTACAGTTCTATAACCTGGGGTGTTCTTATGGATAATTTTAAATGTGGTGGGCAACACAGTCAGGTTGCCTCACGATTCTGCCTTAAGGTGGGTGAGGATGGGATCCAATCGGTTGAGATCCTTCTGTTGGCCAGTTGGGTGGTAGCTTCCATGTCTTTTGGAGGACCACTGTCCTCTGGTGGTTGGCCTGCTCTCTCTGTACTTCCTGGTGGCTTTTCAACTAAGTGAGATTTCACCCTCACTCTTGCTGAGCCAATTTGGAATCTTTCCTGGTCCCCATTTAAATTTGCCATAAAACTCCTGGCTAAACCAATCATTGGCTTACTAGCCGAGGCCTTTGGCTTGGGAGGGGGTGCTCTTCTAACTTGTTCCATGTCCTCTGGAACACTTCTGCCCTCAAGTGGATGTGCAGCTACAGCTACACTCCTGTGTGGCTTTTCAGCTGGGTGAGGTACCTCACTCCCTATCTGCTCACCAGCTTGGTGACTCCCTTTCTCCCTCTATCAATTTGGAAGGAAGATTTCTGCTAGCCATAATTCAGGCAATTCCTGAACCTTTTCTTTTCCTGCTTTAATAACTTGCCTTCCTTCAGGCTCCAACTACGTGGGGAATCTCCCTCACTATCTCTTTCCCTGCTCTGAGACTTCTCTGGGATATTCTTTGAGTTTATTTTAAATTCTATTGGCCCTTCCTGGACCTCTTTTAACTTTACTAGCCTGGTTTCAACCTCGCTACAATCAAGTAGCCCTTATTCAATGTGTACAGGTGCTATTTCACCCTTTTGGGTCTCTGGACCTTCCCCAGCCTCTGCTCTCCTGCAGGTTTCTGCTGGTTGATGTGGGCCTCTTTTCTTTTGCTGGCTAACACCTTGCTGCCAGACAAATCGTTCCCAAGGAGGAAATCAACTCCTGCCACTGGTAGCTTAGGGACAATTCCCACCATGACAGGGCCTGAATCATGGTCACACTCTAGGTGAGCCTTATAAAGGGGCACAAACACAGGTCCTCCTCCCCCTCCACTGATCAGGGCTTTGGCCTTCATGGGGGACTCAGGGGGTAGGTTTAACTTTCCCTCCAACATTAAAGATTGAGTGCTCACATTTTGGGACTGGTAGGGGGGGGCCACTGTTCCTGACAGGTCAAAACTCCGGAAGCCCTCTGGGAGTTTGTCTAGCTCCAAGGGGTAAGTTTCTGCAGCGAGAGTTTCTGCCTACTCTGCTGCATTACCCACTGGGGCATCCTTTGGGGAACTACTCATGTGAAGCCCTATTAGACCAATGGGCTTTGCTCACAATCTCCAGAACTCAGGCACAGAATGGCCCATTTTATTGCAGTGAGAACACGCCAGTCTCTGGGTGTTCTCTTTTCAGTCCACTGGAGGGCTTCTTGCGTGCTCCTTTGTATTTTCTTCCCTGGGTGGGGGCTCTTTCCTATCTAGATCACCCTGTTTATCTTTCCAATGCTCATGGGATTGGTTTGGAAAGGGTCTGCCTGAGTTCCCAGGCCTATGAGTGAGATCATAGTTGTCTGTCGTGACTGCTGCATCCTTGGCTGTGAGGATTCTCTGCTCCTCCAAGTGCACCTGAGGTTGGAAGGTAAGCAATTTTTAAATTCCTCTAACAATACCAACTCACACAACCCCTCACAGTGGCGTTGGGATTCTTAGGGACCTTACCCACCGGTTGAATGCGATTTGTTTTAGCCGTTCAAACTTGATGAGGGTTTGTGTGGGCTTCTAATGAGTATTCCAGAATTGCAGGCGGTATGCTTCCGGGAATAACTCGTAGGCACTTAGGATGGCAGCCTTGGTCTGCTCATGACACATGAGAAGGCAGCATGGAGTCGACCTCTTAGGCTCTCCCTGACAGCTGCCCTTGAATTAAAAATGTCCAGATCTCCAAGGGCCATTTTAGCCGTCCTGCTACTTTCCCAAAAGTGGCAAAAAATAACTCCACATCACTTTCTTTGAATTTGAGAACGAATCACACATACTTGAGGACCTGAGAGAGGGGCTCTGGGTTAGAGAGATAGGGAGCGCTACTGGGTGGAGAGAGATTTTCCCTCACAGGTTCCAGATGTCTGGTCTCTCTCTCTCCCCCTTTGAGCTGCTGGCTCCATTTCCAATTTTCAGAGCTGAAATTCTCCTCTTTTTTTCTCTCCTGCACCCTTGCACTCACTCTTTCTCTCTCTCTCTCTTTCCCTCTCTCTCACTTAATTCAAGGGCAGCTGACAGGGAGGCCTACTCCATGCTGATTCTGATGTGCCCCTGTATTATGAGCAGACCAAGACTGCCATCCTAAGTGCCCACGAGTTATTCCCGGAGGCATACCACCAGCCATTCCAGAATACTCGAAGAAGCCCACACAAACATACATCAAGTTTGAACAGCTGAAACAAATCACATTCAACCATTGGGTAAGGTCCCTGAGAATCCCACCCCCACTGTGAGGGGTTGTGTGAGTTGGTATTGTTAGAGGAATTTAAAAATTGCTTACCTTCCAACCTCAGGTGCACTTGGAGGAGCAGAGAATCCTCACAGCCAAGGATGCAGCAGTCACTAGATTGATTCCAGAGATGCGGGGCTTGTCTTATGACGAGAGATTGAGCAGTTTAGGCCTATACTCGCTAGGGTTTAGAAGGATGAGAGGAGATCTCATTGGGTTATACAAGATGCTAAAGGGGATAGACAAAGTAGACGTGGAGCGATGTTTCCCCTTCTGGGGCATTCTAGGAAGAGAGGCCATAGTTTTACGCTAAGGGGTGGTAGATTTAAATCAGAGATGAGGAGGAATTACTTTTCTCAAAGGGTCGTGAATCTGTGGAATTCACTACCTCAGAGTGCAGTGGATGCCGGGACGCTGAATAAATTTAAGGAGGAGATAGACAGATTTTTAATTAGTAATTGGTTGAAAGGTTATGGGGAGAGGGCGGGAAATTGGAGTTGAGGCCGAAATGAGATCAGCCTTGATCATAATGAATGGCGAGGCAGGCTCGAGGGATTGAATTGCCTACTCCTGCTCCTAGTTCTTATGTTCTTATGTTCTCTCTCACTCTCTCATTCTCTGTCCTGAACTTCCCTTTGTCTCTCTCTTTCCCCCTCCTAGAATTTTAGCTGCAATCTGAGCTTTTCCAACCTGATTTTGGCTAGTGGAGGGGATTTGGAGTCATGGTTGAGCTCTACATCTAACTGCTCTACTGGTAACGTGAGGTCCAAATGTTCTACCAACAAGTACATCAGTTCACTTCTCTTCACTTTATTGGGAAATTTTAACAGTACTTCCCTAGTTACAGCTTCCAGTTGCTCTGTGCTAAGGGTTGTTAAAGTTTCACCATTCAAATTTTCTTGCCTGATGCACATTTGGGCATAAAAGGTTGCCCTATTCTTAATGTTAGGGAAAAGGAATTTGCTGTGGCAAGTTACTGGGTTTTAAAATACATTCCAGCCACCAAGGTTTCCTCTTAGCTTCTTTTATGTCAGATTTGGCTCATCTCTTAATTTGGCCTCTGGTCAAAGTCAAATGGATGATCCGAATTTGAGCTCCCAATTTCTGTTACAGACAGGAGGAGGTTTAATTTAAATAACTCTAATTTCTCCTCTCACCACCCGTCCATGAACAGAAAGGTGTTTTTGATTTGCTTCCCCTTTTTATAAGCAGTGCAATATTTCCCAATCCCTCAATTTTGGTGTGATCCAATTTTCTATTAATAACCCCACAACAAACTCAAGATAGGATGAGCTCAAAGGGTTAGTTTATTTGTACATACTGAAACACGGGAGGAGGGTCGCTACATTGCCTCCTTTGCGTTCATACAGTAAAAGAAGGATAGAGAATAAAAGATTTACAGGGCAGATACCACAGAGAAAAGAATGATTGTTTCGCGTGGGTCCAGAATCCAGAATCAAAGTCCAATGAAGTACTCCTTCATGGAGTTGGCAGGTTGGAGTTGGAGTTGAAAACTGATGCTATATAATTCATTTTTCAGGTGGTATTGACTTACATGATGAGATAGGCATGCAGAGATGAATCAGCCTTTTAGGCGATGGTACAGAGGTTCCGGCAGAAAGCAGTGTGGATGAGGGCAGGTATTCGACTGGGGCAGTGCTCCTTTTCTATGACCTGGAAAAACTCAGCAGGTCTGGCAGCATCGGCCAACAAGTGACATCTTTTGATGATCTGCTTCTATCACTGCTTGTTTGTCCCTACAACCACACCAACCCCCTCCACTTATCTCTCTCTCTCTCTCTCTCTCTCCGCCCCCCCCCCCCCACCCCCCACACACCTTAAACCAGCTTATATTTCAACTCTTTCTTGGACTCTAACTCAAGTTCTGTCGAAGGGTCACGAGGACTCGAAACGTCAACTCTTTTCTTCTCCACCGATGCTGCCAGACCTGCTGAGTTTTTCCAGGTAATTCTGTTTGTGTTTTGGATTTCCAGCATCCGCAGTCTTTTTGTTTTTGTTTTTATCTCCTTTTCTATGAGGCTGCTTGTAGGAATGTAAAATGATAGACTGAGTTTGCAGTAGAACAAAGCAATCTAACTGGTTCCACCAGCTAGAAGTCCATGTCACATGACTCCCATCTCTCCACACTACCTTAGGTAAGTGCATCCTTCATCTGGGTTCCTGAGATTGCTAAATGTTCCAGCTATTAAGAATTGAAAGGAAGGTTGTGGCACCCATTGTCCCACCAGACGAGTAGACTCCGGTTGGCCAGCCTGGGTTATGAAATGCAGGTGGCCTTTGTATAGTTCTCTTTGAATTTGGTGTGAGAAGCCTGCAACAGGGGCTGAGGGGGGAATGGGAGTATCTCTTCAGTGATAACGAGGTGCAATTTTCTTCAATACTGCCAAGTAGCTCCATTTGTTCGAGGGTCACAGATAGACATTGATTCAACAATTTTCAAAGGTCTTTGTTCAAGTTTAAAGTTTTAGAAATAGCCATGAGGAAATTATATATATTTTATAAAAATATATAGTGTGGGGTCTTAGTCCACTCATAAAATGCCATAGAGTTCATTGCTTCTGGAGAGTGTACAGTGGGTACCATAGCTTGGCATGAGGGCATGAGAGGCCATAGGGTGTGGTGGAAGGGCAGAGCTTGGCCTGGGGCCTTGGGGGAGCAATAGGGAGTGGGTGGAAGGGTGGAGCTTGACAGGGGGCCGTGAGGGGACATGGGGGTGGGTGAAAGGATGGAGCTTGGCACAGGGGGCTTGAGGAGGACCTTTTGAACTTACTTTTTAAAAGGTCCCCTCAGGCACACTAGAGCTCATGACACCTTTTAAGGGCTGTGAACCACGATTCTTTAAAAGTCTGGCCCGACTCCATGAAAATTGGGGAGAAGTAGGACAATGGAGCTGACCAGGTCGGGAGTGCCGGATGCAGGCTTTTGACAGGAAACAGCCTGCGCCCTTTAATGGCATTCCAGAAAATCAGACAGCCCTGAAATCCCAGAATCATGACCTGCCTGCCATTTTTAAAGGACTCCCGAGTCAACCCAACTCATTGAAAATCCAGGCTAACCTGTAAATCTACTGCACCACAGCACAGACAAAAACCTCACCCCATGGAACGGTTTCTTACTGACCTCAGCATTCCTTTTGCATATGAAGGTGAGCGGCTTTAATCACACTTGCAGCAGTGTTCTCTTGAAGTCCTCTTACCAAGTATAACTGATTGGTATTCAAGGGATGAAACAAAACACGGAACACAAAAATCCCCTATATAATCTATCAAGTCCTGTCCTCACATGGACAATGTACACTCTGCCCTGTCATCAACATCCCTTCAGGAAATATTCTGGCAGGTTACTCCTGCACTCCTATAAATAAATCAAGAAAAGTTCCATTGTATCTCTCGACATTCCTTAACTGAATCTGCCTACACTCCTCCACTAGCTGTTTCCCAAAAATTACATTTTACACTTCCTCACATCCAGCTCCTTGCAAAGATTCTATTCCATTCTCCCAGTGCCTCCATCTCCTTCGCATCTTCTCTGATGATGTTACTTTCCATAGTGGCACTTCTGACATGTCCTCCTTTTTCCTCAACCAAGGGCTCCCCCCCACATTGTGGTTGTCAGAGCCCTCAACCATGTCCAACCCATTTCCCACACTTCTGCCCTCACCCTTTCCCCCCTCCTCCCAAAACCATAATAGAGTTCCCCTTGCCCTTCCTTTCCATCCCACCAGCCTCCACATTCAAAGGATCATCCTCCACCATTTCTGCCACCTCCAGTGTAATGCCACCACCGAACACTTAACCCCTGCCCTTCACTGTCAGCGTTCTGAAGGGACTGTTCCCTCCATGACACCATGCTCCACTCCTCTATCGCCCCAAACACCTTGACCCCTTCCCACGGCACCTTCCAATGCAATTGCAGGATGTGTAACACCTGCCCTCTTCCCTCCTCTCCCCTCACTGTCCTAGGCCCCGAACACTCCCTCCAGCTGAAGCAGCGATTTACGCCTACTTCTTTCAATTTCATCTACTGTATTCATTGTTCACAATGTGACCTCCACTACATTGGGGGAGACCAAATGCAGACTGGGGGGACCTGTTTGAGGAACAGCTGTGCTCAGTCTGCAAGCATGACCCCAACATTCCTAGGAGGAAAAAACAGTTCGTACTAGTATTCTTATTTCCCAGTTTTTACTGGTGTTCCATTTTAATGCATACAAGGCCAGTTCAGACAAGTATTCTTATTTCCCAGTTTTTACTGGTGTTCCGTTTTAAAGCGTACAAGACCAGTTCAGACCAGTATTCTTATTTCCCAGTTTTTACTGGTGTTCAGTTTTAATGCGTACAAGACCAGTTCAGACCAGTATTCTTATTTCCCAGTTTTTACTGGTGTTCCATTTTAAGGTGTACAAGACCAGTTCAGACCAGTATTCTTATTTCCCAGTTTTTACTGGTGTTCCATTTTAAGGTGTACAAGACCAGTTCAGACCAGCATTCTTATTTCCCAGTTTTTACTGTTTTTTTGTTCTGGGGTTCCAGTTGCTTGCCATTTGATTCACTGCCTCACTTGATTCCACACTCACATTTCTGATTTTGATCTGCTGCAGTGTTCCAATGAAGCTCAATGCAACATTGAGGAACAGCACCTCATCTTCCGATCAGACACTTTTCAGCCATGTGGAGTCAACATTAAGTTCAACAAATTCAGACCATGAACTCTGTCCTCCATATTGATATTTTCCAATCCCCGCCCCCCTCCACCGCCCCCCGACAAGGGCCAGCCTGTAACTTATTCTTATGTTTTGCTTTCAGAGAACGCTGACCCTTTTTCTGCCATTAACACATTCTGCTCTCTGACCTTTATGCCACTATTAAGATCTTCCTTGGCCTTTAACACAATCATCAGCACTCCCTTTGTCTTGTGTCCATGAGATCTTTGTCAAATTTCTTCTGAGCCCCCACCTTCTAATTTGCTCCACATCTCCATTCCCTCTCTTCAACAGTATAAAACCCACCACATTTCTACCTCTCACCAGCTCTGGTGAAGAGTCATATGGACTCAAAACGTGACATCAGTTTCTCTCTCCACAGATGCAGCCAGGTCTGCTGAGTTTTTCCAGCATTTTCTGTTTTAATTTCAGAGTTCTAGCATCTGCATATTTTGCTTTTATTTCATATGTTAAACTTGTATAGGCCCCTGGTCAGGCTGCTGTTAGAACAGTTTGTGCAGTTTTTTGTCTCCATTCTAGGAAAAGCACATATAAGCACTGGAGAAACTGCAAAAGATAGACTTACAAAGGTGGTACCTGAGAGATTTACAGCGAGCAGGAAAGATTGAATGGGTTGAGTTTTTTTAAATTCATAAACCTTTTGTAAGTCTTTAGTTTATTGCCCTGTCCCTGCTATCCCTGTGACCATTGCCAATTTGCCGGTGCCTTTGGAAAAGTTAACCCGCAGCAGGCTGAACCTAACAGAAAGCCATTTTAAACCAGGGTCCTATGACATTTGTAGGGCCCTGGATAAAATGTGCACAATTTAAATTGGCAGGTGGCCCAGCCAAAGAGGAGCTCAAAGGTAAACACTTATTGAGTTTTGTGCAGTCCCGAGGGGTAGGATTGCTGCTCCAGGCTCCACAAAGATACACATCATCAGAAGAGAGCCCTTCTCCTGACCTGTCTTTCTGCTGGCCTGGGGGGTCCCAGTATAGAACCACAGAAAAGATACGGCACATAAAAAAGGCCATTCAGCCCATCATGTCTGCACCAGCCGAAAAATAAAAAAATTAAAAACTAGCCGCTCACTCTAACCCCACCTTCCAACACCTGACCCAAAGTCTTGCAGGTTACAGGTGAAGATCCAGGTACCTTTTAAGTGAGTTGATGGTTTCTGCCCCCACCACCAAACCAGGCAGCGAATTCCAGACACCCACTGCTCTCTGGGTGAAGAGGTTTTTCCTCGTGTCCCCTCTAATCCTTCTTAGGCGATCCAATCACCTTAAATCTGTGCCCCCTGGTAATCTCCGCTAAAGGAAAAGGGAAACAGGGTATCACTGTCTGCTCTAGCTAGACCCCTCATAATCTTATACACCTCAATTAAATCACCCGTCAGCCTCCTCAGTTCTAAGGAAAACAACCCCAGCTTATCCAATCTTTCCTCAAAGCTACAATTTTCAAGCCCTGGCAACACTCTTGTAAATCTCTTTTGTACTCTCTCCAGAACAATAATGTCCTTCCTGTAATGCCATAACTAGAACTGTACACAAAATTCCAGCTTGAGCCGAGCTAGCCTTTTATACAGTTCATCCAGTACATCCCTGCTTTTGTATTTTATACCTTGTCCAATAAAGGAAAGTATTCCACAAGCTTTCTTTATCACCTTACCCATCTATCCTACCACTTTCAAGGGCCTGTGGACATGCACTCCAATGTTCTCTCTCTTCCTCTGCCCCTCTAAATATCCTCTCATTTATTGTGTATTCCCTTGCTTTGTTTGCCCTCTCACCAAATGCATTATCTCACACTTCTCTGGATTGAATCCCATTTGCCATTTTTCTGCCGGCTCAACCAAGCCATTGATATCATTCTGCAGTCGGCGGTTATCCTCTTCACTGTCAACTACACAGCCAATTTTTGTGTCATCTGCAAATTTCCCGAACAAGCCACCCACATTTAAGTTCAAATCATTAACATATGTCATTCTGGTTCAATAATTTCCTTTAGGGAAGGAAATCTGCCATCCTTACCTGGTCAGGCTTACATGTGACTCCAGGCCCACAGCAATGTGGTTGACTCTTAACTGCCCTCGAAAATGGCCCAGCAAGCCATTCAGTTCAAGAGGCAATTAGGGGTGGGCAACAAATGCCAGCGACGTCCACATCCCGTGAAAGAATAAAGGAAAAAAAACATAGCAAGGGCCCCAACACTGCTTTACTGACCTGCAAAGCTGCTTTCAATAATCTGTTCGCCTCTACCTCTAGCTTTGCTCTTTACCCTTTTCAGTTGTTTATTTCTAAGATATCGGCGATATTTTCAGTTTCCCTACAAATCCAAAACTGTGCTCTGGAACTTGATAACATATTGCTCAGGATCATCATTTTGCCCACATTTATCTACGTTCGAGTCGACTGCAAGTTTTCTAATGACCTTTAGTTCAGGGTGCACTGTATACTGTATACCAACAATCAGAATAACTTTGAACTAAAAGGAAAGGCATCTACAAATGCTGGATGGTTACTTTTTCTCCTCCTCTATTCCCTAGTCCCTAATTACTGAGGTATAACGTTGCCATGGCCCTGTTGGCTTTAAAGCTTGACCGACAATTAAAGAAAAGCGACTTCCTCTGAAATAGAGAGAGGTTTCTTCCATGCTCTGATAAACACTCATTGTGTTACAGATTGTTCTCTTTAATTATAGAAATCTGATTCCCTATGAAAACAACTGAGGACTTCCTGAAAGAATGATGAAATCACATTTGTTGTGACTGCCAATCCGTCTGATGTTTTGCCTGAATTGTAAGAGTTCTTTTGGCACCTGGTTTATGTATTATCAATAGTTGTTTTGTGGTTCTTCAGCTGTCTATGCAAGAAGATGCGTATTTATAATGGCCCCAGCTTTCCTGTGGGTTTTTGCATCATTGTAATGGTGCATCTACATCACAGCGATCGATTTAGAATGCAAAGGGAATAATGTTGTAACTTCAGCAATTACTCATGCCAGCTCTCACCTTCCAGGAACTTTGTGTTGCTCCCACCATTGCCCTTGCTGACACAGCTCATTCTCAGAACCCCGCTGCATTGAAATCACAGAGCTTGCTGAATTACTGCTGTAATTGTCACCGTTAGATACACCATTGCAGAAAGGTGCTGGAGGGTTCAGTATATTTGGTGTGCTCACAGAAATCACAGTGCACTGTTTAATTAAATAATTACACCCTTCATTATTTCTTCTTCATTGTTGCAGCTCTGACAGTGTCCAGGGTCACTGGTGCAAAGTGAAAAGCATGATGCAGGAGTGGGGCAACAGTTCCAAACCATTGATCACCAGCCAAACGTGACTTCTTCAAATTTCATTTGATGTTACTCCTATGAATCCGGGATCCTGAGCTTTGTAAATAGAGACATTGGGCCAAATTTTACAGCAGTGGGATTTTACATTCCTACCGAAGTCAATGTAGTTTAGAATGTCTCGCTGCATTTAACAGCCTCATCATGACTGGAATTTTCTCATTGGAAGCGGGAATTGGGAGCCGTGATTAATCTCAACGGCACATAAGAAGGTAGGACTTGGGAGCAAGAGTGGACCACTCACCCCTTTGAGCCTGTTCTGCCACTCAATGAGATCACGCCTGATCTGGTTGTGGTCTCGACTCCACTTTTCTGTCTGTACAGATTACATAGAACTTATAGCAGAAAAGCAAGCCGTTTGATCCAACTGATCCTTGCTCTACATGAGCCACCCCCATCCTATTTTATCTAATCCTAGCTAGGCATGCTGTATTCCTTTCTCCCACATGTACATACCTATTGTCCCCTTAAGGCATCTCTGCTGCTCACCTTAGCTATTCCATGAGTTACCAGTCTAATCGCTCTGTTCGGTTAAAGACATTTCTCCTGAATTCTCCATTGGCTTTATCGGTGACTAATTTGTATTTATGGCCTCTAGCTTTGATCCCCCCGACAAGTGGAAACGTCTTCTCCATTATTACCTTATAAAACCCCTGCATAATTTTTAAGATCCCACGAGTTCAAGAGAAAAGATTACAGGCTTGGCCACAACTGACAACAATGCAGTGATTGGAGTTGGGCCGATTATCACTGCTGAGCTGATAGATGGCTGTTTAGTAACAGTGTTCTGTAAGTTCCAATGAACCACAGTGGGCGGAATCGTCCCAGATTTGCACTAAGTGTGGCAGCAGGCGGCTTTTCACACTGTATCGTCCCAAACATTAATTAAGCATTCCCGGGAAACGCCATTTCCATGGCAGGTGGGCAATCATTGGCCCGCCAAGCCATCACCTCGCCGCTTCATCATGCCAGGCATCATATTTAAAGTCCAGCCGCGTGTGCACCTCTCAGTGCTTCCAGCCCAAGGCTGCTGCACAGAAGAGATGGCCCCTGAAAGGCAAAAAGACTGCAGCCCCCAGGTTTAGTGACGCATCCCTCGAGTGCCTTTTGGGCATCGTGCAGGCCCGCCATGATGTCCATTAACTGTGCTGTGACCGCAGGAGGGGCAGTGGCATCAACAACTTGGCATAGAAGGTGGTGGCAGCGACGATCAGCGCCAATGCCCTACCACAAACGACAGCTACCCAGTGCCGCTATAGGATGAATGCTCTCATCCTTTCCGCCAGGGTAACTCACTCTTCTCATCACTCCCAACTCACAAACCCATCCCACATCCACAGGGATCTCACACCTCAAGGGACAACACCACTAACTCTCACACACACCCTCACATCTCCATCAGGCTCATATCATCTGGACCTCGCGTCCTCATCCCATCCACAGCTTTGTTCACCACACAAACATTCCATTCAGTGCCATGTGTCTGGCTCTCACATTCCCTACTGATGTGAGCAGGCTTCTCCTGCATGAAAACAGATGGAGGAAGGTCCCAGACCGGGGGTGGAATGGCTCACATTAGGCCCCTCACTCACGTTGAGAAGTGTGCCATCCTGCTGACTGGTGAGGACATGGACTGCGCCTGCGGTAACAGTGAGGTCGGTAGCGAACACCCTTGTGAGGATCCTGCACCACATCATCCCTCCCTCAATGCAACTGTGAGTGTCTCTCTCTCCTGCTTTTGACTCTGCTGCCATGCACTAATTATCTCTACTTTGTTTCACAGGGAGCTCTGCCAAGTGACTGACACCCTCAGCCAGCCAGTCCCTCAGCTCCATCCAGACCCTCACCTACAGCCAAGAGGACACCTCCTCCATTGAAGAGCTGGAAATAAGCAGTCTGGAAGACACATCACAGCGCCTACCCACACCCTCCACCAGCACAGAGACAAACACCTCGGTGAGACCTAGATGTAGAGCAGGCTTGGGTTTACAATCTGGTGGTTGCCACACTGACACGTGTCCGCAGCAGGACGAGGCAGGTTCAGCTTAGCTCCTGGCACCCAGAGGGCTGCTGAGGAAGAGGCATCTGTGAGGTTCAAGTCAGATGACGAACCTCTGGATTTGGCCTTCCAACTCATCCTGGAGAGTCAACAGAAGGCAGGGAATATCACGTAGTGGCAATGAGTTGGAGGAGTGCATCCACATGCTCTCTAATGAAGTAGTGCCCACATGTGTGCGTATGGAGGTCTCCATGGGGAAGATGGCAGATGCCATGGAGATCCTGGTCCAACAGAATGTGGAGGTGTGTGCAGACCTGCATGCATTGCGGGAGCCATGGGCGAGTTCCTACAGTGGCAGCTTGAGAGGGAAATGGGCACCTTGACATCCCTCCAGGTGCTCCTTCCCCTCAGCGAGTCAGGCCGAGGCCCTCAGGCCGGAGGGGAGGAGGCGCAGCAGCTGAACACCCCTGGGTCATTCACTCAGGAATCTCAGAGGCTGTCCACTGCCTCTGAGTCCCCTTTGCGTGTGAGCCCCTCAACCTCATCCTCTGTCACTGCAGAGGGAGCAGCCAGACCAGGAGTGATTCTGGAGGGAGAAGTGTGTTTGTGTGTACATCAGTCTCCCACGCACACGGATCCTTCACGTATTATACTCATCTCAATGTGCTGAGCATTTTCAATGCTGCCTGCTGGGGTTTGCTTTCAGTTGTCCATCTGAGCTGACCAGCATCCCCACCCACCCACTGATCACACTCCCATGCAGAACCTGATCTCACCCATCATGACTCTCATCTCATTTTTGATTTGGACAGCATGGTGCGAATTTGGTTTTACTTTTGCAACCCCACTCCGCCTGCCCTTTCCCCTCCCCCAGTCACCCATTTCCTTTCCCCCATCACAGCTGACCTCTCTGGCATCACCTTCCACCTTCCACCTGACTTACCAGCCACAGCCCTTTTCCTTCGGGTGTGTCCAGGTGAATGTGCACGCTCCCTCCCTTCCCGGAAATCCCATCCGCATTAACCTCCCCGACGTCCTCCTTCCCACCCCCAGGGTCCGTGTCTACCTCCAAGTGCCCACCAACAACGCTCGTGTCCCTTCCATCGCTACCATTGAACTCTCACCCTCCCACCCTACAGCCTCACTCTGCCCCCGGTCATTCTCACCATTTCCCCTTTCCACGCCCACCATCAGTTTGCTCCCCAGGAGACAGTCATGAAGCCATCAGACCCCTTCCTTGCACGATCAACTGAATAACCCCCTTCGGACCTCCTCCTCACCTTGAAACCCTTCCCCCCACTGAACCCTTTTATCCCTTGGAATGCCTTCCATTTTCGGGACCCCTTTTCCCTGGAACCCCTCCCACACCCCCAGATATCCACCCCCTGCTTAGTCTCTCACCTATCTTGACTCCTTCAGACACCCTTACTTCTTCCACCACCTTTAGTCCTTCCCCCACTCCCAACTCTATCCTTACTTCTTCCTCCAACCTTACTTTTTTCCTCCACCCTTACTGTCTCCTCTCACCACACTCCTTCCTCCCCTGGACTCCCTCCCTTTCTGCATTCTCTCCTGCCCCTGGACTCCCTCCCCTCTCCACATTCCTTCCCCCCTTCAAACTCTTTCTCTTACACCTTCCACCCCCTTGATACCTACCTCCCCAGATGCCATCTTCTCCCACGTCACCTCAGGCCTTCAGTAAACCAGGCACCATATTCAAAGACTGCCTCTGCACACAGCTAGCATTCTTCAGGGGAAATGAAGCTGCTGGGAACTGATGGCTGCCAAAGGGAGGAAGCATGCTGCCCCCAAATTTAGCGATGCCTCCCTCGAGCGCCTACTGGATGCAGTGGAGGCCCATCGCAATGTCCTCTAACTTCACTCTGGGTAAACACCAGCAAGTAAGGTCACCAATCTAACACGGGCAGTGATAGCAGCGGTGGTCAGTGCCAACACCCTGCAGAAGAGGACAGCCACCCAGTGCCAAAAGAGAATGAATTATCTCCCCCGTTCCACCAGGGTAAGTCACTCTTCTCATCACTCTCAACTCACACACTCACAAACCCAGCACACATCCACAAGGATCTCACTCACTGCCAGCTCAAGGGACATCACCATTCACTCTCTCACACACACACACCTTCATTTGCCCTGCGAATCCTATCCTCATCCCACACACATGCCAGGCATCCTTGTTATATGGCCTGGCAGGCGTCCTGCTTATACTCTCTCCATCTGTCTTCACACAGGATGAGCTGGAACACAGTAAGAGGGAGGGAGAGGTCACAGACTGGTGGAGAAAAGCCTGAAATCAAGGTCCTCACGGACTTTGAAAACCGAGCCGTTCAGCTGGCCAGCAACAATCTGGACTGTTCCTGTGCTGACAGTGAGGTCACCGGTGCTCAGCCAAGTAAGGATCCAGCAACGCAACATCCATCAGACAACCATGCTGTGAGTGAGTTTACCTGTTCCGCAGTCCCCTGCCATGAAATAATTATCTCTCCTTGCTTTCGAGGCACATCTGGGAAAAAGCTGAGGGGGTCCATGATGCAGGCCCTCAACTCAAGCCCTGGAGAAACCTCAGAAGAAGAATCTGATGACAGCCTAATTGAAGACCTATCACAGCGCTCACCCACACCCTCCACCAGCACAGGGGCACACACCTTGATGAGACCCAGCTCTAGAGTAGCCTTGGGGTCACAATCTGGTGAGTCCATCACACTATCTGATCCTCAGCAGGCGGCAGCAGGGACTTCCCAGGTGTCTGGCACTTGGAGGGCTGCTGGAGGCCATAAATCTGCTGAGTCTGAGTCAGGTGAGGAGTGTCTGGACTCGGTCATACCTCAGTTGCTGGATCTGCAAAGTCAAGCTCGGGAACATTAGAAAGGGATGTCCGCTGTACTCCTCAGATTGCAAGGCATGATGGAGGAGCCCATCTGTCTTCAGGTTGAGGTGATAGCGCCAGCATGCCAATGCACCAAGGTCAATACTGGTAGGATGGCGGCTGCCGTGGAGACCTTGGTCCAGGACATGGATCTGCACTGCTGTGTGGGCTGAACTCCATCAGTGTTGGTCTCCAACAGTGTCAACACGAGAGGGATGCAGGGCAGCTCAATCTCACTCCAGTTTTTCCTTCTCCTCGAGTCAGCCAGGACCCTCAGGCACCCATAAGGAGGAGGATCAGCAGGTGCACACCCTGGGGCAGTCCACCCAGGAAGCTCCGGGAGTGTCCAGCCCATCCGAATCCCCTCTTCCTGTATCCCCAGCAGCTCCAGCTCCACAGGCCAAGGAGGGTGCCACTGCCACACAGCAGGACTATGAAACAGGCCGGGCCCATCCAAGTCTCAGCCCCCCTGACGACACCCATCAACGTCATCACAGGCAGAAGGTCGCAATCAGCAGGCTGCCTCCACCTCTGCTATAGATGTCCAGGAGCACCAAGACGTAGCAACAGGTTTAGGAAGGTTAAGAAGATGTAGTGGCACAACCTGGGCATGGGTGTCAATCACTTGTACATCACGTTCACTATTGTCTCCTTGCCTAAGCCTCCTTGTTCTGATGAACTGTGCTTGTGTCACTTGGATGTGAAACCTTGGTCCCTGCACTAGATAAGGGCAGGTATCTCAGTCCAGGGCCTCTTCCCTGTGCTTTGTGCAACCTTCCCAGCACACTGATGGTGCACTTTCACAGTTACTGGACACATCAATCATGCTTGCATCTTGATGGGGCTTATCATTACTGCCAGGACTCAAACTCAAGTTCTGTCGAAGGGTCATGAGGACTCGAAACGTCAACTCTTTTCTTCTCTGCCGATGCTGCCAGACCTGCTGAGTTTTTCCAGGTAATTCTGTTTTTGTTTTGGATTTCCAGCATCCGCAGTTTTTTTGACTTTATTCACATAAGCTATGTGAGGGTCTATGGAGTTTCTCCACTATATGGCATCATTATCCTCCTGAATGTAGGGACTATGGGCACCTGCTGTATCTCCATGACAGGAGCCTTTTCACAGAGGGTATGTGCGCTGTCATCAGCCAGGCAAGAGTCAAACGTTCATTGCTGCAATCTGAGGATCTATACCGCCTCACTGCATGTCATCATCATCCTCCATGAATTTAGCAGCTATGAGGGCCTCCCGTGTGCGCCTGCCTCATCTGGCCAGTGCAATTCAGACTGAGTGACGCAGCCTTGCTTCTGCATCTGTCTATTGCTACTAAAGGTCAAGAGGGAAGAGAAGTATTCGGCCCATTGCCATCATCCTTGCCTTCAAGGACCTCCTCACCCTCATCCGCATCGACATCCTCCTCATCGGAGGAGACATGCAGCTCTTCCATCTGCTCCTCAGCCAGCTCCTCTCCCCGTTTCAGTGCCAGGTTGTGAAGGGCGCAGCAGGTGATGATGCTGTGTGCCACCCTCTGTTGACTGTATTGCAGGGCTCCACCAGACCGGTCCAGGCACTGGAACCTCATTTTCAACATCCCAGTGGTTTATTACACCAAAGTGCCAGTTGCAGTAAAAGCCACATTGTACCTTCTCTCTGCTGCAGCCTGAGGGCGCCACACAGGTGTCATCAGCCACGTTCTCTGTGGGTAGCCCTTGTCCCCAAGGAGCCATCTCTGCAGCCTCTGTGGACCCTGGAAGACATCAGGGATCTATGACCGACTGAGAATGTAGGAGTCGTGCACACTTCCTGGAAATCATGTGCAGACCTGCAGGATGCGTTTGTGGTGGGTGCACACCAGCTGCACATTCATCGAGTGGATGCCCTTGCAGTTGATATAATTAACCGCTTGTTACCACGGAGATCTGAGCACCATGTGAGTGCAGTTCATGGCACCCTGCACCTGTGGGAAACCTGAGATCTGTGCAAGTCCCAGCGCTCTTGCTTCTTGTCTTTCCTGATCCTGGGCACAATGCACAAAGTTGTGTGACCTTCATGAAGTTGACGTCTGTGGATACATTTGTGGGTGGAGCCTCCCACAGAGGTCACCTGCGGAGCCCTGAAAGAAGCCATTGGCATAAAACTTGAGCGCCGCGGTCACCTTCATGGCCACTGGCAGTGGATGCCCTCCATGTCCCCGTGGCACCACATCCTGCAGCAGGTGGCAGGAGTGACCGAGCAGTTCCCTAGACATGCGCAGCCTTTGGTGACGCTGAGTCTCAATCATCTGCAGGAATGACCAGCGCCATCTATAGACCCTGGGTCTAGCCAGGCACTGACCAGTGATGACTCACTATGGCTCTTTAGCGCTGTGTGCAGGAGCCCCAGCCGCCCCTTCTTCTTGAGGCTTTGTTCCTCACTCTGCCCAGCCAGGCACCTCCATCACTCTTTCCCTTCGTCTCCACTCCCTGTAAGCCATGAGGCATACAGCTAGGCTCCATCATCCTGATGTATTCCTCCTGCAGGATGAAAGAGAGAGACACATGGGTTTGCGTGGGTGTTCTAAGAACCTCTCTTGGCTAAGTCTGAAGTCCTCTTAACATATCCCAGAGTGCTGGCCACCACTTGGATGGCCAGAGTTTAGTGCACTGCATGGCTGCCCGAAACCCCACCCACCTCTACACCGCTCCACCTGACCGATTGGCAGCAGCTTTGCCCATTGGACTACATGCTGTGCTGTCAGCTCAGGCGCAGGCATTCTCCTAACCCACACTGCAAGGCTGCACTGTTAGCTTGAACCATGGGGAAGACTGGTTCAAAGCTGAATGATGGCATTGCAAGGGGCTGTGAGTGCCTCCAGCAGTGACCGCTCCATGTCCAGCTTTCGCAAAGAGATTGTACAACTTGCCCAGTCATCCAACTGTTCTGCAATCCACTAAAACACTCATTAGTTTGCAGTCTGTGCCTGAGGGGTGAAAAGTTCAGGAGCATTTGGTGGCACTTTCAGGCCTCTGTGTCACTTGAGTGGGCAGATAAGTTACAGGCCCGACTGCACGCATGTCAACGTGGCTGCGCCTGAACTGTCTCAGCTGCAGACAAATGGTCCCTTTATACAAGGTTTCCCTAATGCATGGCCATTTTTCTACCCATCTCCCCCCCACCCCCAATCTGCAAGTGAATGATCATCAGACCATGCTGCCTCGCACAGCCACCGCCCCCATCTCCCCAACCACAGTGCAGCCCTTGCCTCAGCACCACACTGCCAGCCAGGTAGGAAAAAGCCACTTTCCTGTGCCCTCGCCTGAATGCGTGGCACCTCTTCCTTGAAGTCAAATGGGTGACCCCCATGAGCGCTGTACATCGTTGGTGTGCACTCACCTCCAAGTCCCCCTCGAAATTCAGCTTGCTAGCTGCACGCCCTTATAAATGTCGCTGTGAAACATGTCAGCGTGCAATCATGCCGGCATGCCCAGGCGATCCAGCGCGGGGGCATGATTCCAGCGAGCAGGGCTTATAATCATATGCAGATGTATTAAAATGACGTATCAGACGTGCAGTGGTGGGAAATTGACGGGCGAAGCGGACGCTCGCAAACTGGTTTTGAAGCTGATTTTTGACCTTTTCACCATATTGCCCGCTCATGCCCGCCATGGTGTCCGACATCAACAGGGGCAGAAAATTCCAGCCAATGGGTACGAATCTAGTGGAGTTATGTCACTGAGATTTAGGAATGCTATTACGACAGAGATCAGCTCTTTAAGTTAATAGAAAGAATGTTTTGCTCCTTAGCTCTCAGTAAGGCACACAGTGTAGCCATTGTACACGCAGCCAAGCTTAATCCTGTACAATCGATCTGACAGCTAAATGCTTGGAAAACAGTGAAGCTGAACAAAGATACTTTCATACAAAATAAACTAGGAAACTGCCGGAGCATTTAAATCAGATTACACCAGTTTTGGTGACTTATATAACTCTTGTGCGGCTGTATCTGCAGTTTGGGAAGACGGTGGTGTAATGGCAACATCACTAACCTAGCAATCTGGAGGCCCAGCCTAATGCTCCGGAATTGAAAAGCTAGCCTCAATAATGGTAACCATGAAATATCGTCAATTGTTGTAAAAACCCATCTGGTTCACTAATGCCCTTTAGGGAAAGAAATCTGCCACCCTTACCAGGTCTGGCCTACACATGACCACAGACTCCCAGCAATGTGGTTGACTCTTAACTGCCCTCAGTTCAAGGGCAATCAGGGATGTGCAACAAATGCTGGCCTTGCCAATGATGCCCACATCCCATGAATGGGTAACAAAAAAGCACATCTCACCACTAAAACAATTCACTCCATCGTCACCACTCTGTGGCTGTAGTGTGCATTATCTGCAGGATGCATTGCAGCAGCTCACCAAAGTTTCTTCAAAATTGCCTCCCAAATTCATAACCTTCAGCTCATACAAGATCAAGGGCAGCAGGCACATAGTAACACCATCACCTCCAAGGTCCTCTCCAAGTTGTACGCCAACCTGGTTTGGAAATGTATTGGCCATTGCCTGATTGCCACTGGATCAACACCCTGGAACTCCTTCCCTAACTTGTGGGAGTACCTTCACCACATAGGCAGCTCAACACTACCTTCTCAAGGGCAACATGGGATGGCTTTGCTGATAAAGCACACACCCTCAGAATGTAGGTTTGATGGGTCAGCCAACATTTTCCTACCCACCATTTTTATATGTTCATATATTAAATGCCTAGCCTCAGGACCGAAGTTCAAGAAGTTCATCAGTTTTGGTTGTTAATTCTGCTTTCAAGCAACTGTTCTGATGCATCAGCAATTCTTTCCTGTTCCAGGCATTTTGCACATTGCTTACTGGAGACCTCTGATACTTGAAATTCATCAAGCTTTAGTTGAAGACCTACCTTTGTTGAATTTGTTTCTACAAGTTCGTCATTTAAGCATTTCAAGTCCTCTTTCAATTTGCTGCGAGCGACACTCTCGGGTTCTTATCAAGTTCCATTTTTCCTTTACCAACTCATTCATCGTACGTGAAAGTTGGATCTCCACATTGATCAGCTTTTCTTTAGCAATGTTACAATCCCAGCTGATGTTAATACTGGGCAAGTCAGATCTCAGGGTGAAAACTGGCTTGATAGATACTAGCTTTTGTTCCTGAAACTGTTGTGGAAAATTACTGAACAAATTCGCAGGAGTCTGCTAATGAGCTTTTAACATGAAGAATAAAATGTTTGTAAAGGCAAGAAAAGACCAGGCAAAAAGGTTGGAAAGATCTCAATACAAACATAAGATGATGATTCAATTTCCCCATTTTCCTTTACCCTGCAATATCTTTACAGGCACATAAACCAGTGAAGAGTTACCGCTAGCTTGACACAAAGGCACCATGCTTGGAACTGGCAAACATGTAAACGGTTTTCTTCTGGTGAATCCTTGACCATTCACTTGATGCTTCTCACCCAACTTGTATCTCTCCCCTAGACACACAAAAATAATTGCACTTTAAACTCACTGGGCAGAATTTTCTGTGCCAGCTAGTGTTGGGCATGCTCAGCGACATGAGCAGGCAATATGGTGAAAAGTTTGCGATCGTCCACCCAGCCTGTCGATGGCAGGCCGCATTTCCCACCATCGGGTGTCAGGAGCCTTATTGTAATACATCTGCATATCATTATGAGACCGGCCTGCCGGACTCATCCCAGCCCCACTGGATCGTCAGCCCATGTGGCATAATTGCACGCTGCTGCAGAACATGTCTTGACAAGTGTGATGTGCAGAAGTCAGGACTCACCGCCAGGGCCTTGCTCACATCGTGGACACCCAAGGAGCAGAAGGTGAGGGAGCCCGACAATGGAGGAATATCCATGGCATGCTGGGTGGATTCTCATGGACATGGTTCCGCCCTGAGGCAGCTCATGGAAGGTGGAAAGTCACCGTTGAGGGTCTGCTCACAATGGATGATGGGCGAGGGGGATGGAGAGGAATGTCCAGCTGTGCTTGGGTGATGTACCGGTGGAGGTGGGTGGGTGGGTTGGGGGGTGGGGGGGGTGTTTGTTGCAGGGAGGGAGACCTAGGATCGACTGAGAGAGGAAGAGGTGTCGGGTTGAGGCTGGGAGGGGAGGATCAAAGGTGTCAGGAGGTGAGGTTGGGAGGGGGAACAGAGGTGTTGGGGGGAGGTTCAGGAGGCAGGGAGTACGGGGTCAGGAGGTGGTAATGGGGGAGAAGATGGCAGCTGGGGAGGTAGGTATAGTAGGGGGTGGAAGGTGAAAGGGAAGGAGTTCAGAGGGGGGAAGGAGATGGCAGGGAGTCTTGGGGGAAGTATGAAAAGATATGAAGCTGGACTTTTCTGATTTTCTACTCAGACCTGATGTACTACAGTAATTCAAAAACTCTCTTCTCCAGGATGCTAAATTTTATGATTGATCTGTGCTCTGAATAATTGTGAATTGATCTTGAAATATGGAATTCTGATCAATGGTCAAATTTATGAAAGTGTAGGTTCAGCTTTAAGAGCTTTCATTTGGATGAAATTTGGATGCATTTGGAGACAAAGAGATTTCCCCTGCTTGCCGGTTTTGGCAGGCTTCACTACAAAGATGATGGCTCTCAGCTTGAAAATACTGCAATGGCTGGCTGGAATGGTTGCATACAGACTTCTCTTGCTCCGCATTTATGTTTATAGTCATGAATTCATTGAATCCTTGGTTTTGCTTGCCTTTAGCTGTGTTTAAAAAGTTGTGATTCTCCCAAATTGATCAATTAATCATTTATAAACTTTTTCAGAGCGAACGCAGACACCACGTGTTATGGTGCCGACTCAGGGATTGAGTTTTTAGTCATGGCTTTTTTCAAACTGCACTTCCGACTCTGAAATTTTTAAAGATTTTTCAGGACTTGCTGTAGCCTGGAGTTTAAAAAAAAAAGCTCACCTTGCTGGGACTGCTGACTCTCTGCTCTGGGACTTGAAACTGGATTTCCAAAGGCGATGCAATGGAGTCTCTTGCTGCAGTATAGAATTTTAAATTTCTGCCTTCAGCTTCCAGGTCTTTCTTTGGAGCTTTCTTTGGCGATTTTTCCTCCACACCTGTTCTTCTGGAGCTTCTTTTCAGATCCGGCTGCTTTGCAGGGTTATGAGACAAAGCCATGGATGTGGGACTAAATTGGACAACCCTTTCAAAGAGCCAGCACAGGCATGACTGGCTGAATGGTCTCCTGGGCTGTCAGATTCTATGATTCCATGATTCAAATGTTTCTGTTCAATTTCACCCCTCAACAGGCAGTTAGCCAATAGGCATTGCAGCTTTTTGAGATTGGGTGATTCTTATAGTTTTGCTGGCAAGTGACATGAGGTGAGGGGGTGGAGTGGAGTATGGTTTTAGGAGGGTTTCGTGGGAGGGAATGGGCGTGGGATTCCAGGGCAGTAGAGGCTGTGACATTCCAGATGTAATAATCTCATTGTAGAAAATCCACTGGAAAAAAGTGATCATAGTAAAATCGAATTCCATATTAAGTTTAATAGTGTCATACTCGAGGCCCTAAACAAAAATCTTAAACATAAACAAAGCCAATTACATAAGTATAAGCCGAAAGCTGGCTAGGGTTGACTGGGTAAATAGACCAAAATCTGTGGCAATAAATAAGCAGTGGGAGGCATTTAAAGAAACAATTCAAAATTTTGAACAAAAATGCATTCTATTAAAAAACAAAAATTCAGTGAGAAAGATCCAATGGGATAATAAGAGCGAGGGAATTAAAATAAATAATATCAGCAGAGAAAAAGTACCGGAGGAATTTAAGAGACTAAGAGCGGAATTTTCCACTCTCATTGGTAGTAGGCGTGGTTGGCAGCAAGAAGGCCAAAAATTGGTTTCACGCCGTCATTGCCATAGAGAATTTACCAGGGAGCTTTTGTCCCTGTGCTTTTGGTTAATTCAAAACAAAGGCACAATACTTGGACGTGTTCATTTTGCCTGCAGAGGACAAGTCTCTCAGTATGAATATATGTAGCTTCTAGTAAGCATAAGTGAGCCACGTTGTGTGCCCAACTGATAACCTTAAATTGGTTGTTAGCGTAATTCTTGGCACAGTTGGGATTGTTCAGCAAGTGCTATCCAATCATGGAATCACATTTAACATTCTAACATTGGACTGGATTTTATGACCCCCCCACCAGGCTTGTGTTCGGATTGGGAGAGTACGTAAAATATGCTGCAAGCCCCCAGCCTCTTCCCATAATACAGGAGGTGGGGTGAAAAAGTAACCCATTAGCCATCCACCCATAGGTCTATTGAAGCCTTTAACTGCCATAAATCACTGGACAGCAGCTGGCGGGCCAGAATGCAGAGGCCATTTTTGAAATGGGGAGGCAGCGGTGCAGTGTTATTGTCACTGGACTAGAATCCAGAAACCCAGGGGTAATGCTCTTGGGACCTGGGTTCAAATCTCACCACGGCAGATGGTGAAATTTGAATTCAGTAAAAATCTCGAATGAAGGACAGAATTTTCCCTTTTTTTGGGCAGGTGCCGTGGGCGGGGCTGGGAGTGGCCGGGAAAGGTCTGCCGCCCGCGATTGGCCCTCGACTGCGAATTCACGCTGGCTGGCCAATTAACGGCCAGCCAGCTCGAAAGGCGAACTGAGGAGCTCAGATCTGCCGGAGTGGGGGTGGGAGGAGTGCGAGCGCTGAAGATGGTGCATGTGTGGGGGAGTGCACACTGAAAGCTCCCTGAAGGCACAGACAGAGCTGCCTCAGAGGGCTGGAGAATTATACACACAAAAATAGAGATTTTACAAATGAACAGAGATATTAAAAATGATGTCAAAAATGTTTTTTTTATTTAGAATGGAAACCTCATCCTGCCCGTAGATGAGGTTGCATTTAAAATTCAAAAGTCGATTCACCCACCTGCCAACTGTAAGGTTGGACAGACAGCAAAAAATACAAATTAACTACTTGCTTAAGGGCCTTAATAGCTGTCTTAAATGTCGGCGGGTGCACTACCGACTCTCGCACGCGCCCGCCAACTGAAATATCACGCAAATGCGCAATGACATCATTGCGCACTATTTTTCTCACAATCGGGTCAGGTGCGCGCCTGCCAGTGGAACATAAAATTCAGCCCTCAAAGTCTAATGATGACCATGAAATCATTGTCAATCATCGTAAAAAGCCATTTGGTTTAAGAAAGGGAATCTGCCGCCCTCACCTGTCTGGCCTACATGTGACTCCAGACCTACTCCAATGTGGCTGACTTTGAAATTGCCTAGCCAAGCCACTCAGTTGCATCAAACTGCTAAAAAGTCCACAAAGAAATGAAACTGGATAGACCACCCGGCATCGACCTAGGCACTGGAAACGACAATGGCAAACTCAGCCCTGCCAATCCTGCAAAGCCTTCCTTACTAATGTATCACAGAAACTAATCAAGACACAGCCTGGCATAGTCATGCCCACAGAATCATACCTTACAGACAATATCCCAGACACCACCATCACCATCCCTGTGTATGTCCTGCCCCACCAGCAGGACAGGCCCAACAGAGATGGCGGCACAGGGGTATACAGTCAGGATGGAGTTGCCCTGGGAGTCCTCAACATCAACTCTGGACCCCATGATGTCTCATGGCATCAGGTCAAACATGGGCAAGGAAACCGCCTGCTGATTACCACATACTGTCCTACTAGATAGTTCCTAATGTTCTTTATTGCTCAAAGCCTTCCCATTCTCCCTTACAATGCTTCAGAGGTGAGCAGTGCCTTTCCATCCAGCCTGCCTTTACAAATTTTGAGGAAATTTTGAAATTTGGCTTTCTTGCATCTGCCCTGATGAGTGCCTGACCTGCTAACTATTTCTAGCATTTTTATTTGTTTTTATGCCTGAGAATTACCGTTGGTTAAAAAAAAAACTAGCAGGAGGGGAATACTTTACTAGCCTAACGTCAGTGCTCTCTGCAATAATTTCCATTTTTATACTGGCAGGGGGTGGTGGGGGTCAGATTTTTATGATCCCAATGGGACTGAATAGACTTGGAGCTGAAAAGAAATGGCTGTCAAGCAACACATTCCATTTCCATTCCCGCCCTTGGGCATTTTCACAAGGACAGGGGAGAGCATGGCCTCTGGAACCCATCTAGTCCTACGAAGGATGAAACTGACAGCATTGTGGGCTCATTGAGATCCCAACCCGAGCAAGTCTTTTTAAATTTTCATGGAGACGGCCAGACATTGGAGCTTTCAGGTTCTACACCAACTGCAGGAGGTGGGAAGAGTTTAAAAGGTAAGTAAAATGGTGTGGCCTGCTGTAAAGTTCATCAAGTGAAGGATCAGCATTGTAAGTGTGGAAAAATCTTCAGATGGGATAAAAAAACAAGTTCATATAATGGATAAAAAGGCACAGTGCATTTCACAATATTGAAAGGATAGCCTGGTAATATTTACTCTTTTCCCATTTTTATATATTCAGTCTAGACATATGTTGAGATTGCACTTCTGAAGCCTGTTTGTTTACTCAGAGAGCTTTATAGCTTCTTGGCTGCAATGCAACTGCCTAATCATTTTACTGGTTCTGCACATTGTTTATGCTTTGCTTTGAAGCAACTGTTTGTTTATTCAGGGATTGTTATGGGCTATTCAACAGCTTCCAAATGTTATAATAGGGTTTGTGAGTTTTGTTCATAAAGTGGATAATTGGTGAAGGGGGGTGAGAGATTTGAAGGGTTAAGGTTGAGGGCAATGAGGAGTGATGGTGCAGGGGTGAGGTGACGGGATATGACGGTGTGGGTGAGGCAGATGAGGAGGTAGGGTGAGGCAGTGAGGGGTTGAGGCTGATAGGATGAGGGGTGAGAGGTTGTCGGTGGGGGGGGTAAGGCTAAGGTGGTGAGAGGTTGAGGGGGAGAGGTTAAGGGGATGAATATGAGGGGATGGGTGTAAGTGTGAGGAGGTGAGGGCTGAGTGTGGGGCAGTGAGGTGGGTGAGGGTGATGTGGTGATAGAGCAAGGGTGAGGAAGCAAAGGGTAGGAGGTGAGGAGGTGAAGGGGTGAGTTTGAGGGGTAAGCATGAGGGGTGAGAGGGTGAGGGGAAAAGAGGGTGAGTTGGTGAAATGGTGAGAGGATGAGGGCGTGACAGTGAGGGGATGAGGAAGTGAGGGGGTGAGGAAGTGAGGGGGTGAGAAGATGAGTTGGTGAGGTGGTGAGGGGGTTGAGGAGTGAGGGGGTTGAGGGGTGAGGGGTCAGGGTGAGGATTTGAGGGGATGAGAAGGTGAGGGGAAAGGTTGGGGGATTGAGGGTGAGAGTGTGAGGGTGTGAATTGGAAAGGGGGTACTATGGGGGGTGGGCAGATTTAATGTGGTCAGAAAGTTCTACTTCTACAGATTCTATAGAATGTATATAGGTGAGCCACTGACTCTTGGAAGCAGCAGCTCTAGGTTATTTTGGGGAATGGAGACAGGCCCTTTAACCTGCCTGTTCTGGGCTCGGCCTGCTTTCACTCATGCCTTGGGCCTGCTGCCAAAGGTGGCAGGCCTGCCTCCCAGCCATTCAGGGCCTGGACATCCAGAAGATCCCACCCGTCAGCAACTCTAGATGGAGGCAGGTTCAGGATGGCGGGAAAGTCTTTTTTTGCTTAATTCCATAGCTCTTGGGATTTTATTGTTTGAAGCACGTTGATGACAGCGTTGGCAGAATTGAGTTGCGTGGGTGCTGATCGAAAGATACCATTATTAGTCCAGGGGTTTTTCAACAATCGAGCCATTTAAACCGTGTTTATTAATTCATCACCCACACACTCTGAGCCACAGAAACTCCTTTCAGCCATAATCCAATGGACTGAGTTTTACTGCTTAAAATAAGCCGAGTGGTCATCGCAATACGGAAAAAGTTTCCATTTCAGCTCCATTGAAAATAAAGAGGACGGCATAAGTCCAGGTCAGCTGAGAGCCAATGCTAGCTACTCAAACTTGGGGAATCACAGATAGATATTACAGCAGCAGTCTAGCAGAAAGGGGGTCAGAACTTGACAGCCTTCATGTCAACAATACTGAAGTTTTTAAAAGAAAAAGTAATTTCTGGCTTAACTGGCATTCTCTTCTACAAAAGAGGAAGCATTCTGAATAAAATGTATTCTTTCTAGATTTCCACTTTCCTTTTAACAGAATAGTTTGAGTGAAAAGAATTCTAAACAACATTTTCTGTAATTTTCCCCAGTTTGATTTTTTTTATGGCGATTTTCTTCATCATTATCTTTAACGCATGCTTTCGAATTTATTTGTCAAATTTTGACTTTCTTTTTAAGACTTACGAGTTGTAGCTTTTACAGTTGCTCCTTGTATATCATATTGGCTCATTTCTGAGTTAGGTTATTAAAATAATTGAACACTTCTATCAGGTCAGCACTCAGTACGTAAGATGTGTTGTGTGCCATGCCTTATGTCTTTCTGATATGATGTTGGTCCATTAACCATTTTTTTGGTTCAGCTGATTAGGATGCTATCTGGAAAAGGATTGACATAGGAGCACCATAAGTCCCATCAGAATAGAGGTGATTGAATAATTACCCTGTCGATCACACCGGGAGTGACTGGGGCTGATTTTACACAATCATTTATATTATGTAACTATCCTCCACTCACAGCACTTGGCTGAAGAAATGACCTTGCTTTTACCTGGAGACTTTGCTGCATTTTCAGTCATGAGATGGCTGTCAAGCATGCCTACCTAACAGTGACTGCACTTAAGAGTTATTTATTTTCAGTGAAGTAGTTTGGAATATTTTAGACAGAATGTGATAAGCGGTATTTAAAGCGGTTTCCTTTTTTACCCTTGTTTTGAACAGTTCAGTGTGAGCTTTGCTCTGAATGTCTGTCAGTAATGAAATACATCAGTTTTTGTCCATGCTGTTTTCTGCTGTCCTGCTATCCTACTCTGAAGACATTGATAATTGCTGTGATATATCACCCCAGAGTCATAAAGCCAATCGCAGTAAAAATCTGCCACTTGAACAAGATGATTCAATCTTTCTATCCAAAAGAAAGATAGGTCTGCATTTATATAGCACCTTTCATGACCTTGGGATGTTCCAAAGCGCTTTACAGCCAATTAGTGCTTTCTAAAGTGTAGTCACGGTTGTAATATAGGAAAAGCAGCAGCCAAATTGCACAGAACAAGCTCCTGCAAACAGCCACGAGATAATGAGCAGACAATTTGTTTTTAGTGATCCTGGTTGAGGGTTAAATATTGACCAATACACCGGGGAGAACTCCCCTGCTTTCTTTTGAAAGAGTGCCTTGGGATCTTTTATGGCGCCTGAGAGAACAGACGAAGTTTCAGTTTAACATCTCATCTAAAAGATGGTGCCACTAACTGTGCAGTGCACAGCACTGCCCTGACATGTCACCCTAGACTTTGTGCTCCAGTCCTTGAGTTCAATCCATTGAACCAAGACCTTCTGACTCAGAGATAAGATTACTACTAGCTGAGCCATGGCTGACACATCAGCCCTAAAGAGCTCATGCACCAGCTGAATACTTACAATTGGGAATAAATAATCTTAATAAAGGGAATATGGAACAATTTTGCACCAAACTGTTTTGAATTGGAAAAGGTCACAGAAGGAATATTTTTGGAAACCTGAATAGCCACATTTGTAGTCAAGGGTGATTTTATGCTCCATCAGGGAAGTTGTGCACTCATGGAGCATGTAACGTTTACAAAATTTAGACCTATTTCTCTTATTTGTGATCCATGAGAACATGGTTTCTGACTAAGAGCCTGAGACATCAGAACCACAGAATGGAGCACGTGATGTTTTCCTTAAAATATTTTGATATTAATAATTAAGAGATATTGATAATTAAAAGAGGTGTAGCCCAAACAGCATGTGTATTTTATTCTTTTGTGGGATATGGATGTCACTGGTGATGCACAGATGCCCATCCACAATACCCTTAGGAATCTTACCTTCTTCTTGCAATTTACAAATTACAAGCTTGGCATTACTAACCTGACATCATGATTTATTAAACTGGGGCCAAATTCCACCAGAAAAGGTAAGAACCTTAAAATGAGTCTTATCACTCCGTCCACCATCTTGAACATTTACTCCCTCCACCACCAGCGCATCTTGTCTGCAGTGTGCACCATCTACAAGATGCATTGCAGCATCTCACCAAGCCTTCTTTAACAGAACCTC